>NC_058080.1:266077699-266392380 GCF_014858855.1 Bufo gargarizans
TATCCCCATCTAGTGGTGGGATGTATACATTTTTCCTAATAGGCCTGTTAACAGGGATTTTGCAGATACATAAATGCAAAGCTATACATGACAACCTAGTATTCTCAATAATATAAAAAGTGCTTTTAAGCAGTGCCCACACACACGTAGTGGGACGCTGCAAACACAATGGCGCAGTCCAGAGTGGTGAGGTAGCAACTGCATTAGGAATCAACATAATGGCCCAGCCACAGATTGGTGAGGTGGCAACCACATGGGGAGTCAATATAGTGGTCAGTCACAGAGTGGTAAGGGTAGCAAACACATGAGAAGTCAACACAATAGCCCAGCCACAGAGTGGTGAGGTGGCAACCGCATGAGGAGTCATCATAGTGGCCTAGTCACAGAGTGGGTGTCACTGAAGGTGTACAGGAAACAAGACAATGCAAAAAGAATATATGACTCACTGGATCCAAAACTAAGGAACAAAAGGGAGACCCCTGCATAAGACCTGGCACTCTCCCTGACTGCTCAGCCTATGCAAACAACCCAATGGTGGATGATCGCATATCCTCGTACCTCGACTATATAACACCTGAACACCCTACAATAATGAGGGGACACGACCACCGGCTCCCTACTCTAGACACGGAGGGAGTCAGGGTCACCTGGGATCCAGCAAACAGAAAATCACAAATGAATGTACAACACTTATCTTGTAGAAGACTGGGAAATAGGATCAGCATGCACACACACTCCAGGAAGTTGTATAAACCGCACACTAATGCATTATGGGGAGGAATTTAAAGGGATGCAATCAGTCCAACTACAAGACAGCTGAGAGAGGCTAACGAGATGAGGAACTGAAAACCAAAACAAAGAAAGCTCAAGGAGGAGGTTCTGAAAGGCATCTGTCAGAGCTTCTCAGATGTCTGGTTGTGACAGTGGGAAGGTGGGGGGCAACAGCAGTGGCAGTAATAGCACAAGATGGTGGGTGGCAGTAGAAGAACATGGCAGCAGTGGCAGCAGGTGTGTGGCATCAGGCGGGTGACAGCATCAGAATAGTGGCTGAAGCAAGTGGTCAGAAGCAAAGTTTTTTTTTCCCACAAACTTTGGGTGTGGCACCCAGAATGATCCAGTCTGATGCATCAGACACTGGCATGTCGAAATCCTGGCTGATCAATGCCGGATTGATCTTTGCAAAGGTCTCTCCACATCTTGGGTGGAAAGGCGAGTTCTCCTTGGGAGAACTATGCCCCCCGCTGCACTAAACACAAACTATGATGCCACACTACTGGCCAGGCAGGAAAGCTTGTCCAGGGCAGTTGGAGCCACAAATCAAGTTTGGCTGCCCAGTACTCCAGGGGATCTTGAATGTGGGATGGCAGGGTGCAGTTCAAGTATTCCACCACCTGCTGGTTCAGGTTCTGCTGTCTTGCTGCTGCTGGTGGGTGGTTTCTTCAGTAGGCGGGTGAAGAAAAGTGCTCATTAGAGACTCCAGACTTAAGTTGCTGCTGATAGAGCTGGTGCTGCTCCTGCCCCCCCCCCCCCTCCCCGCTCTCCAGCAGTCATGGTAGTGGAACATGCAGAGCGCAGAGGTCATACCTTTATGATGGGCGATTAGTGAGTGTCTAATATGGTGGAGAGCCAGTAGTCACACCTCTGCCGAATGGTGATAATACAGCTGTTACTACGCAAGCAACTCAGCATGCATCCGGCCATTTGTGCAAGGGACTCGAAGGGACTCCCTGCCTCCATCTCTACTGCATACTACCACGGTGTGTCAGGGTCATCTGCCTGGTCTTCCTAATCACCGTCTAGCTCCTCCTGCTCCTCTCCTGTCACTTGTGCAGAAAAAACACCCATTTCTGTATACATCGCTTGTGCGTTAATGTCCTCCTCCTCCTCCAGTTCAGCTCCCACCAGGCTAAGGTGGCCGTGAGATGTAGACGCCACGTCTCCTGTCCCCTGGCCAGCCAGATTAATCAGCATCTGCTCCAGGACGAGAAGGAGTGGAATGATGTTGTTCATCCTGGCGACTGACAAATAAAGTGGCCTACTCAAAGGGCCGAGCAAACGACAGGTATCATGAATGAGCTGCCACTGACTAATGTCGAAGTTACATGGGGGAAGTGCACCTGTCCACCTACATCATCAAGAAATCGTTTACGGCCTTCCTCTGCTCATATAGTTGGTCCATTATGTAGAGGGTTGAGCTCCAACGGGTGGAAACGTTGCATATCAGACGAGGCATATTTTTCAGTGTAACAATGGCTGAAGTGCATGCACAGTTGCCTGCCCATTTCTGGGATGAATTGTGGTTGGGTGGAAAACTTCAGGAACTGCTTTACAACCAGATTAAAGATGTGCGCAATGCAGGGCACATGGGTCAGCCCTCCTTGATGCAGCGCCGACACAATTTCTTCCCGTTGGCGGGTGACCATGATTCCGATTTTTAGTTGGTGAGGAGAGAGCCAGGATTTGATTTCCTCTTGAAGAACATGGAGCATTTCCTCCCCGGTGTGACTATGTTCACCAGGCAAACCAGGTGCAAAACAGCATGACACCACCGTGTTCTGCATAGGTGGTATGCTGGAGGAGCACTCTGAATTGTGCCTGCAGTAGAGCCTGAGGAGGAGGACATTGGAGCAGAGGCCATCACCTAACCAAGTTGTTGGTGTGGCTGGGCAGGAACCACATTTACCCAGTGAGCCGTAAAGGACATATATTGTCCTTTACCGTAGTTATAGCTCCACATGCCGTGAACTTTAGAAGACACTGACAGGCTCAAGGACTGGCCCACCTTTTGTTCAAAATATATTTGCAGGGCTGGTAGAGTATTTTTGGAGAATAAATGATGGCTTGGGACTCTCCATCTTGCCTCGGCACAAGCCATCAGTTCTCTGAAAGGTGCAGAGTCAACCACATGGAAAGGGAGGGACTGTAGTACCAGCAACTTGGCCAGGAGTACGTTCAGCTTCGGCGCTGTTTTGATGAGTGCACGCATACTCTTGTCTTTTTGCAATCGCCTCAATGATCGTTTGCTGATGAAACGAGTAACAAGGAGGAGGAGCATCAGGACCAGTAGATGATGGGAAGTAAACACAGCTCACTTCTGCTGAGGTGGTGGTTCTTTGACTGCTGGAGAAGTGGTGTGGGCCATTGGGTGATGCAACGGTTGCTGCGTCAGGCTGTACCACTACATTAGCACCACAGATTTACCAGGCCACTTTATGGTGATGCTGCATGTGGTGACGCAGGACCGTGGTGCGAACACTGGCACCCCGGATACGCTTCGCTTTCTGCTCACAGATTCTACTAATGGTCACGCTGACGTTCTCCGGTGGCTTGATCTTTCTGGACAGGTAGGCTCCTGAGGAGTAGACAGTCTACCCCGGGCGCGTTTGGTTCCAGACCTCACACTGCTGCCACCCTGCTGACTCATAGCCATTCTAGCACCCTGCTGGCTCAGCCGCTGCCTCATGCGCAAGCTGCCACCCTCATCCTCTCATGAAGATGATACCCCCTCTTCATACGGCTCTCACGTGCGATCGGCTACATCATCATCCACTACTGTCTGTCACTGATGTCGTCCTAACCAGTCTCAGGGCCGTGTCCCTGACCACTGGCAACACCAACTCCCAGGCTACTCTCATCGTGGCTACTTGCCCGCCTACCGGAGGAAGCAGAGGATCTCTCCTCCGCATCTTGGCTGGGCAGTAGCTGAAAAGCAGACCCGAGTCCATGGCATACAATACTGATGAGGCAGGTTCAGGACAGGTGGGGGCACAGAGGCTGTTCCCGGGCCATGCCAACTAAGCTTGGTGTCATAGGAACCCATGGACTCCTGGCTGGGGGTGTCTGATGTCACTTGAGATGATGTTAAAGATCGAGTCAACCATTCAATGACAGCTGGGTTGCTGGTCAAAACAGGACCGCTGGATGACACTGGCAGCTCAACTACGGATTAACGGATATATTTATGTATAAAAGAACTTAAACACCCTAAAATTTGTAGTATCAGGCCGCAATTTCACCCCAATTACACAATTAAGGATTAAAGAAATGAATTATGTGAAAAAGAATGTGAGCACCCTAAAATGTATAGTATCAGGCCCCAATTTTGCCCCAATTACACAATTAGGGATTAACAGATATATTTATGTATAATAGGACATGAGCACCCTAAAATGTGTAGTATCAGGCTGCAATTTCACCCCAATTACACAATCAAGGATTAATGGATATATTTATATATAAAAGAATGCAAACACCCTAGAATTTGTAGTATCAAGCTGCAATTTCACCCCCGAAACAAGGATGAATGGATGTACTTATTTATAAGAGAACGTGAGCACCCTAAGGCTGGGTTCACATGGGCGTGTCCGGATTAGGTCCGGATGCGTCCCGGTGTATTGCGGCAAACCTGCGCGATTAGGTACACAATTGCAGTCAGTTTTGACTGCGATTGCGTTCCGATGTTCAGTTTTTATCGCGCGGGTGCAATGTGTTTTGCACGTGCGTGATAAAAAACCGACTATGGTACCCAGACCCGAACCTCTTCACAGAAGTTCAGGTTTGGGTTCGGTGTTGTGTAGATGTTATTATTTTCCCTTATAACATGGGAAAATAATGTTATAAGGGAAAATAATACAGTGAATAGACTGTCACCTAGCAACCATGCGTGAAAATCGCACAGCATACGCACTTGCTTGTGGATGCTTGCGATTTTCACTCAGCCCCATTCACTTCACTTGTGCGTGATAAACGCACAATATAGAGCATGCTGCGATTTTCACGCAACGCATAAGTGATGCGTGAAAATCACAGCTCATGTGCACAGCCCCATAGAAATAAACGGGTCCAGATTCAGCGCGGGTGCAATGCGTTCACCTCTCGCAATGCACCTGCGCGGAAATCTCGCCCGTGTGAACTCAGCCTAAGGCTACTTTCACACTGGGGTTTTGGCTTTCTGTTTGTGAGATCCGTTCAGGGCTCTCACAAGCGGTCCAAAACGGATTAGTTTTGCTCTTATTGCATTATGAATGGATAAGGATACGCTCAGAATGGATCAGTTTCCCTTCGTTCCGTCTCCATTCCGCTTTGGAGGCGGACACGAAAACGCTGCTTGCAGAGTTTTGCGCTGGGTTCAGACCTGAGCGTTCGGAAACGAGCGCTCTGTATGCGCGATTGTACGGGCGTTTACAATCGCACATACAGAGATTGCCGTTCACACATTGTCGCGCGTTCCCGAATTTCTATGTGCGGGAACGCGCGACAAATGCCCAAAAAAAAGCTCAAGCACTTGTTTGAGCGTCGGGCGTTTTACAGCGCGATCGTACGCGCTGTAAAACGCCCAGGTGAGAACCATTCCCATAGGGAATCATTGGTTCTTGCCTGTTGTGCGTTTTACAGCGCGTAGGAACGCGCTGTAAAACGCTCAGGTGTGAACCCAGCCTTGGTGTCCGTCTGACGAAACTGAGCCAAACAGATCCGTCCTGACACACAATGTAAGTCAATGGGGATGGATCCGTTTTCACTGACACAATATGGCACAATAGTAAATGGATCCGTCCCCCATTGACTTTCAATGGTGTTCAAGACGGATCAGTTTTGGCTATGTTATAGATAATACAAACAAATCCATTCTGAACGGATGCATGCGGTTGTATTATCTGAACGGATGCGTTTGTGCAGATCCATGACGGATCCGCACCAAATGCGAGTGTGAAAGTAGCCCTAAATGTAGTATCAGGTCGCAATTTGACCCCAATTACACAATTAGGGATTAACGGATATATTTATGTATAATAGAATGTGAGCACCCTAAAATCTGTAGTATCAGGCCGCAATTTCACCCCAATTACACAATTAGGGATTAACGGATATATTCATGTATAATAGCATGTGAGCGTCCTAAAATCTGTAGTATCAGGCCGCAATTTCGCCTCAATTAGACCATAAAAGATTCATGGATTGAACTATAAATAAAAGAACGCGAACACCCTAAAATCTGTAGTATCAAGCCACAATTTCACCCCAATTACACAATCAAGAATAAATGTATTGAATTATATATAAAAGAACGTGAACCTCCCAAAATTTGTATCAGACCACAGTTTCACCCCAATAACAGAATCAAGAATTAATGGAATTACTTATGTATCAAAGAATGCAAACAACCTAAAATATGTAGTATTAGAACACTTTTTAACCCCAATTAGACAGGCTTTACACTGTTCAATTGTTTCTGCTCTCGTCCCTATAGTGTGGATAATGCCTCCATATTATATCCCTACACTATCATTAAACTATCCCTGAACTGCTCAATAGTAATATTTTGTGACCTTAGTCTTTCGTAATCACTGTCCCTAGTGCCTGTACCTTCTCTCCCTGCACTAAGTTCACTGAAAAATGGCGCAGACGGAGCAAGATGAGACTTTTTATAGGGCTGTAACACCACAGGGGCTGGCTATCTGCTGATTGGCTGTCTGCATGGCATTATGGGTAATCCCTCATTCCCGGTCTTCTTATTTCCTCTTTCAGGAATTGCAGCAGCCATTTTAGAAAAATAAGATTTGTTACCACGAAGCATGAGGAAATTCGACTCCGGGACAAATCAAATTTTTCCTGAAAATTAGGATCGAATTCCACTTTGTCAATTTCGATTTGATCATCTCTAGTAGCAGTATTCTAGGGTAGCCTGCATTAAACGTATGTTGAAATTAACCAGCAAAGAAAAACTGCATAGTAAAAAATTGCACGAGACAAAAAACTTACAGTGTAAACTGACCCCTAGGTAGGTGTGCTAAATAAATGCACCCATAGACATTGGATTAAAGTGTGTGGTCCCTACCAATTTTTTATGCCAAGAATTTAATCTGCATGTGCTTGCCAGACCACTGGCAAAGTATAATAAAAGTTATAGTAAAGGCTATGTATACCTTTGGTGGCAATGTTTTTTTTTTAACCAGTACAGTACCGGCGCTGTAAATGTACTATGGCGTGCTGAAAGGGCGGGTGCAGGAGCTGCGTCTGACAGATCAGCTGCAGGAGTCTGGCAGTCACTAATAGCCGGAATCCTGCTGTATGTGCCGCCATCGGTAAAAACACAGATGCGCATTAACCCTAGATGTGCTGCAGTCAGCACTGACTGCGGCATGTGCAATGTCCGTGCAGGGAGGGAGCTGCCATAGGGTCCCTGCGCTACTGTGATGGCATCGTGGCTGCCTGGATTTCACAGGCATCGTCTGCACCCTGGATTTCACAGGCAGGAAGGCTGTAAGCCTGGGACATGTTCGATCGTAGCCGGGGGGGCAGGGTTGGCGGTGCGAACTTTCAGTTTCGTTCCTGTCTCAAGCGGCGCGCACTGGGCTCACAGCCGGCATGCTCGGTCCTTCCCAGTGTGTGTCGCAGCGGTCAGGGTGTGTGGGCGCCATCTGCTGGCCATTTTTCGCTGCGCAGCTCTGCAGCTTTGCCAGCACATCCTAGTGCTGCTCGTTATGTTTTTCGTGTTTAGCTGTTTGTTGCTGGGGGGTCTGGGGAAGGGGGCCTGGGGCCCACAAGTCCGTTAAAAATAAAAAGTAAATAAAAAATAAAGCAATGCTAATTAATATTGATAAATTATAATGGTGCGCTTTTTGGTTTGGTTATCATAGGGGGGGTTACTTGACTACTACCTTCTCATAATAAGTTGGTTTTCCTTCATTTCAGTAGTACAGTCAGCTACACTAGGTGTGCACTGCAGTCTTATCGTTATCTTGTCTACCTGTAATCAAAGGGGTGTTTGGTAGGGGCCTTGTTTGTCATACTATTTACGCATGCTGCTGGGCAGGGGGTCAGACTGTGTTTTATCACGGGTGTGCCATATTTTCCACCTCGTCCAAAGGCACTAGATTTCCTGTTGGCACTTCTAGTAGTTCTACTGTTCACGTATGGGGGTAGTTGGTACCTGCAGTCTGGCCCACTGTCATGGCATTTCCATTAAGGTATATGTCAGGGGAAAAAAAAGAAGGTCACGACTACAGACTCTATTTTAAGTCGTGTCACGACTACAGGCAATGGGGCTATGTCTGTCATGACTACAGACTCGATTTCAAGTCCTGTCACGACTACAGGCAACGGGGCAATGTCTGTCACGACTACAGACTCGATTTCAAGTCCTGTCACGACTACAGGCAACGGGGCAATGTCTGTCACGACTACAGACTCGATTTCAAGTCCTGTCACGACTACAGGCAGCGGGGCAATGTCTGTCACGACTACAGACTCAATTTCAAGTCCTGTCACGACTACAGGCAACGACTCAATGTCTGTCACATCTACAGACTCGATTTCAAGTCCTGTCACGAGTTCAGGCAACGGGGCTATGTCTGTCATGACTATAGACTCGTTTACTAGTCCTGTCACGACTACAGGATCGGGGTATAGTGTTGCATGACTGTAGGTTCAAGTCTTACGCGTGGTTGTAGGTGGCGATTCTCTATACTTCATTGATAATAAGGTGTTGGTATCATTATTCAGGGTGGCACGGTGTTTGTCGTTTGGGATGGTAGCTGGTCCCCTCATTTAGCTATCTCTTTTAGTAGGGAGATGTCTCAAGAGTTTCTGACCGAGGACTCGTCCTCCTCTCGCGACAGTGGTGATCTACAATCAGTATGAGACAGTATAACTTCATTGAGGTCATGGACCATCTAAAAGTTGATGGCAGAATTGTCTAAAAGAGGAATTCCGTTTTCAGCCTTAGCTAGAAAGGCAGAACTTTACCGTCTTCTCTCTACAGATTCGGCTTCACCAAGCCAGGAAGTGGTTTCCATGAATACCATCCAGACATCACTAACTCAGCTACACGCTGACATTAACACGATGGCTTCTTCTATGTCTGATATTCAGGCTAGACTGGACACAGTCGAAGCGAGTACTGCTGCTTCTGGCTTGATGTGGCAGACACCGGCGGTAGCCACTGTTCCACAGTTTAATGTTCCTAGTGGGTGCAGTCCTACTCCCTTTATTGAACCGTCTTCTTTCATACCCGCTAGCATATGACAAGACATCCCTGCAGGGAGAGATCTCAAGCTGGCATCTCTTCTCATAGCTACTCATGAGGACCCAGATTACAAAACCATAACTTGCAGTGAGGTCTCGGTGATATTAAAGTCTAGGGACATTAGATTGAATAGAAAGCTTGATATTGCTGAATTTGTGCTGGCTTTTAGCTTGTATCGGGATGTAGTTTGTACACTTAGCCCATTTAGGAGGGAGGAGTTAGACCTCTATATGTATAAAGTCGTAGACCTGGGGTATAAATATGGTGGTAGTGCTTTCTACGACTATCACCGCTCATTTTCGGCTAAGGCAGCAGCCGCTCTTGCACAGTGTCAGCATACGGTCGATTGGTCCGTCATTGACACAGAGCTATTTTGTCGCCATTTTGTGGGTCTTAAGGTCCCAACCTGTACGGTATGTAACTCCTACGCTCATACTGCCGGATAGTGCTCCAATACTAGTCACACAACGGAACCCGTCCAGCTTGCTGCTGTTCCAGGCCCATGAGTTAGCAGGGTGGTCTACGGAGTGGATAAGTTTGGTCGGCCGATCAAATATCTAAGCAAGTCGCAAATTTGTAACAATTTCAACTTTTCTGTGTGCCACTACAGCCAGTGCAGATTGTTGCATTTACGGTATGTGCCATTTGCTTTAGGGCCCACCCCCGAGTTGCATGCCCTCAAAAGGGCAACAATCCTGCGTGACTAAGCGTGGTGAATGTGGAACTACTTACGTGTTTGTTAGCCGCTCATCCAGACCCACGTTGGGTTCAGTTTGTACTCAGCGGCTTAGTCAACGGTTTTCATACAGGTATGCTCGTCCTCCCTCAGTCCCCACATGAGTGCAAGAATTTATTATCGGCATTCAAAGACCCCAAAGCTATTTCCCACTTAATTCAAACGGAGTTAGATAGGGGTTATTTAATTGGCCCATTAAAGCAGCCCCCCTTTGAGTGCTGAAGGATTAATCTGGTTGGGGTAGTGTCCGGCAAGTTTTCTAATAAAAAGAGATTAATTTATGACTTGTCAGACCCACATTCCTTACCCATACCCAGTCTAAATTCATTGATCCCCTCGGAAGAATTTACCATGAAGTATGCGTCTATTTAGGCTATTCAGGTCATACTTAGGTTGGGTAAAGGAGCCTGGTTATCTAAAGCAGATATTACAGATGCTTTTAAGCTACTCCCCATTCTACCAGACCTATGGCAGTGGCATGGTATCAAGTGGCAAGAGCAGTATTTCTTTGCTAGCAAATTAACGTTTGGGTCGAAATCTAGCCCATGGTTATTCGACCAGTTTGCTAGCGCCCTGCAATGGATTTTGTCAAACACCTTTCTTGTTAACCATGTCATTCATTACCTAGATGATTTTCTCCTGATTGAGCCCCCGTTAAAAGGAGCCTCTAGACTTACATGTATTGCGCACTCTGTTGTCACTGCCAGTTCTGTGAGAAGGTTTGACAGACGTCCTTCTCTACCTCTTGCATGATGTTCTTTGTTTTGGTTTCACTTTCTCATCTCATTTCCTTCTCCCAGGTGTCACCTATTTAGACTAATCCTCTTTCCTTTATATTCCCTCCCTTACTGCCTGACTTTGCGGTTTATACTACTTCCTGGATGAAGTGTTCAGTGCTGGAGGCTTCTGCTGCTGCTTGTTCAGATAAGTCCTTTCATGTATTGTGTTTCCTTGCTGGCTTGATTCTAGGTGACCCTGACACCCTCCGTATGAAGTGCAGGGAGCCGGTGGTTGTGTCCCCTCACTATTATAGGGTTTTCAGGTGTCACACAGTCTTAGGTACGTGGGCATACAATCATCTACCTTTGAGACCCTTGTATGTGCTTAGAAGTCAGGGTGAGCTCTTAGGGTTTTATAGGGGTCACCTATACGCTCCTTAGTTTGGGATCAAGCCAGTCAGACGTTTATTCATTACTTCCAGCTATCTGCAACATCATCCGTGACATTATAAACCGCCATTACCATCTTAAGCATGGATCCGGTTTCAGCCTTGATTGACCGCATGCATGGTCTTTCACTGGAGGTAGCAGATCTCCTTAAAACTGTGTCTCAGTTTCAGGTGACCGGTTCTGCTTGCGTTCATGGAGTTTGTTCTGAGTTGCCCCCTCACCGGGAATACGATTGCCCTATTAATCTCATCCCAGGCGCCAAGCTGCCAAAATCACATTTATACAATCTCTCCCAACCTGAAATAGTCGCTATGCGTACTTATATCTCTGAGAGCCTGAGAAAGGGACACATCCAACCCTCAAAGTCACCTGTTGCCGCTGTTTGTTTGTTTGTTTTTGTTAAGAAAAAAAGATGGTTCTTTAAGACCTTGTCTGGATTTCAGAGAGCTGAACCATATCACAATCTGCTTCCTCTGATCCCAGACCTGTTTATCCAGATTGTTGGGGCTAAAGTTTTTTCTAAGTTGGATTTAAGAGGGGCATACAACCTAGTCAGAGTCAGGGAAGGGGACGAATGGAAGACGGCCTTCAATACCCCTGAGGGTCATTTCGAGAATTTGGTTATGCCCTTTGGTTTGATGAATGCTCCGGCCATCTTCCAACATATTGTGAACAGCATTTTTTATCATTTAATGGGGAAATTTGTACTGGTGTATCTAGATGACATTTAGATTTTTTCTCCTGATTTCAAAACTCATAGGGACCACTTACGTCAGATCTTGCTCATTCTGCGGGAGAATAAATTGTACGCTAAACTGGAAAAATGTGTGTTTGCAGTTCCGGAGATTCAATTTCTTGGTTTTCTTCTCTCCGCTTCTGGTTTTCGCATGGACCCTGAGAAGGTCCGCGCTGTGCTTGATTGGGAGCTTCCTGAGAATCAGAATGCGCTGATGCGGTTTTTGGGTTTTGCCAATTATTACAGAAAGTTCATTTAGAATTATTCCTCTGTTGTTAAACCACTGTTAAACTCACTGATATGACTAAAAAGGGGGTAGATTTTTCCTCCTGGTCGGTAGATGCGCTTAAGGCCTTTTCTAGTATCAGAGACAGTTTTGCTTCCGCTCCCATTTTGGTACAACCTGATGTCTCTTTATAGACAAAAAGTAAAAATGGGTTGGTAAATAAGGAAAAACTGAAAAAAACTTGATTACATCAATAAAACCCTAAAAAATAAAAATGGATTAGTAAAAGAAGAAAAATGTAAATGTAAATTAATTAAAGAAATACCCAAACAAAAATATACAAAAATAACTGAAAATAAAACCAAAAAGATGATTACAACAATAAAACCTAAAAATAAAAAAGGATTAGTAAAAGAAGACCTGTAAAAAGTTTGAGAAAAACAACATAGAAACCTTCAGTTACAGAAAGTCTTGCTATATATATTAAGATTCAGTAAAAAGTAAATGTTAACTTAAAAACTGAGACTCAAATACAAAAACAAAAACCCTTTAGAACACATACAACTGTATAGGACTGAATAAACAAATCAATGTCTTGGAGGGTTCCCCTGAAACCGTACAGGAGAATTTCTACCCACCCAGTCATTGAAATGTTAATGCCCAGCCCCAAACCAGCTTCAGATTCATTTTACCAGAGAAGCAGGATTTAACATTACAAGGTCCCAAAACCGTTTTTTCCTAGGGGAAGGGAAAAATCTATTTAAATTAGGTCTTAGATAAAGACCGTAATTTAAAATTTTCACATTTTAACCGTTCATATTGGGATTTAAAATCTGCTTCATTGATCAATGACCTTGGCTGTCCCTGGGTTCTCTGCCTTTGCAAAGAACCATGTCTGGGTCCATTACCCCACCTTGCTGAATAAACCACTTTACTTCTAGGTGTGGTTCTGGGGTACTTAACATACCTGTGTCTGTTTGCCATTAGCAACGTTACAAAATCATGAAATGTGCCCGTATTCCCTGCATGCAAAACAACGAATAGCTTGCCTCCCTGTACAATACCTTGTCTGGGCACATGGTGATTTGACTTGGCGCACAACATTAACCATCCTAGCATGACTAGATCCCACACTACTATCTGTATTGAGTCCAGTTACCATAGACTCATCTGAGGAATCTTCTGGCATTGTGTTAACACTTCCAACTCCAGGGTCAGACACATTGTCCATCTCCATCCCTGAGTCAGATCCACCATGCGACCCACAGTCCTTAGACTTCCCCATACTTACAGCCCATACATTTCCTCTAGTCCCAGACTCATTACTCTCCAACGGTTGTTTCAATAACTCTGTCAATTCCCTTACAGCACCCTGTGCATGCGTCAGGCTTTCAGATAAACATTCATTTTCCTTGCGCAGCTCAGTATTACTCCTCACAGTACATTCATAATAAGCGCTAGCTTCAGCTGCCTGCTGGACAAGAGTTCTAAATTTAACAATTTCCACTTTTAAATCTTCCACTTCTCCTTCCAAACTCAGCTTCAGCCCACAAGACTACTGATATTTATCCGCTATCCACCCAGCAGCAAAAATCAGAGCATACTTGCCTTTTCTTTTGCGCCATTTTTTGGTACCGATCAGGTTTGCTACACAATTTTGAGCCTGCAGCCATGGATCAGTAGATCCCTGCATAGCCTGAAGAATGGCCGCTGTGTCCTTCAACTTTGCAACTTCTTTAAAAATACTTTCCATTGCACAAGAAAACAAACACCACAATGGTTGCTACAAAAAATACACTGCTATCGATCTCTAGGAGTTGTCTCAATACTTTTGGCACAGAAAAAGTACCTCCTTTCTACACTGTAGTACCCGTATTAATTATGCCAAACAAGTCTACAATTCAGTGTAAGGGCTCTTTCACACTTGCGTTCTTGTCTTCCGGCATAGAGTTCCGTCGTCGGGGCTCTATGCCGGAAGAATCCTGATCAGGATTATCCTAACGCATTCTGAATGGAGTGAAATCCGTTTCGGATGCATCAGGATGTCTTCAGTTCCGGAACGGAACGTTTTTTGGCCGGAGAAAATACCGCAGCATGCTGCGCTTTTTGCTCCGGCCAAAAATCCTGAAGACTTGCCGCAAGGCCGGATCCGGAATTAATGCCCATTGAAAGGCATTGATCTGGATCCGGCCTTAAGCTAAACGTCGTTTCGGCGCATTGCTCAATGGTTACCATGGCTGCCGGGACGCTAAAATCCTGGCAGCCATGGTAAAGTGTAGTGGGGAGCGGGGGAGCAGCATACTTACCGTCCGTGCGGCTCCCAGGGTGCCCCAGGCGCATGGATGACGTGATCGCATGGCACGTCATCCATGCGCATGGGGCGCTCTGACGTCATTCTGGAGCGCCCCGGGAGCCGCGCGGACTGTAAGTATGTTGCTCCCCCGTTCCCCACTCCTACTATGGCAACCACGACTTTAATAGCATCCTGGCTGCCATAGTAACACTGAAAGAATTTTGAAGACGGATCCGTCTTCAAATGCTTTCAGTACACTTGCGTTTTTCCGGATCCGGCGTGTACCACCGGCAAGTGGAGTACACGCCGGATCCGGACACCGCAAGTGCTAAAGAGGCCTAACAGCCACAGATATACAAACATTAAGCAGAATCATCAACTATAGGACGATTTCACCGCTAAACTGCCACTAATGCTCACACAATGATTCCTGTATTATTCTGGACAAAACTAACATTTCAGGCAAAAATAACCAAATCGCTTTCCATAGCAAACTAACCAAGATGGCCGACAAATTCTCATGTCTTAAAGATGTCCGACAAACCACATGGTCATCACACAAAGGACATCAAGATAGTGTCTACAAAATCCAGCAATAGAAAATCCAAATTATATCCTGTACTGCTCAGCACACTATCTCATCATACAACCTCTGTACAATCAACATAGATCCACCAAAAACTACACAACGGAAAAACTCTTACCTTATCCTTACACCCCTTGACGCAGCAGATAACAACCACATACACCAAAAAGTTCTTTTAACAAACAGAAATTTTCTCTGACGCAGCAGACAAAACTACAGTTCACTATTCTCTCCCTTTTAACTGCTGTGCAGAGAAAAAAAATCAGTTGAATCCTTCCAAGCTCGCCAACCTGTTGTAGAAATATTATCTGTTGTAGAAATATTAATATTAGAAATCTGCTCTCCTCACTTTTATTTACTCACAAAAGGTGTAAAAGGGGCTGCCCCAAGACAAGGATGCAGGAAGTGATGACATACAGGAAGTGATGACATAGGAAGACAAGACACCATCATTTAGAATACCCATGCCAACAAACACATGTATGCAATAATCTACCATTACCACTGGAGTTAATTTTATCTAGCCTTGCTCAGTGATCAATGCCAGATAAAGTTACTATGATCCTCATGCATGTTTATTTACAGGACAACGTCATTATCTCCAGCGGCTGATCAGGCGCACTAGAGACAACAAATGCACGTTCCTTTCATATATTGTTCTCTTAACAAATGCATCCACGCCAAGTCAATAAATCCGCGTCTTACGTGGGGGCCGTAGCCGGCGTCCATACATCAGCCAACAAAACACTGCTCTGCTGAACACATCAGTCTCCCCCGGCCCACAGCCCAGTGCTTGGCACATGGACCATTCGCCAATGGAGACCTCTGCGCACAGCAGCTGTGACAGGACATACACGGGAAGATATCCACTCCAATGGTTTACCCTGACACTGAGAGACATGATGACAATACACAATATATTAAATACACATCCTAATAAAATTTTCACAACAACCTCATTCTGCCAATATTGTATGTGAGTGAGCAATAGAAGTCATACTCACAATCTGCTGGATGTGGAATTATGGCGCACAGAGGGAGGATTTGAGACCACACTATTCACAAAAACCACAGATTTAAACAACCTGCTGCTTCATTCTAGTCACCACACCCCTCACATATTTTCTAGTATCCCTAGGAGCCAGTTCACATGGGCCAGAAGGATATCTACTGCACATAAAGAATACGAAAAAAAATGATTGGTTAATAATACATACAGAGTAGTTACAATAAGAAAGAGGTGACTGAAATTGGAATAGAGGTTGGTAAAAAAAAAACAAGACAGGACATCAGACAGAGTAAAAAGAGGGATAAGCTAAAGAAACAATTTGTGTATGTTTCCAAATATGATTGACATTCTAAACTAATAAAAAAAAAAGGTCAATCTAAAATATTGGGAAGTGCTTAGACATGACCGAAAATTTGGGAGAATGTTTGTTGATAACCCTCTTTTTGCCTATAAAAAGGTGTCTCTATGAATAGCATGCTGATTAGAAGTGACATGCGCCTTAAAAAAATGGAAAGACAGAATTCCCTTGCAATCCAGAGGAGGGTTACATTCCCCTTCCTGGGCTGTGGGAATTGTAGTACTATTATTAAAGGTGACACCGTAGTGTACCCCACACAGGGAGACAGGATACAAATGAAAGATTTCGCAACGTGCGAGACACATAATGTCATATACTGCTTGAAATGCCCATGTGGTAAGATTTATGTTGGACAAACGTCTCGGGCTATAAGGATCAGAATCAATGAGCCAGCATTAGGAAGGAAATGAGAAGGGAGAGTAAAGTAAATGTTACGCTGAGCGCTCCGGGTCCCCTGCTGGCCGCGGAGCGCTCACAGCGTATGCCCTCAGGCAGCACTCCAGTGTCTCGGCGTGTGCGTCCTCGCTCTCTAGGGCGCGCGTGCGCCGGGACTCTTAGATTCAAAGGGCCAGTGCACCAGTGATTGGTGCCTGGTCCAAAAGGGATATTAAGGGTTAAGGTTTGTGAGAGGCAGTGCTGGACTTAATTAGGCTGCACCTGTGCACTGCCCATTTATACCTTCTCCTCCCACAGCTTCCTGCCGGATCTTTGTGCCTTGTGCCTCAGAGAAAGCGTTCCACTGTGTTTGTTTGCCTTGCCTGTTGCCGAACCCGTTGCTACCGTCTACTCGCCTTAGAACCTTTGCCGCCTGCCCTGACCTCTGCTACGTCCGACTACGCTCTTGCCTTCTCCCTGTGTACCACGCCTTATCAGCTGCCAGAGAGGTCGAGTTGTTACTAGGGGACACGACCTGGTAGTTACCGCCGCAGCAAATCCATCCCGCCTTGCGGCGGGCTCTGGTGAAGACCAGTAACTGCTTAGAACCGGTCCTTTAGTACAACCCGCGCCATCGCCTCTCTGGTCCAGAGGATCCACTACCTGTCCTGCCGGTACGTGACAGTAAGATCCGGCCATGGATCCCGCTGATGTTCCCCTGCCAAGCCTAGCGGACCTCACCACTATTGTGGCCCAGCACGGTCAACAGCTGGCCCAGCTGACCGCCATGTTGCAGCAGCTCCTGCCTTCTCAGCAACAGCCAGCTCCTCCGTCTGCTCCTGCTGCGTCACCTCCGCCTGCAGTTGCCACCGGTTCCAGAATCCGTTTGTCCCTACCAGACAAATATGACGGAGATCCTAAGCAGTGCCGTGGGTTCTTGTCGCAGTGCTCTCTCCACCTCGAGCTTCTGTCCGACCAGTTTCCTTCTGAGCGAGCCAAGGTAGCCTTTATTCTCAGTTTGCTGTCCGGGAAGGCCCTGGCCTGGGCTACACCACTATGGGACCGCGCAGATCCTGCCACCGCTTCCGTCCAGAGCTTCTGCCTAGAGTTCCGGAATGTTTTTGAGGAGCCTGCCCGGGTTACCTCCGCAGAGACTGCCTTACTAAATTTGACCCAAGGAGGTTCTTCCGTGGGTGACTATGCCATTCAGTTCCGCACCCTGGCCTCTGAGCTGAACTGGAACAATGAAGCCCTTTGCGCCACCTTCAAGAAGGGACTTAATAGTGAAGTAAAGGACGTTCTGGCTGCACGTGAGCTTCCTTCCACTCTTAGTGACCTCATCTTGCTGGCCACTAGGATAGACAAACGTTTCGCCGAAAGACAAGAGGAACTCCTCCTTGAAAAGGAAAAAGCTCGTCCTAGACGCTTTCCTCGTCTGGCTCCCGTTTTTCTGCGTCCACCTCAACCCGCTACTGGGCTTTCCGCCGTGGAAGCCATGCAGGTGGATCGGTCACGCCTGACTCCGCAAGAACGAAGCCGCCGCAGAAACGAGAACCTGTGTCTGTACTGTGCCAGTACCGAGCACTTCCTTAGAGATTGTCCTCTCCGTCCACCGCGTTCGGGAAACGCTCGCACCTAGTAAACGTGGGAGAGGCGTTGCTAGGTGTGGATTCTTCCTCTCCACGTCTCATCATACCCGTGCAGTTGATCATCTCTTCCAAGTCCTCTTTCTCCGCAGCCGCCTTCTTGGATTCCGCTTCAGCTGGCAACTTCATTCACGCCTCCTTGGTTGATAAGTACCGTATTCCAGTAATCCGTCTACCCAAGCCGTTTTTCATCTCTACTGTTAACGGTGAGAGACTCTCTGCCACCCTGCAGTTCCGTACCCAGCCTCTGCAGATGGACATCGGAATATTTCATACCGAGACTATAGAGTTCTTTGTCCTTCCCTTCTGTTCCTCCGAACTCCTCCTGGGTCTGCCGTGGCTTCAACGTCATAGTCCTGTCCTGAATTGGTCCACCGGTGAGATCCTGCGTTGGGGTTCCTCCTGTTCGGACCGCTGTCTCAAGCCTGCTCTGGTCAAACAGAACCCGCAAGTTTCTCCGCCTTCTGGGCTGCCCAAGCCATACCATTCCTTCGCGGATGTCTTCTGCAAGAAACAAGCTGAGGTCCTTCCTCCTCACCGATCCTATGATTGCCCGATCGACCTGATACCAGGTTCTACTCCACCTCGGGGCAGAATTTATCCTCTCTCACCTCCTGAGACTCTTGCCATGTCCGACTATATACGTGAGAACCTACAGAGAGGATTCATAAGAAAATCTTCTTCTCCTGCTGGGGCCGGTTTTTTCTTCGTGACAAAAAAAGACGGCTCCCTCCGCCCCTGCATTGACTACAGAGGTCTTAATAAAATTACCATCAAGAACCGTTACCCTCTGCCTCTAATCTCTGAGCTATTTGATCGTCTCCGAGGGGCTAAGATCTTCACAAAATTGGACCTTCGAGGGGCCTATAATCTGATCCGTATCCGGGAAGGAGACGAATGGAAGACCGCCTTTAACACAAGGGATGGCCATTTTGAGTATTTGGTGATGCCCTTCGGCCTCTGTAACGCACCTGCTGTCTTCCAGGAATTCGTCAATGATATTTTCAGGGACTTACTTTACACCTGCGTGGTCGTATACCTAGATGATATCCTGATCTTTTCCTCCAATTTGGATCAACACAGGGTCCATGTGCAACAAGTTCTTACTCGTCTTAGAAGAAATCGCCTGTACGCTAAACTTGAAAAATGTCTTTTTGAACGGACCTCCCTGCCTTTCCTGGGATACATTATCTCAGCCCAAGGACTTCAAATGGACCCAGCCAAGCTCTCGGCGGTTCTGGATTGGCCACGCCCCTCTGGTGTCCGAGCCATACAAAGATTTCTGGGCTTTGCGAATTACTACAGGCAATTCATCCCTCACTATTCCACTCTGGTAGCTCCTATCGTGGCCCTCACAAGAAAAGGAGCTAACCCCAAATCCTGGCCTTCCCAAGCCGAGGAAGCCTTCCAGTCCCTGAAATGCGCCTTTGCCTCTGCACCCGTTCTCTCTAGACCAGATTCCACCAAGCCTTTCTCTCTTGAAGTGGATGCCTCCTCGGTGGGAGCCGGAGCTGTCCTCACCCAGAAGTCTTCCCGGGGCAAGACTTCTACTTGTGGCTTCTTTTCTAAAACATTCTCTTCCGCAGAGAGAAATTACTCCATTGGGGACAGGGAACTGCTGGCTATTAAATTGGCACTGGAGGAATGGAGACATTTACTCGAGGGCGCCACACATCCTGTGTACATATTCACGGACCACAAGAACCTGGCTTATCTCCAGTCTGCTCAGAGATTAAATCCCCGTCAGGCTCGTTGGTCTCTGTTCTTCGCCCGCTTTAATTTTGAGATCCATTTCCGTCCAGCTTGTAAGAACATTAGGGCAGATGCTCTGTCTCGCTCCTCTGATGTGGTGGGCGACGAGTTAACACCTCGATATATTATCCCTCCAGAACGCCTTATAACAGTCGCTCCCGTGGACCTGCGCCTTCTTCCTCCTGGCAAATCCTACGTACCCCCACGTCAGCGGCTGCGAATTCTCAAGTGGGGCCACGCCTCCCCTTTTGCCGGTCATCCAGGGGTGCAAAAGTCTCTCCAACTAATCTCCCAAAGGTACTGGTGGTCTTCTCTAGAGAAAGATGTCTCGGACTTCGTCCAGGCCTGTATGATTTGCGCCCGGGATAAATCGCCTCGCCAGAAACCAGCGGGTCTCCTCTTGCCTCTACCCATTCCTGAAGTTCCCTGGTCTCACATCGCCATGGACTTTATTACAGATCTTCCCTCCTCCCATGGCAAGTCCGTTATTTGGGTCGTGGTGGATCGCTTTTCCAAGATGGCTCACTTTGTACCCCTGCCCGGTCTACCCTCTGCACCCATGTTGGCCAAACAATTTTTACAACACATCTTCCGTCTCCATGGCCTTCCCAAACATATTGTCTCGGATCGTGGGGTACAATTCGTCTCCAAATTCTGGAGGGCTCTATGTGCTCAGCTCGGGATCAAATTGGACTTTTCTTCTTCGTACCATCCTCAGTCTAACGGCCAAGTAGAACGGGTGAACCAAATTTTGGGTGACTATCTGCGTCACTTTGTATCCTCACGCCATGATGACTGGGCTGATCTACTTCCCTGGGCGGAGTTCTCCTACAACTACAAACAATCCTCTGCCTCTAACAAGTCTCCTTTCTTTGTCGTTTTTGGCCGTCATCCTCTTCCACCTCTGCCGCAGTCTCCCACTCCTTCTTCTGTACCTGCTGTGGACAGTCTTGTACAGGATTTTTCATCCATCTGGCGAGAAACCCACGCTGCTCTCCTCAAGGCTTCCGCCCGTATGAAGGTTCAAGCTGACAAGAGACGCAGATCTCCTCCGGAATTTCGCCCGGGTGACAAGGTGTGGCTCTCCTCTAGGTACATCCGATTTAGGGTCCCAAGTTACAAGTTGGGCCCTCGTTTCTTGGGACCCTATAAAATCAAGAGTCGTATCAATAAAGTTTCTTATCAGCTCCATCTTCCTCCCTCCCTCCGAATCCATAACTCCTTCCATGTCTCCCTTCTTAAACCTGCTGTCTTTAACCGTTTTTCTCCCAAGCTTGTTTCTCCCACCCCTGTCGCCGGTACCTCCGATATATTCTCTGTCAAGGAGATCTTGGCGACCAAGATCTCCCGGGGAAAAAGATTTTTTTTGGTCGACTGGGAGGGCTGCGGTCCTGAGGAGAGGTCATGGGAGCCGGAGGAGAACATCCTGGACCGCAGTCTCATCCGCAAGTTCTTCGGTACCAAAAAGAGAGGGAGACCAAAGGGGGGGGGGGGTACTGTTACGCTGAGCGCTCCGGGTCCCCTGCTGGCCCTCAGGCAGCACTCCAGTGTCTCGGCGTGTGCGTCCTCGCTCTCTAGGGCGCGCGTGCGCCGGGACTCTTAGATTCAAAGGGCCAGTGCACCAGTGATTGGTGCCTGGTCCAAAAGGGATATTAAGGGTTAAGGTTTGTGAGAGGCAGTGCTGGACTTAATTAGGCTGCACCTGTGCACTGCCCATTTATACCTTCTCCTCCCACAGCTTCCTGCCGGATCTTTGTGCCTTGTGCCTCAGAGAAAGCGTTCCACTGTGTTTGTTTGCCTTGCCTGTTGCCGAACCCGTTGCTACCGTCTACTCGCCTTAGAACCTTTGCCACCTGCCCTGACCTCTGCTACGTCTGACTACGCTCTTGCCTTCTCCCTGTGTACCACGCCTTATCAGCTGCCAGAGAGGTCGAGTTGTTACTAGGGGACACGACCTGGTAGTTACCGCCGCAGCAAATCCATCCCGCCTTGCGGCGGGCTCTGGTGAAGACCAGTAACTGCTTAGAACCGGTCCTTTAGTACAACCCGCGCCATCGCCTCTCTGGTCCAGAGGATCCACTACCTGTCCTGCCGGTACGTGACAGTAAATACAGTGGAGGTGAAAAAACAAGGCAAAACAACTGTTGCCCGAAATTTTTATGATCGGGCCCATCCGGTGTCAGCTCTCAGGTGGCAGGTCCTGGATGTAGTGAAAAGTGGAGATAATGAGGAGGGTAACTTTAGGAGATTGTTACAAAGGGAGACCTTTTGGATAGTGAAACTGCAGTTTTTAATAACATAAGGTTTAAAATAAATTTGCAGCTTTAGTATAAAGTATTTTGCATAAAGGATAATGGTTTGTGTATGAGCTGTTGGTGTTATAAATACCTCACCTCCACCTCTACCTGCGCGCACGAGTAAGGGGGCGTGTTCTCCTGAAACGTTTTATGGAGGGGAGGAGGTGTGAACCATGTCTGTCTCACCGTCCCTCATGATGTACCTCTTTATACTGGAATAAATTAAAGAAATAAAAGGTTTTGTACCAGCAACTTGTGAGTATGACTTCTATTGCTCACTCACATAAAATATTAGCAGAATGAGGTATAAAGAAGACACAAGTCTGAATATTTGAAAGACTGTCATTGCTGGGTTAAGCGGAGCTCCCGATGTGGACTTGCATTTGCTATAGGTGGCTGAAGTGCTACATATTATATTCCTTTTGGGTTACTATTTGCCGTCATTAATAAAAGAGTGTATATGACTGAATGCATTTGTACACATTTTTGTCTCTGCTACTATCAGCTAAGGAACATTTGGTTCTTTCTGATAAAAAAGATGAGAAGAAAAACGATTGGAAGCGGATTTTGCCAAGATCATTTAACCAATGGATACAGGCCTTTTGTATTAGGTGATAAATACCCAGAGAAAGGTAGTTCTCTGTTTAAACATGGTGACCAGTGATGGCCAGTTCGCAGTGTTCTCCCGCGAACACAAGCGGGCTGCCATCTTGACTCACAAGTCCGGCGATGCACAGACAGGTAAGCCCTTATCTGTGCCTGTGCCGCGAGCCGGTCTGAAACAAATGCGGTCACCGGGAGCAGGCAATTCCGAGACCAGCCCGATAAAGGCCCCCGGCGGCTGTTCTTGGAACTGCCTGCTCCTGGTAACCGCATTTGGTTCAGACCGGCTCGCGGCACAGGCACAGGTAAGGGCTTACCTGTGCATCGCCGGACTTGTGAGTCAAGATGGCAGCCCCCATGTGTTCTTGGGCGAACACTGCGAACTGGCCATCACTGATGTTGACATCGTACTTGAGCCATGTTGCAATTTTTATGGTATGTCCTGGTACAATTATGATAAAATGTTTAGACAAAAGTCAGAGGCGCATAGTTTGCTCTAATAGGGAGTGAAAGATGTAGGTTTATGGATTAATCTGATTATTTCTCAAAGTTCTAATCAAGCAAATTCAGGTGAAAGCTGAACTGATCTTTAATGGTTTTATGTATGGTTTTGAAGTTCCATAGTTCAAGGGCCAGGTATGTACCTGGCTAATTAAGTTAAAATCTTTAGAATTGTATAATGATTTTGTTAACATTAAAGGGCTTATCCAATACTATAAAAATGTCCCACATATGCCAGGGCCTTCACAGTAAATATACTTACCTGGCCCACGCCTCTCCTGGTCCCCGCACCGCCACTGCAGTTTCTCCCCGTGATTAAAACATTCGGTGTTGGGGGGGAGCAGCCAATAGCAGGCGGGGATGGGGGGGAGCCTCCCTAGATTTGAGGAGATAGTGGATTTATTTGGCTAAGGAAGAAATGGTTTTATAGTTATTATAAATTATAATTGATTAGGAGAGAATGAAATTTAGGCTGCCAGTTAATTAGATAGGATAACATTTATGTTAGTAGTTATGTTGACTAAGAAGAAAATCACACTGAAAGATAGGCAATCCTAATTAAGTTTTGCTAGTTGTATTACACCAGTGGGAAGGGTATTTTCAAAAAAAGCATGGCGGGTTAGTTAGTACAAACTGGTACCGAAAGAAAGAGGACCCGACCACTGAAGGCTTACAATCCACAAGGGATGGGTGAAGGATACAGTAGGTAAGGGTGGAGGTTGCTCAAATAACGGTATGGTGGCAGCAGAGTTACTGTATGTTGTAGACTTGTCTGCAGAGGTGGGTTTTCAGGTTTCTCAGGAAGGTTTCCATGCGGTAGGTGAAAGTCTGATATATCGGGGTAGAGAGTTCCAGAGTTTTAGGGAGGGATGGGAGAAATATTGGAGGTGATTTTGGGAAGAGCAGATAAGAGGAGATTAAGGAGTACTAGAAGATTAGGTCACAGATGTATGTAGATAGTTATCTACATAGATAGATAGTGTGACACAGTGAGGGGTTGTGTCTGGCAAGGCAAGCATTTTCCTCCCAGCATGTGCGGCTGGGCTGATTTCCAGCCAGGTGAGGTCAAATACCAGACTGGAGTTTAAGTGCCGATCCGGGTTTTGGCAGCACCTGGCTGTCCTTAAATAGGCAGCTGGGCTCAGCAGAGATGTCTCTGTGTTGGGATCTGGGAGCCTTGTGTATAGATGAAGGCTTGCTACCTGTTTGGCGTGAAAACAGGTTGATGCTGCTATGATCAAGGACTCTTTGAGGCAGAATTGCCGCATGGTGTGAACTACCACCAGCACCGCACTTTTTGCTTGAATATCACTTGCTGTGAGGAATATGGATTAATATTTACTGTCAGCCATGTCCTCACACCCCCCATTTGCTGACAGACAGCAGAGGTAGGGATTTCCCTGCTTCAAAGCCCCCAGCCCTGATTGTAATTTGATGCACCTCTTGGCATGATTTAGTGTACATGCCAAATAAGTTTCCACTCCCCCCCCCAGCCAACTGAGTGTCAGTTGGCCAGGAAGACACCCCTCAGGGGGTCCAAGCTTCAAGGAGAAGTTCACACCTCTGTGCAGCAGTTGGGAGCCACCTGAATCTGCAGGAAAAACCCCTGCTGTGGGTATCTGCTTTTGCCTGGATCAATGAGATTTCCTAGACATATTGGCACCTACCTCTCATTAGGAATTATGAATCACCTGGCCATCGCAGACGCAAACCGAATACATATTTGTGTCCCGGTGGCCACGAGGTACGGTCCCATGGTCTTTGTTTGCTCGTACCCAGTCGGGGTAGGGAGATACCCATATCTCCCCATAAAAGCCACCTACCGGTACCAGGTTTGGGCTCTACTTGTAGCCGGAACCCAGGCAGGTCCATTAGTCCCAGAACCATCTCCCTGTGACCCTCTGGTCTGGAGCTATGACCCCTAAAGGGTTTTGTGGGTCATTCACCGTCAGCCCAGAAGAGGGGGAGTTGACCCCTCCCTGAGGCAGGGAGGGGATGGGCCGGCTACAGGTTAAAAGCCTGGTGCCAGCAAGTAGGCGGCGTCTTTTCTCTGAAGAGGGGTCACATCCTACACATGTGTTTAGAGGGACCCAGGAAATAGCAGGAGATCACAGCCCCTCGTGTGGCCTCCAGCTCAGGACATCACAAGGAACTTTCATCATACTTGGTAACTTACTTTTACACTGCTTAATCCTATTGTACCCATATAATCTGTATCTGTAATCTCAGACCACTGTATATATTCTTGATATGAAAGCACAATGAAATTCCAGCACTCACGATTTTGGTAGCTAAAATCTTCGTCTTTTATTCAGGCAGTAGACATATAAACAGGACATCCACCCACAAGTGCAGCAACCTTGACGCGTTTCGAACAGTAGTTCTTAGTCGTAACAATGAGCAGTGTCTCCTCTGGCACCTTTATACCAGTCTGTACCAAAATGTAATTGCTTTTCCCCTCCACCTGAGGGGTGGGGGAGTGTAGGAGGCAGGGAACATTTTAACCTTTTGTTTTCCAGGTGAGGCACTGCTCATATGTTTCACAATAGAAAATTCATGCATCTATACAAAGTCACTGATTATTACAAAAATTTGTGTTGAAAAATAACCATTGAATAAAAACAGTGAACATATTAAAATTGTAAAAATTTTAATATGTTCACTGTTTTTATTCAATGGTTATTTTTCAACACAAATTTTTGTAATAATCAGTGACTTTGTATAGATGCATGAATTTTCTATTGTGAAACATATGAGCAGTGCCTCACCTGGAAAACAAAAGGTTAAAATGTTCCCTGCCTCCTACACTCCCCCACCCCTCAGGTGGAGGGGAAAAGCAATTACATTTTGGTACAGACTGGTATAAAGGTGCCAGAGGAGACACTGCTCATTGTTACGACTAAGAACTACTGTTCGAAACGCGTCAAGGTTGCTGCACTTGTGGGTGGATGTCCTGTTTATATGTCTACTGCCTGAATAAAAGACGAAGATTTTAGCTACCAAAATCGTGAGTGCTGGAATTTCATTGTGCTTTCATATCAAGAATATACGGGCTTGCCGGCCTTTTCCGTGCACGCAGGTGGTGGAATAATTGGGTGAGCTGGACTTTTCTTTGTGCATATTCACACCGCTGGTGTAATCCGTGACTCACCCATACACCTGATGGTTGAAAAGCTACTTCGTATCAGGCAACACAGCATGATAGCTGTGAGGATTTAAACCCACGCAAAGTGTTATGCAACTTGTTTCACAATGGCCTTTTCTCTATTACCGGACCGCATGTCCAAAGCTGATTTGGTATTTTCTGAAAGTGATAAAAAGATGCAAGATGTCTATGATGTGAAAAACAGGATGTCCGAGTTGGAAAAGTTATTACTACAGGAAACAAGAGTATGGTGGGATCATACCACCCTGGTCAAATATCTACAAAAATCTATGATTCCTAGAGGCCTCAGGATCCAAAAAAATACCTACAACGATTTATTCTGCTGATTTTATATCCCAATGGAATCAATTACTCTCAAATTGTTCATTACAACTCATGTCACTCATTGTAAAGTGTGAAAGTGAAAAGCTGCTACAACTACAAGATGAAATTGAACTTTGTAAATTATCTTTAAAACCTCTTGAATCTGGGGCAGATTTTGAAAGTTTGCAAACAGAAATGCTGAATAATATACATCATATGGAAGAATATATCACGGATATTAAACACAAAAAATTCCAGAGAGATCTATATGATTACAAACAGGATCAAGTATATGAATGGGGTAGAAGGGAAAACCTTTACTTGACCCCCAGATCCATTTTGAAAAATAAAAACAAAAATAAATCAAAGCAAGATAACCGCAATTATAAATCAAAGTCCCAAAATAAATCACCAAGAGTGAGTTTTTCCTCTGAACTGGATACCGCTGACACCTCTGATGGCTCACAGGATTTACCACAAAGCCCTCAGCAAATCATGGAATATGGAGCGAAACCCAAACTGTCATACTATAGAAAATCTAAAAATATTAACCTGGAGAACAATAAAAATAAAAAGGAGGATACTGCAACAAAATCGTCAAAAAACGAGTGCGCCGGGCGGGACGTAAACACAAAAACGCCCCAAACCAGGTCAACACGCTACCAACAAAGATAGCTGACTGTGCACAATTAGATGTTATAAATTTGTCTGCCACAATCCTCTCAACTGAACAAATTGAAGTTCTCAAATTAGGTTTAAATTTTGTACCTTCTGTCAATTTTGATTTATTTTCTACTTTATTAGATATAAATAAATTTATAAGACAACTGACAGTGACCAGACATTTCAGTGATGTGGATATGAATGAGCCCATACGAAATATCGATCAGACATGTTCGGAAAGTAGAATTGAAAATGAATATTTTCATTTATCGTTCCAAGAACAATTGGCCCTAACAAGTCTCACCGATCTTCAAGGGGAATCACTGGAATATGATAGATGTGTTGATGCTCAGAAATTTAAAATCACTAATCCGGATTTCTATCCTATCATGTCCAGAACTACCAATATGGACACCTTTCAAGATATCATAGAGAGGGAGCTAAAAGAAATACATAGTCACATCCAGGACGAGGGGGGATATACCAACCTGCCTATGAAATATAAAAAAGCAATCAAGGAACTAGCCGATAATGAACGTATTGTTATAAAAATGGCCGATAAGGGAGGCTCCGTCGTCGTCCTGGATTGTGACATGTACTGTGAACAAATGAATAAATTGCTCTCTGATCTCTCAGTATATCAAAGGTTAGATATTGACCCTTTACCCAAATATAAAGGGGAATTTTTTGAGATTTTGCGAAAAGGTTTGGAATATAATCACATTAACCAAAAACAATTTAATTATTTAAATGTAGAATTTACAGTTACACCTATAATGCATGCCCTCCCTAAAGTCCACAAGGGCCAATTTCCTCCCCCTCTACGCCCCATAGTCAGCGGGATTGGATCCCTAACAGAGAGGCTGGGTGAATGGCTAGACTGTAGTTTACAGCCCCTTGTCAAAAGAATCCCAGGGTATATTAAAGATACCACATCAATTCTGCAATCTTTTTATGACATGACCTGGGCTGAAAACTACAGATGGTTGTCCATTGATGTGGTATCGCTTTATCCATCAATACCACATCATGTGGCGATGCTAGCACTTGAATTCCATTTGCACAAATACAGCAATTTTTCTGAGGATTTTATAGATTATACTCTGGAGGTTACTCAATTTCTGATGTCTCACAATTATTTTTCATTCAACTCTATATACTATGTACAGATATCTGGTGTATCAATGGGTGCGAAGTACTCACCCTCCCTGGCCAATCTAACAATGTCCTATTGGGAGGAGGCATATGTATATAATATTAAAAATCCATT
This sequence comes from Bufo gargarizans, assembly GCF_014858855.1. NCBI lineage: Eukaryota > Metazoa > Chordata > Amphibia > Anura > Bufonidae > Bufo > Bufo gargarizans. Next base: position 266,106,414 of record NC_058080.1, read on the forward strand.
TGCGGACCATGTGGTGTGGTATGGCAGGTACATCGATGATATGCTCCTTATCTGGAGTGGTGATGTACCTGCCATACAACACTTCATGCAATATCTGGAAAATAACACATATAATTTAAAATTTACATATACGGAACATCCGCAAAGTATCAATTTTCTTGATTTAACACTTACAGGAAAACTGAACCAGATTATACAAACTAAAACCTACCGCAAGGAAATAACAGGAAATACATTACTACGGGCAAATAGCCATCACCCCCTACACACAATAAAATCAATTCCTGTGGGAGAATTCACACGTGCCTACAGAAACTGCAGTACCGCAGCGGCTTTTGAAATAGAGGCTCAAACTATTATAAATAGATTAAAACAAAGAGCATATCCAAACTGGATGATATCCAGAGGCCTAGCTATAACTAAAAAGAAAAATAGAGAAGCTTTACTCTTTTCAACTCCTAAAAATAAAAATATCTCTAAACAGATATCAAAAAGTGAGAGTTCAGATATAAATGTAAATAAAAACGAAAAAGATAATTTACCTACACTTGTTTTGACGTACAGTAAACAATTTGAAAAAATTCAACAAATTGTTAAAAAATATTTACCTATTCTTCATGATGACGAAATATTGCACTGTGCGCTAAAACAAGGTTGTAGAATTGTGTCAAGACGGCCAAGAACTATAGGGAATGATTTATCACCCTCCATGTATATACATCGAAACAAATATAAACGGGATCCCTGGCTTATATACAAGGGTTTCACTAAATGCGGAAGTTTGCGCTGCCGCACTTGTACATACGCAGTAAATACCAAAACTTTTCACGATGCGAATAATTCACACATATATCCAATCAAATCTTATATTAATTGTAATTCTATGGGGGTGGTATATATCATAAAATGTATAGCCTGTGACATGTTATATGTGGGATGTACCACTAGAAAATTTAAGGTCCGAATTCTGGAGCACCTCAACTACATAAAAAATCTGCATAGTGTGAACACATCCAATGCGGCTAAACACTTTATTAGTAAACACGAAAGCCAGGTGCGCAATTTCAAAGCCTTTGCTTTACTTTGAATAAAAACAGTGAACATATTAAAATTGTAAAAATTTTAATATGTTCACTGTTTTTATTCAATGGTTATTTTTCAACACAAATTTTTGTAATAATCAGTGACTTTGTATAGATGCATGAATTTTCTATTGTGAAACATATGAGCAGTGCCTCACCTGGAAAACAAAAGGTTAAAATGTTCCCTGCCTCCTACACTCCCCCACCCCTCAGGTGGAGGGGAAAAGCAATTACATTTTGGTACAGACTGGTATAAAGGTGCCAGAGGAGACACTGCTCATTGTTACGACTAAGAACTACTGTTCGAAACGCGTCAAGGTTGCTGCACTTGTGGGTGGATGTCCTGTTTATATGTCTACTGCCTGAATAAAAGACGAAGATTTTAGCTACCAAAATCGTGAGTGCTGGAATTTCATTGTGCTTTCATATCAAGAATATACGGGCTTGCCGGCCTTTTCCGTGCACGCAGGTGGTGGAATAATTGGGTGAGCTGGACTTTTCTTTGTGCATATTCACACTGTATATATTGTCTGTGTATATTGTGTCATATCTAGTGTGCTTTTACAGCGATTAAATCTATAATTTAATCTTGTGCTATCTTGTATCTCGATCACGAATCCCCACGTCCGTGTTTTGGCCTAGTTATAAGCTACCGCGGGTTGGTTTCTGACCCTATATAATCCCGTTAGCGGACCGGGCTTATATCAAACGAGAAACTGGTGGCAGTTACCCGGGCTGAGGACACGCTGTTTTCACTGTGGCAGTGAAAAGGCTCTCCCAGCTCGTTGCCTCTCTGTGCCCGCGTGGACAGGAGGTGTGTGTGTAAACTATACCAGCCTGACCTTACGTGCTCCTCTGGAGGGCGTAACTTCACGTTTTGGTAAACCCTGTGATCATACCGGGTCTCGTGAGCTTGACGTGGTTGATGTCAGCGGGCACGAGGGTGGTATTCATCACACTTGCCTAAAGTGTGAATAAAGCACTGAACTGTTTGATACAAAGAACTTGTTGTTGCCTCTATACTGCGTCTGCTAATACTGTCTACCAGAGTGAGTCCCCTCAATAATTTGTATATAATAATTCATGTTTTGTACTGGATGCTCTGGACAATGGTTAGCCAGTTAGGCATTGAAAGAGAGAAGATGCAGAGGAGTAACAGGGGGAAAGGCTGATTATTCAGACAGCAGAGTGGAGAATGGAAAGCAGGGACACAAAAGTGATAGATGGAAGGTCATAGAGAAGGATGTTACATTAGTCTAGATGGGAGATGAGCATTTTTGTATTCTCATGGTGAAGAAATATGCAGATCCAAGAGATATTTTTGAGTTGGAGGCAGCAAGAGGTGGAAAGAGCTTGGAAGTGTGTTTTGAAGGACAGGGCAGAATCAAAAGGTTACCCCCAGGCAGTGGAATTCTGAGACCAGGGAGAGCGAGCAGCTATTCACTGTGATAGGTCTGTTGGGGGCTGAGTGAGATTTAGATACATTCTCAAGAAATGTCTGGTATTGTTGGTTTTGGATAATTATACATTTTCTTCTCATTCATTTAGGATAGGTGACAAAGTCAGCTAAGTTGGGTTCAATTAATTAATTATATAGTGGGTTAGTAGATGGGAACCTGATAGATTGAAAGTATATGATAGGCTTGATCTTTTAATTTCAGAATAATTATATTTTTCTTTAGGAGACCCAATAATAATCTGGATCCTAGGTAACTTCTTTGTTTATTGGGTTCAGAAGAGAGCTGGAAAGAGATGTTATACGGAATTATTTTAAAATATATTTTGGTATGGTGTGAGGGGATCAAAATGAAAGAATGTTTTACTTGAAAGTCAGAAGTTGAATTCTCTTTGGTCTTCGCTGGATGTTGTAATTTTCTATGTGATAGGGAACGATACTGGGAAAATAAAGATATTGGATCTGTTATAGGAAAAAAAGACATTTTTCTATATTGTAATTAATGTTCTCAGACTCTCAGTAATTAATGTTCTCAGATAGCAATACGTTTTTCCTGAAACGATTAGAAAGAGAATGAATAGGGCTGAGAGCAATTTTTTAAATTGGGGTTTTACTGACAGGCATGATGACTTAGAAGGGTTCACAGAGGGTTTATAAAGAACTGATAGTGTGCATTTGTCAGACATAGGAATTGATATATTCAACTCTGATTTGCAAAATATTATTGAAAAATAGCTGCAGTGTTTTGGGGGGCCATGCCTCTTATGGTGGTTTTGTTGGACTTATCTTTTGTCTTACTATAGGAGATTTTAATAATATTTGGTTTTTAAGGGGGCAAAAATTTGAGCCTCTAGATGTGCAAAACTGGTAGATACATATCCCAGGTGGTCCTACAAAGTGTTACAAATGCATGCCACACTTTCCAGATTATAGTATATCTATCTATCATTTACTTTTCACTTCTTGCTTGCTTGCTACATTGTGTTGGTCTGTAACATAAAATCTCAATACATTTAAGTTTGTGGGTGTAACGAGAAAAAATGTGAAAATGTTAAAGCAGTATGAATACTTTTTCAAAGCACTGTACCTCAGCTGTTCCAGGACCGCGGGACAGCCACCGAAATCTGGGTATGATGTATGAGGGGCAAATGTAGGCGGCATTATACAGTAAGAGGGACACATGTAGGGGCATTATACAGTAAGAGGGGCATATGTAGGAGGCATTATAGTATATAAGGGACTCAAGTAGGAGGCATTATACTGTATCAGGGGCACATGTAGGGGAATTATACTGCAATAAGGGCACATGTAGAACGCATTATGGTATATGAGGGGCTCACATAGGAGGAATTATACTGTGTGAGGGGCTCATGTAGAGGGCATTATACTGTATGAGGGGCACATGTAGGAGGCATTATAGTGTATAAGGGGCTCAAGTAGGAGGCATTATACTGTATGAGGGGCACATGTAGGGGGAATTATACTGCATTAAGGGCGCATGTAGGATGCATTATACTGTATGAGAGGCACATCTAGGGTGCATTATACTCTATGAGGGGCTCACATAGGGTGCATTATACTGCATTAAGGGTGCATGTAGGAGGCGGTATACTGTATAAGGGGCTCATGTAAGAGACTTTATACTGTATGAGGGGCACATGTAGGAAGGTATTATACTGCATGAGGGGCACATGTAGGGACATTATGCTGTATGATGAGCTCATGTAGGATGTATTATACTGTATAAGGGGCTCATATAGGAGGCATTTGTCATGGCACGGTGTGGGTGGTAAACTCCACACCGAACACAGGAGGGAAGGGAAAAGGTACTAGGCCTGGAAACTAGGGAAAGGGGAAAGGTCACCACCTAGTGAATCTCTAAACCGAGCCCTGACTACTATCAATATGAATAGAGCTCAATGGTAGGAATGTTCATATGCGGGAACCTAGAGCCCTATCTGACCCTAAAGGGCCCTGGAAATAGTGTTAGGACAAATGATTACCTCTTCCTTCGCAGCTGAAGGAACAGGAGACTCTCTCAGGCCTAATACCAAAAGATAGGGAATACAACAAACAAGAAATAGGAAAAAGACTTAACTCTGAAGTACGCGGATGAACATGAACTCAGTGGAGCACCAAACACCAGCACTTCCACAACCAGAAAGGAGCTATCAAATGCATAGCATGATGGGTGAGACCAGACTAAATAGAGGAGTTGGAATGACCACTTAAACTACACCTGAGACAAGAGGTGTGGTCATGACCAGCAACAACACAGAAACAAGTGAAACCAAAGAGGCTGTCAGATCACATCACGTGCAGCTAGTCTCTTAGATCTTCTGACCTCTGTCACGGGAGAGACTGTGACAGCATTATACTGTATGAGGGGCTCATGTAGGGTGCATTATACTGCATTAAGGGCGTCTGTAGGAGGCATTATTCTGTATGAGGGGCTCACGTAGGGTGCATTATACTGTATGAGGGGCTCATGTAGGAGGCATTATAGTATATAAGGGGCTCAAGTAGAAGGCATTATACTGTATAATGGGCACATGTAGAAGGCATTATACTGTATAAGGGGCACATGTAGGGGGCATTATACTATACAAGGGGCACATGTAGGGGCATATTATACTGTTTGAGGGGCACATGTAAGAGGCATTATACTGTATGAGGGGCACATGTAGGGGAAATTATACTGCATGCGGGGCACATGTAGGGGCATTATACTGTATAAGGGGCACATGTAAGAGGCATTATACAGTAAGAAGGGCACATGTAGGGGCATTATACTGTATAAGGTGCTTATGGAGGAGCATTATACTGTATGAGGGGCACATGTAGGATGCATTATACCGTATGAAGGTTTCATGTAGGGTGCATTACACTGTATGAGGGGCATAAGCCCTCCTGCACGTGTAACGCCCCAGAGTGGCATTACCACTTCTACACCCTGCTACTGTCTTTAATGGCCTAATATATGTCATCTTGTGTATTTATTTCAGGTCCACAACACTGTGCATTCTGATTTATAATGTAACTGTTATGTTCCTGTAATATGCCTGGTTCACCAGCAGGTGGCAGCAAACATGGCAGAGCTGTACTTGGGTAGAATAGGACCTTCCAGTTCCATTCCAACCTCCCTCTGTGGAGTGGTGGGCAAAACCCACTTCCTGCAGGAAGGGAGGGGTCCAAGTTTAGTTGCAGTCTAGCTTACCCCCTGCTAGGGGAAGGAAGCAAGAGCTGGGCATGTCTCTGCTGGATATGCCCAGGCCAAGCCAAGCCAGTCAGAGCACCTTCAGCTCTGCTGGCTGTGGAGGCCACAGCTTAGAGCCTCAGGAGCCAAGAGAAGAGTTCCCTGGCAGAGTTCCCTGGCATAATATAGAGACAGACTAAAGAAAGAGAGAAGTTGCAGCCTAAAGAGGAAAGCTGAGTTATACAGCCAGCCTGTCGGTACAGCAGAGTCAGAGAGCAACAGATGTAGAGTTGAGTTTGCCTGCCAGAGTTTAATGCTAAAGCCTGCTGTGACCAATACAAAGTTGGTAGATTGTGTCTGATGACAGTTTATCAATGTAAAGCTGCTATTCAACTGCATAGTAAGGTCTGGACTCAATTTATTCTTCATCCCCTAATTTAACCCTCTTTGTCTGCTTCGGAGCCAACGCCTGGGGTTCAGCCGTATCCAGGTAGGAGCACCGTGACACTCATACAAAACATTAAGGGACATTTTAGGCCACCCTATACTACTCGGCCATTCCTACACCTGGGTACCCAGATTATATCTGAAGGGCCCCCAGGGGGCGGCCTGCTGCACACACTTCCCAGTACATATTCTCACTGGCTACGGTACAAACTTACAGAAAGGGATATCTTGGCTTCCACCTGCCAAGGTACAGCATCAGTCCACTCATATGCATTTTTCTATTGTATCTTGTTTTTTCCTACCTCGCAGGAAACACACACGGTTGAGGACCTGTCAATGGTAGCTTGGGTCACTCCAGCTACACTAGTCAACTCTGGTCACAGGGTGAATGCCTTTCCGTCACAGGCAACTCTGGTCACAGGGTGAATGCCTTAGAGACCAAGTTTTTGCGATAGACCTCAATCAAACCTTAGCTGAAGTGTCAGTCTCGTTTGGTGCTACCACACACCCAACAGGCTCACTGTTCAGTCCAAAGGGACGTAGCTTGTCCCTTATGGCTGTATCTCTGGGCAGTTGTCTCTGCATCACTCTCTACAGCTGGTACACTCACTTGTCATCTGTTTCTGGTTCTCATCTCCACGGTCTCTTCTCCCAGTATAACAACAGCTCAACAGGGCCTCAGTGCCTCTTCTACTCTGTCTGTAGCCTTCAGACTTGACTGCTCCCCCCCCCCCCCACACACACACACACAGCTCTCTCTCCTCTGGTGTACCACAAGTACTGGCATCCAACTTACACACCCTGTTGGGTGGGTGCATGCAACACTTAGGTGTATCCTGCAAGCCCCCCTCCCCAATGTAGTGTCAGCTACATAACCACAACAGACTCCCTGCTGTTTTGTTGCATTACAGTTTGCAATTAAAATTGATTTAACTTAAACTTAAAAGGACTTTGTGTGTGTGTGGCAAGCGAAGGTCACTTACCAAAACTTACCACAGACTAGGCACGCAGGGAAGTAATCAGGGATTCAACAAAGGCGTCAATGATAATACCGAAGGAGCTCCAAAGATCCACAGTGGAGATGGAAGTATAACTCCACATGACCACTAAAAGCTATATACTCCACAGAGAAAACTGCTCAGGGCTGAAAAAAGATGGGTGGCACTAAATATAGGGCAATTCTTGAGGAAAACCTATTCTGGTCAACCAGAGATATGAGACTGGGTCACAGGCTCAGCTTCCAGCAGGATAGTGACCCTAAACATACTGCAAAAGCTACCCTGCCTTACACCAACACAACCCATCTAACTTTAAGATGTTGTAGAAGTTGTGCCTGGAAGAAGGTGCAAAATCCCAGTGGATGTAACTAACAGAGACATACCCCAAGAGACCTGCATCTATAATTGACGCAAAACCTGGCTCCACAAAGTATTCACTTTCAGGGGGTGAATACTTAGGCAGATTTTTGTCTTAATTATTGTTTGTGTCACAGTAACACATAAAGATAGGACATGGTTCTATTTTTTTGCAGAACGGAAGTAAGGGACAAAACCCCACGGAAGCAATCCGTAGTGCTCCCGTAGGGTTCCATTCTGTGCTTCTGTCCCGCACCATTCTGCATCTCCGGATTTGCGGACTCATTGAAGTGAATGGGTCCACATGCATGATGCGGAATGCCCACAGAACAGCACCCGTGTATTGCGGGTCTGCAATACGGCAACGGGGCGCACACATTCATGTGCAGGAGGCCTTAGAATACTTTTTTGTACTTTAGTTGGTTTGCAGAGTGCTGTTTCATTGTATTTTTTACTTTGTGTTTTCAGCCACGGCGATGTGCACCTGCGCATTGGGATGCGCTGACTGACCCCCCTTTTTTTCTTTTCATTTGGACTGTATGTGGGGCATATGCTGTTGTATGCATTTACACATTTCCGTCTGCTGCAGTATTCATTCTAGACACTAGGTGTCACTGTTTGATAATATGCAGTGTCTAGCAAAAGTATTCACCTCCCTTGATGTTTTTGCTGTATTATTGCACTACAACCTGGAATTTTACCTGTTATGTGCCATGATGGCTACCATACAATTCAGGGAGTGTAGGTTCCACATGCATGCTGGGCCCAACCTTAATTTTTATCCTCTTTGGTGCCAAAATGGCCTCCATTGAATTCAGGGAATGCAGGCACCAACATGCATGCCGAGCTTACTCCATACTTCTCCTGGTGCCAAATGGTCTCCAATGAATGCAATGAGAGTCCACTCTATACCTCTCCTGGTGCCAAAGTGACTGCATGGAGGGCAGGCTACAGCTTTAGGGCTCATGCACACGACAGTATTTTGCGTTCAGTATATTTGCCGTTTTTTTAGTTCAGTATGCGGTACATATACTGAACCATTTATTTCAATGGTTCAGCAAAAAAAACTGAAGTGTCTCCGTGTGCATTCCGTTTCAGTATTTCCGTACCGTGAAAAGATAGAACATATCCTATTCTTGTCCGCAAATCACGATGCTTGGCTCCATTCAAGTCAATGGGTCTGCAAAAAGAACGGAACACATACGGAAATGCATCCGTATATCTTCCGTATCCATTCCGTTTTTGATGAACCATCTATTGAAAATGTTATGCCCAGCCCAATATTTTTTTATGTAATTACTGTATACTGTATATAGCATACGGAAAAACGGAACAGAAAAATGGAAAGGAAACGGAAACAAAAAACGGAACAATGGATCCATAAAAAACGGACTGTTTGTGGCAAAATGTGTGATTTTTCAATATTTGTCATTTTGTAAAAAGTGGGAGGGGGCATGGTCTATACAACCCTGACACAGTTACCAACATGTTTACCAGAAAATTGTTGCACATTACATTTGAAATTTACTCCAGGTTCTTTACAGGAGTAGATTTTAGCTCTACCGCATGAGAGGCCTAAAATGTGCCACAATTTTTAAAAGATGTGTACCTCTAAATAATTGTGGTGCATCTCACAACAGAGCAGGAAAAGTAATGAAAATTTGGTCTTAAAGTTTGGGGGAGGGGGGTTGCAAACACTCTCTCTTGACCAGACCTGTATTGGGAGGCTTACTTAAATGTTTAAAGGGGTTATCCAATTTCTCTAAACCCCCCCCCCCCCCCCCCCACATGTGCTGGGCCCCTCACCGGTAATATATGTACCCCGCTCCCGGCACCACTCCTGGTCCCCACACCGCCGATGCTGCATCAGCGGGGGGGAGCAGCCAATGGCAGGCGGGGACACGGACGAGCCTCCCTAGCATCGTGGGTGACGCTAGGGAGGATTGTGTGGGGGAGTTTTGAGAAATTGGATAACTGCTTCCCAGGGCTGTCTCCTTCTCTTCTAGGCCGGGGCTGTCTAGCTGCGCTCCTTCACTGTAAGCATCTGGTTTGACATGGCTGCAGCCAATCGCTGGCCACAGCGGTGACTTGCTCCCCTTGCGTTGCGTGACCATTTGTCATGACAATTAGATAAAAGATTTTACAGATCAGAAGACAGCACAGCAGGTCAGGGAATATGAAGGAGAGTCACATGGCTCCAGGAGGTACTCTAGCAGACGGGCTTGCCCACTATGCCTTGCAGTCAGCCTCAGCCAATCAGGAAGCATGATACTGACATGTGTCATAGGCAAATTATAAGATCCCAACATATGTATTCTGAGCTTGCTCATTGATGTGACAGGACGTCTGGCAGAAACAGAGCAAAGAAAGTTTATAGATAAACAATACAGCTAGTTTAGGGTCAGAAAGTAACAGTTTTAGGGGAAATGATAGTTAATACATTGGGTGAAAGGCAGGAACTTGCCCAGGTTGCCATTGGTGTACTATCTTATCCAGCCTTCAGTGGACTGTCAGAAAGAGTATTCAGCAAGGCAAGTGGCGAAGCAGACAAAATTGTCCTCCAAAAGTGTGGAAAATATTACATTTGTAAAAAAAATGAGGCATGGATCTGTGAGGATTTTCACACAACTTCAGCTGATGCCAGTGAATAGATCTGCCATTGCTAACAGTAGGGACTTGCCATTTATCACAGGCCCAATGTTCCCACTGCTGCGGTCTGTTGGTCCATCATATCCCATACTGTACTGCTGTCACTACTACTACCCTTATTCAGCCGCATGTATTGAAATCTCGCAGTGATCACAGCACTCTATCTATTCTGACTGGTTTGGGTGCACGTCGTGGTATGTTCCTAGCTCCACCTCTTGGAACTATAAAAAGTATTAAAGGGGTATTCTCATCTTGCTACTTCGTCCTCAATTGCTGCCAGCTATGCTGTTCACTTCCTGGTTTTCTGCTGCTAAGGCTGGACGGGCTTAAGCAGTTTGAGTGAAGGCCGGCCACACCTCTTTATGACATCACACTGAGAGCTCAGTCCTTGTGTGCTAGTTCATGTGAAGAGTATGACTCATCAGTCTGGCAGCCTGCAGTGTCTGTGAGGCCCCTCCCCCTGCTGGGGAATCAGAGAGCCATGGGAAGTGAGCTCAGTGTACAGTAACACGTGGCTGTTCTGCAGTTTTACACACAAAATCTCAGTCTGATCTTTTACAAACACATTCTGTGCATCAAAAACTATAATTCCATATTATACATTAGCTCAAAAGCTTGACCAACCCCCACCCACCAGCACTGATGCAGATTTGTTTCCATTACAGCTGTACTCCAGTTGTGTATAAACCTTACACTATGTATCTTTATAGATGCATATACAGCTCAGCTACATGTGTCTTCTCCAGTCCCCTAACATCACTTTGGCTGAATGGCTTCCTATACAGCCCTGCTACATCTTTATTCTACTCCCCCGCTAGCACTAGGTCTGAAAAGTTACATATACAGCTCTGCTACATCTGTCTGTTTATCTCTTCAACCAGCACTGAGTCAGAACAGCCGCATATACAGCTCTGATACATCAGTTTCTCTCTTCCACCAGCATTGATGCTGACCCGTAACATATACAGCTCTGTTACATCAGTTTCTCACTTCCCCTAGCATTGATGCTGACCCGCAACATATACAGCTCTGCTGTAACGGTCACGTACACACACACACAGGGGGGAGGATAGTGACCACTGCGCTCCACCCTCACCCCTGGCCCTGCCTACTTGCCTCACGAGTCCTGATGACAGGGGACAACTGGACTGCAGTCCCTAACTTAGGATACGTGCGGGAAGGACAGACAAGACAAATAACGGATAGTGAATGGACCAGGTCAAAACCAAGAGGACAACGCAGTACAGAGGGATAAGCAAAGAAAGGTCAGGAGAAGCCGGGGTCATAAATACCAGGAGAGTCGAGAAGTACCAAAGGAGTCCGCATAGAATAGTCAGGTGGAAGCCGAGGTCAATATGCCAGGAAGGATGCGCAGTACAGGAGGAGCAGGCAAAGGATCGTCAGGGAACAGGATCAGGTAAGTACACAGGTATCCAACAATTGCCAGGAACCTAAATTAACCACTTCCCATCTGGGCCATTTGCCCCCTTCCTGACCAGGCCTAATTTTGCAAAACTGACCTATCTCACTTTATGTGGTAATAACTTTGGAACGCCTTTATTTATCCAAGTCATTCAGAGATTGTTTTCTCGTGACACATTGTACTTCATGATAGTCATAAATTTGAGTCAATATATTTCACCTTTATTTATGAAAAAATCCCAAATTTACCCAAAATTTGGAAAAATTTGCAATTTTCAAAATTTCAATTCCTATTCCTCTGCTTTTTAAACAGAAAGTGATACCTCATAAAATATTTATTACTTAACATTCCCCATATGTCTACTTTATGTTGGCATCATTTTGGAAATGTCATTTTATTTTTTTAGGACGTTAGAAGGCTTAGAAGTTTAGAAGCAATTCTTCACATTTTTAAGAAAATTGCCAAAACCCACTTTTTAAGGACCAGTTCAGGTCTGAAGTCACTTTGTGGGGCCTACATAGTGGATACCCCCATAAATGACCCCATTGTAGAAACTACACCCCTCAAGTTACTTAAAACCGATTTTACAAACTTTGTTAACCCTTTAGGCGTTCCACAAGAATTAAAGGAAAATGGAGATCAAATTTTTAAATTTCACTTTTTGGGAATATTTTCCATTTTAATCCAATTTCTTCTTTAACACATCGATGGTTAACAGCCAAACAAAACTCAATATTTATTACCTAGATTCTGCGGTTTACAGAAACACCCCACATGTGGTCATAAACTGCTGTATGGGCACATGGCAGGGCGCAGAAGAAAAGGAACTCCACATGGCTTTTAGATGCCATGTCCCATTTGAAGCCCCCTTGATGCACCCTTACAGTAGAAACTCCCAAAAAGTGACCCCATTTTGGAAACTAGGTAATAAGGTGCCAGTTTTATTGGTACTATTTTTGGGTACATATGATTTTTTTATCATTAATTACAACACTTTATGGGGCAAGGTGAACAAAAAATTTGTTGTTTTAGCACAGTTTTTATTTATTTATTTTTACAGCGTTTACCTGAGGGGTTCAGTCAAGTGACATTTTTATAGAGCAGATTGTTATGGACGTGGCGATACCTAATATGTATACTTTTTCTTATTTATTAAAGTTTTACCCAATAATAGCCTTTTTGAAACAAAAAAATTATGTTTTAATGTGTCCATGTTCTGAGAGCTATAGTTTTTTTTATTTTTTGAGAGATTTTCTTATGTAGGGGCTTATTTCTTGCGGGATGAGGTGACTGTTTTATTGGTACCATTTTGTGGGACATACGCCTTTTTTGATCACTTGGTGTTGCACTTTTTGTGATGTAAGGTGACAAAAATTGCTTGTTTTGACACAGTTTTTATTTTTTTATTTTTACGGTGTTCACCCGAGGGTTTAGTTCATGTGATATTTTTATAGAGCTGGTTTTTACGGATGCGGCAATATCTAATATGTATAAATTTTTTTATTTATTTCACTTTAACACAATAATAGCATTTTCGAAACCAAAAAAAATATGTTTTAGTGTCTCCATGTTCTAATAGCTATAGTTTTTTTTATTTGTTGAGAGATTTTCTTATGTAGGGGCTTATTTTTTGCAGGATGAGGTGACTGTTTTATTGGTACCATTTTGTGGGACAAACGCCTTTTTGATCACTTGGTGTTGCACTTTTTGTGATGTAAGGTGACAAAAATGGCTTTTTTTGACAGTTATTTATTTTTATTTTTTATGGTGTTTATTGGACTGGGTCGATTATGTGATATATTTATAGAGCCGACTGTCACGGACGCGGCAATACCAAATATGTCTATTTTATTTTTTATTATTTTTTTTATTCCTTACTTGGGGAATTTTTTGAAAACTTAATTTTTATTTTATTTTTACATTTTTTTTTTTTTTTTTTTTTTTTACACTTTGCATCCCCCATAAGGTCATACAAGACCTCTGGGGGACATTTAACTTCACTTTTTTTTTTTTCTTTTCACTGTTGATTTCTCCTGTACCTGGGGCTGACATAGTAGCCCCAGTTACAGGAGAAATGCACCCCCCAGACAGAGAGGCTGTACAGCAGTATACTTTGCTGTACAGCCTCATTGCAGGGCTGATCGAGGTCTCTGGAGACCTGACAGCTCCTGCACTCACCCGGCTCAGACAGTCACATGTCCTGGAGATCGTGCTGATTGGACTCCAGTGAAAACAGCTGCTGGGTGAGTGTAAATGTTCCGATCTCCCTCTCCTGCCAGCACTAATGAGAGGGAGACAGTACAAGCCTTTCTGAGCGCTGTAACTGCAGATTACAGCGCTCACAACACATGCTCTGGAGACAATGCTGCGGATTTGTCTCCAGTGTAAACAGCTGCTGGGGGATCGCTGCTGGAGTATGAATGTACCGATCTCCCTCTCCTGCCAGCGCTACAGAGAGGGAGACGGTACAAGCATTTCAGAGCGCTGTAACTGGAAATTACAGCGCTCACATGCCCTGGAGACCATGCTGATCGGTCTCCAGAGCTTACAGTTAAGAATTACGATCGCGATGCCTAGTTTAAATACCGATCTCCCTCTCTGACTGGCAGTAATAAGAGGGAGATGGTAGATGCATTTGTGATCGCTCTGACTGCTTGTCAGAGCGATCAAAAGCCCGGAGACCAGCAAAAAAGGTCTCAGGGTAAAGCTCCATGTTCTTGGCTGTCAGGAGGGAGCTTAGTCACGGCGTTTCTATGTACAGGGGCAGAGCACAGGGGGGAAAGCTGCAGGACGTTTTAAAACGTGCTGTCAGAAATAGAGATCCACCTTCTGGACGTTTATAGTCAATGGGCAGACGGGAGGTGGTTAACAGGCAACCTGTGGCCAGCAGGCTGCCTGTATTTATAGTGGGGAGTAAGGGTAATGTGACGTGGCCAGCGTCATATGACCGACAGACCTACCAGTCGAGCACCGAGTGATCAGCTCGGCGTTCAAGGCAGACCAAGGAGCAGGGAGCCTCCCAGCTAGCAAAGCCGCCCTGGGAACGAGGTCAAACACAGATCCTCGCTCCTGAAGCTAAGCAGCAGGTCTGCGGCTGATGGGAGACCCCCTTTTACGAGGGGCCACCGAACCCAAGACTTCAGGCAATGGCCTTTCAGGGTGTTCTAAATGAAATTTTCGAACAAGTCTAGGAGCATGAACCTCCCTGGCAGGTACCCAAGATCTCTCTTCAGGCCCATACCCCTTCCAGTGAATCAGGTACTGCAAGGAATTACGCACCTTCCTGACATCCACTATTTTAGACACCACATACTCGACAGCATCATTAACAAGAACCGGCAGAGACGAGGCTTTCGATGGTACTACCGGTTCAAAATATTTTTTAAGTAGAGATTTATGGAACACATTATGAATGTGGAATGACTCGGGCAGCTCCAACCTAAATGATACCGGGTTAAAGGGAATTCTGTCACTAGCAATTTACCCAAATTTTTTTTTCATGAATCCATGTTTAACAGAGTACCTGTTTTCCATCTGTGTTGTTCTTTTGATTGTGAGTCTTGTCATTTCTTCAAAAAATCAATTCTTATGATATGTAAATGACGCTGTAAGGAGCCCAGAGGGGCGTTATTCTTTCTCCACGGTGCCCAGGAACGCCCCTCTGAAGTGCCGTGCCCGCCTAAGTTTGAAAACTAATAACGCCTCCAAGTTCATCTAAATCGCCTCCCAGAGGCGCGGCTAAGTGCTCAACACCCCCCCCAGCACCGCGCTCTGCAGCAAACACCCCGATCCTCCTCTCGCCGGCATCCCAAATCCCGCGCAGGCGCAGTGCCGTCAGTCATCTTATCATAGCGCAGGCAATCGCCGGCCCTGCGCCTGCGCGGGATTTGGGATGCCGGCGAGAGGAGGATCGGGGTGTTTGCTGCAAAGCGCGGCCCCGGGGGGGGGGGGGGGGGGGGGGGGGGGGGGTTGAGCACTTAGCCGCGCCTCTGGGAGGCGATTTAGATGAACTTGGAGGCGTTATTAGTTTTCAAAACTTAGGCGGGCACGGCACTTCAGAGGGGCGTTCCTGGGCACCGTGGAGAAAGAATAACGCCCCTCTGGGCTCCTTACAGCGTCATTTACATATCATAAGATTCGATTTTTTGAAGAAATGACAAGACTCACAATCAAAAGAACAACACAGATGGAAAACAGGTACTCTGCTAAACATGGATTCCTGAAGAAAAAAAAAAGGTAAATTGCTAGTGACAGATTTCCTTTAATCACCTCCGTTATCGTATATGGTCCAATAAAACGAGGAGCAAACTTTTTAGAATCTACCTTAAGAGAGAGATTCTTGGAGGACAACCATACCTTATCCCCAACCTGAAAATTCACCCTCCTTGAACGTCTCCTATCGGCCTTGAGTTTATGAGAACTTTGAGCCTTTTCTAAGTTCGATTGAACCCGGGCCCAAACTGTGCACAGTTCAGAGGAGAGCCTATCCGCCTCAGGGTTAGAGGAGGAGACGGATGACCCAGAATGAAAACGGGGATGGAAACCATGGTTACAAAAGAAAGGTGAAACCCCAGCAGAAGAATTGACACGGTTATTCAAAGCAAATTCAGCCAATGGAAGAAATTTCACCCATAATTGCTGGTCATCAGCAACATACAACCTCAAGAATTGTTCCACAGACTGATTAAGGCGTTCAGTCTGCCCATTACTCTCAGGGTGGTAGGCAGAGGAAAAAGACAATGAAATTTCACATTTTTGACAGAAGGCCCTCCAGAATTTGGACACAAACTGCACACCCCTGTCAGAAACAATATTTTCCGGGATACCATGCAATCGAACAATTTCTTTCACAAAAATAGAAGCCAGGGTTTTGGCATTCAGGAGTTTAGACAGGGGAATGAAATGGACCATCTTGCTAAACCTATCGACCACTACCCAAACGACAGTCTTACCCTCCGCCGGCGGTAGGTCAGTTATAAAGTCTATCGAGATATAGGACCAGGCTCTACTGGGAATGGGTAGGGGTCGTAGGTTACCAGCCGGGCGAGTCCTAGGTGTCTTGGACCTGGCACAAACCTCACAGGCTGACACGTAGGACTTGACATCCCTAGTTAGAGTGGGCCATCAATAAGATCTAGAAACCAGATCCTTAGTGCCCTCAACACCCGGATGTCTACAAAAGGCAGAATTGTGACACTCACCCAACAGCTGGAGACGAAATTGTACGGGAACAAACAAATTATCTGTTGGGGTGGATACCGGTGCCAGATGTTTTTCACACCTAATGCGAGCCGAGATATCCTGGGTTAGAGCTGCTATGAAGATTTTTGCTGGTAGGATGGATTCAGGTGGTACCTCAGTAGGTTGAAAAGCATGGAAGCTCCGAGATAATGCGTCCGCCTTCACATTTTTACTTCCTGGCCTGAACGTAATGGAAAAATCAAAACGAGTAAAAAACAGAGCCCATCTGGCTTGACGGGGATTCAACCTCTTAGCAGACTCGAGAAACATAAGATTTTTATGGTCAGTGACAACACAATGCCTTGCCCCCTCCAGAAAATGCCTCCACTCCTCAAAGGCCCATTTAATAGCCAGCAGCTCCCTATTCCCTATGTTGTAGTTACTCTCCGTGGGAGAGAATTTCCTGGAGAAGAAGGCACATGGTCTCAGGTTAGTGAGGCTAGCAGGACCTTGTGAAAGTACTGCTCCTGCGCCGTCCTCGGACGCATCCACCTCCACAATAAAAGGTCTCTCCTGATCAGGCTGGATCAGAATGGGAGCACTACTGAATGCCTTTTTTAATTTTTCAAATAAAGAAATGGCCTCAGTAGACCAATTCTCCAAATCTGCCCCTTTCTTAGTAAGGTCAGTCAACGGTTTAGCAATTAAGGAAAAATTCATAATAAATTTACGATAGTAATTGGCGAAACCTAAGAACCATTGTAAGGCCTTTAAGGATGAAGGTCTTACCCATTCCTTAATTGCTAGTACCTTACCAGGATCCATCTTGAAGGCGTGAGGAGTCAGAACATGCCCTAGAAACAGAATCTCCTGTACACCAAAGACACATTTCTCTTGCTTAGCGGATAGCTGATTCTCCCTCAACACCTCTAATACTTGTTTAACATGAGACACATGGGATTCGAAGTCAGGAGAGAATATCAAAATGTCGTCAAGATAGACAATAACAAATTTACCTAAGAACTCCCTAAGAATGTCATTCATGTCGTTTTGGAACACATGAGTCCAAAAGGGGCATTGCTGAGTCCAAAAGGCATCACCTGATATTCAAAGTGTCCTGCCGGAGTATTGAACGCCGTCTTCCATTCATCTCCCTCCTTGATTCGGATTAGATTGTATGCCCCTTTCAGGTCAATCTTGGAAAACCAGGTTGCCCCCAGAACCTGGTTAAATAAATCCGGAATCAATTGGAGGGAGTATCTATTCTGGACAGTGATTTTACTTAATCTCCGGTAATCGATACATGGCCTAAGACCACCATCTTTTTTCTTAACGAAGAAAAAACCCGCCCCTATAGGAGAGACAGAAGGTCTAATATGCCCTTTACCAAGGCTCTCCTTAATATAATCTTCCATGGCCTTGCGTTCGGGCTTAGAAAGATTATAAATTCGCCCCTTAGGAAACTTGGCCCCCTCTACTAGCTCTATAGTACAATCATAAGGTCTATGGGGGGGTAGAACCTCCGGGGTTGGTGATGAGAATACATCAGAATATTCCCTAACAACAGTGGGTAAAGTATCAGACTTTACTGAGACCCCAGCCTGTACCACGGACAAGCACGAGTCACACTTAGGCCCCCATCTCACCAACTCCCCCTTGGACCAATCTATAGTGGGGTTATGTAGTCGGAGTCAAGCCAACCCTAGTACCACCTAAGCCGGTAGGTTCTCCTGGACTAAGAGGGAACATCTCTCTGAGTGGCACACACCCACGGTTAGAGAAATCTCTGAGGTACATGAGCTCACTGTACCACCAATAAGAAGAGTAGCATCAATAGCCATGACATGGATAGGAGTTGGTAAAGCAAACATTGGAATACCCAACCTTTCAGCGTACTTAGAGTCAATAAAGCTGGCTGCTGAGCCAGAATCAATAAAGGCCTTACCCGGCCATTTATCTATCCCCAGGGAAATTGTAATGGGTACCAAAAGCTTACATTTAGAAAAATCAGGGTGTACCTGGTCTTTAGGTTGCTATGCCTTAGGAGACTGGACAGAGAGGACCTTATTAGGATACTGGTTGATCCAATGGTCAGGATCTCCACAGTAAAAGCATTCTCCACGTCTGCGGCAAAGATTCCCTCGGGTCATGCCAACCTGCATGGGTTCTTCGGTGGAGACCTCAGCATTGTCTCTGGGATAGGCCTCTGGCTGGACCACCATCTAGGAAGAGAACTGTTGTTCCTGTCGTCTCTCTCTAACCCGTCGGTCAAGTCAGACAACAAGGGTCATGTTGTGCCTTTTCATAGGTAAATGCAATGATATCCAATTCATTCTAGTCAAGATGAATGTTCATTACCTTTAAGAGCCATGTTCGACTATAGTTACAATTTTATATGTCTTAAGTAAGGTCACACAAAAGGTTTCTACTCTTCAGTGTTATTCTTCTCATGAATGTACCAGTCTGAGAAGAATACTCCTTGTCTACTTTTAAATTTATGACAAGAGATAAAGATAAGCTCTATGCAGCTGGTGATAATTACCTATACAATTAGGCATTTATTAATGAAGCAAAATATATATATATATATGTATGTATTCATTTAATGAGCCTTAGTCCTTAGCATAAGACAATCAGTAGAACATATAATATATATTATACTGTTATATGTGATGAAGACAACATGTATCCAGTATATTATATATACTTCTCATTAGGAGAATCTTTGTCTCTAAAAGAGTGTCTGTGAAGATGTGTGTTTTGTAACCATGAATCACATCTTTTGGTGTGACAAGAGGAGGTACTGATATCTCTGAGAAAACAAAGCCATTGAAGTTATTTATGATCCCTAAATAAACAGTGTGAGAAACATTCAGAGAGATGCCTAGAGGTCTGTCTCTAATTGCTACAAGTGTCAGAATTAATCCCTATAGCTTTGAATTAAAGCTTTTAAGGTCAAAATGTATAGAATACATTTTATTCAGACTTCCATAAGTTAACCCTTTATACTATGATGTAAATAGCTTACATGGCAGTGCCACCTAGGTATGAGTAGGTGACATTACAACAGTAGCAAAAGTGCATTCTGGGTAAGGTTATGATGTCATATTTCGTATCAATAGTCACACCCATCCGGCAGTGATTGGAAAGTTCTAAACTAGGAAGGTGTGTCTAACTGATAAGTTTGTGATCATAAACCATACACAGGGGGGAGAAAACACAGACACAAAAAAAAGAGGAAAGAGAAGTTAAGCTCTTTAGAGGGGTCTATTAAGATGAAAGCCATGTTGAGATGCGCTATGATGGACCACCCAGCTTTCCTAGGAGCAGGAGTGAGATTTCTACTAGGACTTGGTAAGAGACACAGAAAATGATATTTCATTTTATTAAGACTAATTTGATAGTGTGGGTGAAATTATACCATCTAGATTGGCGAAGAAATACATTAATTAATTGATCATCTCCATATTGAGATGTAGTCTTAGGATATTGTGAGGCTTCATTCTACCTGCAGAAGAATCTAGACTCATAATCTAGTAAAGCATAAAATAATTGCATATATATATATATATTTATATATATATATATATATATATATATATATATATATTGATAGAATATTCTTTGCCAAGCTAAGTGATGGATTCCCACAGGAAAGACTTGTTTCAAGTCCTTCCCATTTAAGATATGGTCTAGCTAGATCCTAGATCCCTGTTATTTGTCTTAATAGTCTTACCAAAGTTATATGTGTGAAAATAGTCCAGGATGGGGCGGAAGGATACAGTTATCTCTTCTAAGTTATATCCTTGAATGGATTTGCCCATGCCTGAAGTCATGTGATGTGTAGTTAGTTAGAGGGGGGTGGAATGTATTTAGCATTCCATATTGATGTCTAGGATTAGACATGCCCGTCCTGATATCATGAGGTTTTCTCTGAACAGTAGTAATGTATATAAATTATGTTTATATTTTGATATCCTAACCTAATAATAGCTTGGTTATAATGTGACAAGTTATTTCCACTCACATGTATTGTTAAGCTTGTAATGCTTTATATTAACGCTATATATATTCATTTGCATGTATCATTGTGTTTATTTACTTATATATGTTTATAACCTTGTAACCAATAAATCTGAATATTTTTATAAAACCTGTGTATTATTGTATAATGCAGAACTACATGTTTTATCATTAACGTCATCTCACGTCAAAAAGAACTTATTTATCTGAGGAAATAGTCGGACTCAGATGTGAATTGTATCAATTAGGTTGTCTACAATTCACCAGGTCATGATTTTAAGAATTTATGACAAATTTTATAAATTTTATTTTTTTATGATTAATTATTTTTATGACCATAATTAATAATTCTTAATTGAATTATTACCACTCGACAGTCATCATCTCCTCTAAGGTCTCTGGAAGTTGATAACTGACCAGAAGATCCTTTAAATTATCATACAGACCTGACCTGAACTGACTCTTCAGGGCTGGTTCGTTCCATCCTGAGGGGACACACCACCTTCTGAATTGGGTGCAGTAATCCTCCGCAGGTAGATTGCCCTGAACCAGTGCCTTTAGAGCCATCTCGGCTACTAGAGCCCTGTATGGTTCATCATAGAGGGTACCCAGGGTCTGAAAGAACCCCTCCACAGAAGTTAAACAACTGGCACCATCAGGTAAAGAGAATGCCCAGTCCTGCGGATTACCCTGTAGTCGGTAAATTATAATGCCCACGCGTTGACTCTTGGGGCCAGAGGATACAGGGCGCAAACGGAAGTAAAGTCTGCAACTCTCCTTAAAAGAGAGAAACTTCTTCCAGTCTCCAGAAAAGGGTTCTGTGAGCTTAATCTGGGGCTCAAAATGCGGACTGGAGGCCTGAGGAGTGGAAGAACCTTGCCCTCACTCAAAAGAACTGAGTTTTTCCCCTAGCTCCTGCACCATCTGCGTCAGATTAGAGACATGGTCAGTCAGGGTCACCAGAGGATTCATTATACAGTGGTTATTGGTCCTGTTAATCTGTAACGGTCTTGTACACACACACACAGGGGGGAGGATAGTGACCACTGCGCTCCACCCTCACCCCTGGCCCTGCCTACTTGCCTCACGAGTCCTGATGACAGGGGACAACTGGATGGCAGTCCCTAACTTAGGATACGTGCGGGATGGACAAACAAGACAAATAACGGATAGTGAACGGACCAGGTCAAAACCAAGAGGACAACGCAGTACAGAGGGATAAGCAAAGAAAGGTCAGGAGAAGCCGGGGTCATAAATACCAGGAGAGTCGAGAAGTACCAAAGGAGTCAGCAAAGAATAGTCAGGTGGAAGCCGAGGTCAATATGCCAGGAAGGATGCGCAGTACAGGAGGAGCAGGCAAAGGATCGTCAGGGAACAGGATCAGGTAAGTACACAGGTATCCAACAATTGCCAGGAACCTAAATTAACAGGCAACCTGTGGCCAGCAGGCTGCCTGTATTTATAGTGGGGAGTAAGGGTAATGTGACGTGGCCAGCGTCATATGACCGACAGACCTACCAGTCGAGCACCGAGTGATCAGCTCGGCGTTCAAGGCAGACCAAGGAGCAGGGAGCCTCCCAGCTAGCAAAGCCGCCCTGGGAACGAGGTCAAACACAGATCCTCGCTCCCGAAGCTAAGCAGCAGGTCTGCGGCTGATGGGAGACCGAGTGCGCCTTCGGCACCCCGTTACATCTGCTACATCAGTTTCTCTCTTCCACCAGCATTGATACTGACCCATTACAGTATGACTAATAAATTCATAATACAGACAAATGCATATCCAAAAATACATAATATAACTTAAATGTGGTATACTGTAACATAGTACATTAACCACCTCCGGACCGCCTAACGCACATGTGCGTTCCGGAGGTGGCAGGCTGGCGCACAGTCACGCATATATGCGTCATCTCGCGAGACGCGAGATTTCCTGTGAAGGCGCGCGCGCTCACAGGAAGGGAAGGTAAGCGAGTGGATCTCCAGCATGCCAGCGGCGATCGTTCGCTGGCAGGCTGAAGATCCGAATTTTTTAACCCCTAACAGGTATATTAGACGCTGTTTTCATAACAGCGTCTAATATACCTCCTACCTGGTCCTCTGGTGGTCCCTTTTGTTAGGATCGACCACCAGAGGACTCAGGTAGGTCAGTACAGTAGCACAAAACACCACACTACACTACACTACACCCCCCCCCGTCACTTATTAACCCCTTATAAACCCCTGATCACCCATGATCACCCCATATAAACTCCCTGATCACCCCCCTGTCATTGATCACCGCCCTGTCATTGATCACCCCCCTGTCAGGCTCCGTTCAGACGTCCGTATGATTTTTACGGATCCACGGATACATGGATCGGATCCGCAAAAAGCATACGGACGTCTGAATGGAGCCTTACAGGGGGGTGATCAATGACAGGCGGGTGATCACCCATATACACTCCCTGATCACCCCCTGTCATTGATCACCCCCCTGTCATTGATCACCCCCCTGTCATTGATCACCCCCTGTAAGGCTCCATTCAGACGTCCGCATGATTTTTACGGATCCATGGATACATGGATCGGATCCGCAAAACACATGCGGACGTCTGAATGGAGCCTTACAGGGGGTGATCAATGACAGGCGGGTGATCACCCATATACACTCCCTGATCACCCCCCTGTCATTGATAACCCCCCTGTAAGGCTCCATTCAGACGTCCGCATGCGTTTTGTGGATCCGATCCATGTATCCAGGGATCCGTAAAAAATCATGCGGATGTCTGAATGGAGCCTTACAGGGGGGGTGATCAGTGACAGGGGGGTGATCACCCTGATTACCCTGATCACCCCCTGTCATTGATAACCCCCCTGTAAGGCTCCATTCAGACGTCCGCATGCGTTTTGTGGATCCGATCCATGTATCCATGGATCCGTAAAAAATCATGCGGATGTCTGAATGGAGCCTTACAGGGGGGGTGATCAGTGACAGGGGGGTGATCACCCTGATTACCCTGATCACCCCCTGTCATTGATAACCCCCCTGTAAGGCTCCATTCAGACGTCCGCATGCGTTTTGTGGATCCGATCCATGTATCCATGGATCCGTAAAAAATCATGCGGATGTCTGAATGGAGCCTTACAGGGGGGGTGATCAGTGACAGGGGGGTGATCACCCTGATTACCCTGATCACCCCCTGTCATTGATAACCCCCCTGTAAGGCTCCATTCAGACGTCCGCATGCGTTTTGTGGATCCGATCCATGTATCCATGGATCCGTAAAAAATCATGCGGATGTCTGAATGGAGCCTTACAGGGGGGGTGATCAATGACAGGGGGGTGATCAGGGAGTCTATATGGGTGATCACCCATGTTTTTTCTTACTAAGTCTCATATTCCACTAACTTGTGTCAAAAAATAAAATCTCACATGGACGCACCATACCCCTCACGGAATCCAAATGCGTAAACATTTTTAGACATTTATATTCCAGACTTCTTCTCACGCTTTAGGGCCCCTAAAAAGCCAGGGCAGTATAAATACCCCACATGTGACCCCATTTCGGAAAGAAGACACCCCAAGGTATTCCGTGAGGGGCATATTGAGTCCATGAAAGATTGAAATTTTTGTCCTAAGTTAGCGGAAAGTGAGACTTTGTGAGAAAAAAACAAAAAAAAAATCAATATCCGCTAACTTATGCAAAAAAAAAAAAATTCTAGGAACTCGCCATGCCCCTCATTGAATACCTTGGGGTGTCTTCTTTCCAAAGTGGGGTCACATGTGGGGTATTTATACTGCCCTGGCTTTTTAGGGGCCCGAAAGTGTGAGAAAAATATCTTGGTCAAATGCCAACTTTGTATAAAAAAATGGGAAAAGTTGTCTTTTGCCAAGATATTTCTCTCACCCAGCATGGGTATATGTAAAATGACACCCCAAAACACATTCCCCAACTTCTCCTGAGTACGGCGATACCAGATGTGTGACACTTTTTTGATGCCAAGGTGGGCAAAGGGGCACATATTCCAAAGTGCACCTTTCGGATTTCACCGGTCATTTTTTTACAGATTTTGATTGCAAAGTACTTCTCACACATTTGGGCCCCTAAATTGCCAGGGCAGTATAACTACGCCACAAGTGACCCCATTTTGGAAAGAAGACACCCCAAGGTATTCCGTGAGGGGCATGGCGAGTTCCTAGAATTTTTTATTTTTTGTCGCAAGTTAGTGGAATATGAGACTTTGTAAGGAAAAAAGAGAAAAAAAAAAATCATCATTTTCCGCTAACTTGTGACAAAAAATAAAAAATTCTAGGAACTCGCCATGCCCCTCACGGAATACCTTGGGGTGTCTTCTTTCCAAAATGGGGTCACTTGTGGCGTAGTTATACTGCCCTGGCAATTTAGGGGCCCAAATGTGTGAGAAGTACCTTGCAATCAAAATGTGTAAAAAATGGCCTGCAAAATCTGAAAGGTGCACTTTGGAATATGTGCCCCTTTGCCCACCTTGGCAGCAAAAAAGTGTCACACATCTGGTATCGCCGTACTCAGGAGAAGTTGGGGAATGTGTTTTGGGGTGCCATTTTACATATAACCATGCTGGGTGAGAGAAATATCTTGGCAAAAGACAACTTTTCCCATTTTTTTATACAAAGTTGGCATTTGACCAAGATATTTTTCTCACCCAGCATGGGTATATGTAAAATGACACCCCAAAACACATTCCCCAACTTCTCCTGAGTACGGCGATACCAGATGTGTGACACTTTTTTGCTGCCAAGGTGGGCAAAGGGCCACATATTCCAAAGTGCATCTTTTGGATTTCACCGGTCATTTTTTACACATTTTGATTGCAAAGTTCTTCTCACACATTTGGGCCCCTAAATTGCCAGGGCAGTATAACTACGCCACAAGTGACCCCATTTTGGAAAGAAGACACCCCAAGGTATTCCGTGAGGGGCATGGCGAGTTCCTAGAATTTTTTATTTTTTGTCGCAAGCTAGTGGAATATGAGACTTTGTAAGAAAAAAATAAAAAAATAAAATCATCATCATTTTCCGCTAACTTGTGACAAAAAATAAAAAGTTCTATGAACTCACTATGCCCATCAGCGAATACCTTAGGGTGTCTACTTTCCGAAATGGGGTCATTTGTGGGGGTTTTCTACTGTTTGGGCATTGTAGAACCTCAGGAATCATGACAGGTGCTCAGAAAGTCAGAGCTGTTTCAAAAAGCGGAAATTCACATTTTTGTACCATAGTTTGTAAATGCTATCTGTACCATAGTTTGTAAATGCTAACTTTTACCCAAACCATTTTTTTTTGCCCAAACATTTTTTTTTTATCAAAGACATGTAGAACAATAAATTTGGCGAAAAATTTATATATGGATGTCATTTTTTGGCAAAATTTTACAGCTGAAACTGAAAAATGTCATTTTTTTGCAAAAAATCGTTACATTTTGATTAATAACAAAAAAAGTAAAAATGTCAGCAGCAATAAAATACCACCAAATGAAAGCTCCATTAGTGAGAAGAAAAGGAGGTAAAATTCATTTGGGTGGTAAGTTGCATGACCGAGCGATAAACGGTGAAAGGAGTGTAGTGCCGAAGTGTAAAAAGTGCTCTGGTCATGAAGGGGGTTTCACCTAGCGGGGCTGAAGTGGTTAAACATCAGAACAGGGGGACCACCAGGTGGCAAACAATATGCATAGTGTGTACAACAAATGGAGCAAAGGAATTGGTACAGAAGCAAGGGCACTAAATGTATACGCTGAGTTGCGTCATGTATACAGGCAGAAAAGGATATCTGAGTGTAACGGATCTCCTAGCACCCCGACCGGGTACCTCCGTCGATAGATGCTCCTAGTGCTTCCCGAGGACTCCAAGCACTCCACTTGACACCGTAAGCGCTGCAGACCCCACGAACCGCCGAAGCTTGGTTGAGGCCTCACCGTCTCCTACCCACCCTGGACCTACGACAAGGCTCCAGGCTCCAGTGGGTGAACCTCTCCCACAGCCAGAGAGCAGGAACAGTTCTTACAAGAGCTAGTAGTTATGCCAGGGGATTATAGCAAATCTTCAGCATATAGCAATCCCCCAGTGTTGATCAGTTACTCAAACACCAGCCTCAACATGATGAAGGATAAAACAGGCACGAATTAGACCAGGGGTTCAAGTTAGTCCAAGTCCTTTGTGAACAACGGAGGCCTGGCTGATGAGAGGGCCGATAATCCTGGGCCAAGAGGCTAGTAGCCAGGCCCCTCCAAAACCCAGTGGCGAGGTTGGTTTCGCCACACTGAGTATTCACATAATGTGAAAGTCAGGTGAGACACTGTCTAGATGAGGGGGTAGCCACGTGATATGGGCAAAGGGGAAACCGGGGAGGAAATCAGAACAGACATCATGAGAGATACATGCGAGTTGCTTACCTAGTTGGTACACATGGGGGTGCGAACGGCCGGCATGACAGTGGCGCTCGTGCCTGCTGTTTAAATAGGCGGATTCGCACCATGTTGTGGGCGGGAGAGCCGTGCGCTCTAAATCTTGCGATATCGCGAGTGTGTCCCTGAGAGGTGCCGGCCCGGTCAGGTGACGTATGGGATGACGCGCGTCTGTGTGCATGCGCACAGGGGATGGGAGGAGGGAAGTGGCCATATTGGAATAGGGAGAAAACATATGTATGAAGAAGCCAATTATGTGTAATCACATGGCATAAGGAGGTGCGTATATGCGCTAAAAATCGCGTGGCATAAAGAAGTGAGTGTATGGCATAAAGAAGTGCGCACTTGGCATAAACAAGGGGTGGCACTATTAGAATAGGGCAATGTGATAGAAGCAATAATGTGTGACCGCGTAACATAAGGGGCGCGGGAGGGCATCCTGCATGCAACATGTATGCGTGAGTGTGCACGAGCGTCCTAAGAGATTATTGGTAAGCAAGAGCATGGAAGATACGTGAAGGGATAAAGTATCCTAATGGGCATATACAGGAGGAATTACAGAACCTCGATAGTACAATCGCTCTGCTTATGTATAATTATTTAAATCTTGAAACAGACACTAATAGAGAGTATATACCAACATCAGGACAGGGCACACAAACCCATCAGGCTAAGACGTACTTGGCGGGTGTCGCCACCCGTTATTAGACGGCTCTGGCCCTGGAATGAAATGTAAGGGAAAATTAGAAAGAGAAGAAGACGATAACATTTCAATAATCTAAAACATAATCTTTGTTAAGTCCATGAGGTTGGAGGGTATTGAGACGTCGGATCCACAGCATCTCTCTCTCCTGTAGTTGCAGCTCACGATTACCACCTCGGCTTAGAGGGGGTGTCCAGTCGATGACCTGGAAGCGAAGTTGGCTGACTGCATGATTGTGTGTTATAAAATGTTGTATCGGGGGGTCCTCTATTTTTTTGGTGCGTATGTTGGATTTATGTTGGGATGTACGCTCCTTAATTTTTTTTAATTGTTTCGCCAACGTATCCAAGGCCACAGGGACATTTGATTAAATAAACTACATAGCTGGAAAGGCAAGTGTAATGTCCCTGGATATTGTATGTCTTACCGGTGGACGGGTGTGTAAAGGTGGGACCTTTAGTGACATTGCCACATTGTGCACAAGATAAACAGGGGTATGTTCCCTTGTTGATAGTACCAGTAATTGTGCTTTGGATACTATGTCCCTTGTTAGAGCAATTTTGTCCTTTATGTTTTTGCCCTCTTATAGGACATCAGGGGCTTCTCATAAAAGATATTAGGAAAGTTACCTGATAATGTGGACCAATGTTTATATACAGGGGCGGATTAAGTGCATGATAGGCCCGGGGCTGTCTACCCAACTTGGGCCCCCCCCCCTCCATTTTAGTTTAGTTTTTGTTTTTTTTGTATGAAGAGGCTGCGGTGCTTTAGGAGCGCCACAGTCTCTTCTTAGGCCATATGACATCTTCAGACAAAAAAAAAATACCCCAAATTGGGTCCTAAACTGAAAAAATTGGTTGTCAAATTTAAAATACATATAATTGTAATAAAAAAGACATGGAGGAGAATACAGCACCACATACCTGTTACATCCAGTGACATGTCCTGTCATGTAGACCTTCTATTTCCTCTTCTCCTCCATTTGACCCAGACCACCATGGCAAATTCTTTTAGCCGCATCTCGTCTCTACAGTTTGTAACACAGACACGTTAGATTTCTCAATTTTTCCATCAACCTCCTCATCCTGGTGTCCCCACAGTGTCATCCTGCCACCCCCAATACTGTGCCCGTTGTGCTCCCCAATGCCCCAGGAACTATACTGCTGAAAAAATAGTGACCCTGATAGATATAATTGGGGTAATTTATCAAACTGGTTTAAAGTAGAACTGGATTTCCAAAAGAGCTGTCAAATATGAAAGGTGGAATCTGATTGGCTGCTATGGGCAACTAAGCCAGTTCTGCATTACACCAGTTTGATAAATTACCCCAAATGTCCCTATAGTGTCCACAGCAGCTATAATGTCCCCTAGAGACCCCCAGTAATAATACCACCCTCTATTGTGCTCCAGGCAATAATCCCTGTATAGTGTCCCCAGAAATAATAGAATTGCCCCTATAGTGCCTCCCCAATAGCAACACCCCCATATAGTAATTTCCACCACACTGCCCCCACATAGTAATCCCCCCATAGTAATTTGCCCCCACACAGTAATTTCCCCCAAACTGCCCCCATATAGTAATTTGCCCCCACACAGCCCCCATATAGTAGTTTGCCCCCACACAGTAATTTTCCCCACACTGCCCCCACATAGTAATTTTCCCCACACTGCCCCCACATAGTAATTTGCCCCACACTGCCCCCACATAGTAATTTGCCCCACACTGCCGCCACATAGTAATTTCCTCCACACTGCCCCCACATAGTAATTTCCTCCACACTGCCCCCACATAGTAATTTCCTCCACACTGCCCCCACATAGTAATTTCCACCACACTGCCCCCACATAGTAATTTCCACCACACTGCCCCCACATAGTAATTTCCACCACATTGCAATTTCCCCACATAGCAATTACCCCACACTGTCCCCACATAGAAATTACCCCACACAGAAATTACCCCACACTGTCCATACATTGCAATTTCCCCCACACAATAGTTGCCCCCACACTGCCCCATATAGTAATTTGTCCCCACACTGCCCCCACATAGTAATTTGCCCCACACTGCCCCCACATAGTAATTTCCTCCACACTGCCCCCACATAGTAATTTCCTCCACACTGCCCCCACATAGTAATTTCCTCCACACTGCCTCCACATAGTAATTTCCACCACACTGCCCCCACATAGTAATTTCCACCACACTGCCCCCACATAGTAATTTCCACCACACTGCCCCCACATAGTAATTTCCACCACACTGCCCCCACATAGTATTTTGCCCCCACATAGCAATTTTCCCACATAGCAATTACCCCACACTGTCCCCACATAGAAATTACCCCACACAGAAATTACCCCACACTGTCCATACATTGCAATTTCCCCCACACAATAGTTGCCCCCACACTGCCCCATATAGTAATTTGTCCCCACATAGCAATTTCCCCACACTGCCCCCACATAGAAATTTGCCCCCACACTGCCCCATCTAGTAATTTGCCCCCACACTGCCCCATCTAGTAATTTGCCCCCACATAGTAGTCCCTCTCATAATAATTTGCCCCCACATAGTAATTTGTCCCCACATAGTATTCCCTCTCATAATAATTTGCCCCCACACAATAGTTTTCCCCACACTGCCTCCACATAGTAATTTGCCCCCACATAGCAATTACCCCACACTGTCCCCACATAGAAATTACCCCACACTGTCCCCACATAGAAATTACCCCACACTGTCCCCACATAGCAATTACCCCACACTGTCCCCACATGGCAATTTCCCCCACACTGCCCCCACACAATAGTTTCCCCCACATAGTAATTTGCCCCCACATAGCAATTACCCCCACACAATAGTTTCCCCCACACTACCCCCAGATAGAAATTTGCCCCCACATAGTAGTCCCTCCCATAACAATTTGCCCCCACACAATAGTTTCCCCCACACTGCCCCATTTAGTAATTTGCCCCCACATAGTAATTTGCCCCCACATAGAATTCCCTCATAATAATTTGCCCCCACACTGCCCCATCTAGTAATTTGCCCCCACATAGTATTCCCTCCCATAATACTTTGGCCCCATACAGCCCCCACATTCCCCCCCATGTAATCGATTTATCTTCCCTAATAGGTCCTCCTGTGTCCCCCCCAAGTAGGCAAATGAAATAAAAAATTAACAAAAAATGAAAAAATAAATACTCACCTATGTCCAGGGCCAGGCGCTTGCTCGCAGAGGAAGGCGGGCGGGATGAGTCAGGCCTGAGGCCTATGCGGTGAATGCCGGTGATCGGCGACGGGACAGGGAGCTATGCGCTCCCGTGCCCCGCCGCAGTATGTGGGCGTTCGGGTCAGCGTTGGGCCCCCCAGCGGTGCTGGGCCCGAGGCTGCCGACCCGAACGTCCCTATTGTAATCCGCCACTGTTTATATATGATCCGTTTGATTTCATGGCTCAGGTGGGAAAATGTGGTAACGCATGGGATACGTGTATGTTTGCAGTCAATCTTAGGAGCTCTAGGTCTGAGTAAATCAGTTCTGGAGAGATGGGCCGTTTTCTGGATGTTGTCCTCGAAGACATGTTGTGGAAAACCTCTGGTAAGGAATTTATTTGACATTTCTGATAGTTGAGAATTGTAAATATCAGGATCTGACACAATTTAACTCTCATAAGTTGTGAACGTGGGAGAGAGCGAATTAACCCCGGAGAGTGAAATGAGTTGTGCCTTAAAAGACTATTCCTGTCTGTATGTAGGGTGTTGTCTCTTACCTTGAAGAGGACATCCAAAAAGGAAATTTCAGTATTGCTGCAATCCAAGGAGAGAGAGATGGAGTCTGTGGCCGAGTTAATGGTTTTGTGCAATGTGTGCAGATCTTCTAATGGACCCTGCCAAATACAGAAGATGCCATCGATATATCTATACCAGCATTTGACATATTGGCAGAATATCTTGTTGGTGTACACGATACAGTTCTCAAAATGGTTCATATACAACACAGAACTAAGCACCTGATTGGAGTGGCTAGGTTCCTTCTTTTGCAGCACAAGGGTCTTTAGTTTCCCTCAGGCTCCTGGGCCTTGTAGCGAATGCTACCTCTGCACCCCCTATAGCTACGCCCCAGGCCACAGGTTCTATACTGTACTCCTGTTTCTGCTGCCTTCAAAAAGGGGACATTTTTTTCACAGCTTTTGTAAAAACAGTCATCTGTTTTTCACTTTGTCAGAACTCAGACATCCTGTCAATATAAAATCCAACAGTTCAGTGTGTTATTACATAAGTGGTTTGTTATCAATGGCAACCCTGCAGTTACCCATAGGCATATATGTCACTGTCACTTGGTCATTACTAATGCTGTCTTGGTGTTACAGAGCTTGAACGGGGTTGTATACAATCCTTGGAGACCCCAGAGTGTCATATGACTTTTTTAGGACAATGTGAGCACTTTCATTTCAGGTCAAATGTATTCATTCCCCAATCAAATCAAGAAATTCAAATAATAGAAGAAAGAGATTATATTGGTAACTCGCCAGGTTTGTGACATTTATTATAGGGAAAAAACAAAACATCACCATGACTAGGTATTTAATTCACGTATAGACGTTTCCAGATACAGGGGCTACACATGATAGAATTACATGAATTATTGATCATTGAAATTAATGAGCATCCGCCAGAATGGGAGACACTCTTTTTGCCCTTGGGGGAAGTCCTGGGTAGTGATGGTCAGTTTGCAGTGTTCGCCAGCGGACACATGCGGGCTGCCATCTTTAGCAAGGTAGACTCACCCGTCCGGCGATGCACAAGTAACCCCTTACCTGTGCCTGTGCCGGGAGCTGGTCTAAAATCACCAGGAGCAGGCAGTTCCGAGAACAGCTGCCGGGGGCCTTCATCTGGCTGTTCTCGGAACTGCCTGCTCCCGGTGACTGCATTTAATTCCAGACACAGGCACAGGTAAGAGCTTACCTGTGCATCGCCGGACGGGTGAGTCTACCTTACGAAAGATGGCAGCCCGCATGTGTTCGCTGGCGAACACTGCGAACTGACCATCACTGGTCCTGGGTACTTCATC
This sequence comes from Bufo gargarizans, assembly GCF_014858855.1. Classification (NCBI taxonomy): domain Eukaryota; kingdom Metazoa; phylum Chordata; class Amphibia; order Anura; family Bufonidae; genus Bufo; species Bufo gargarizans. The sequence continues at coordinate 266,139,423 of NC_058080.1, forward strand.
TTTGTCACAATTGCATTATGTCTTTATTAAGCAAAAAAACAAGAGTAAAGAATTCAAGAGTTCACAATAAATTAAGTAGAGTCATTCCTTCTATATGATGTGATGATACATCAAGGTGCAGTACAGTAAATACAAACTATTAGACATAATGTGAGTGTATCAGTCGTAACAACCATTGACATAATAATCCAAACTGCTCAATATCCTTTATGAGTAACAGTGTTCCAGAAATTATATAACTAACGTGGAAGAAACGTGTTATGTGAAAAAAAAAATCTAGAATTTTGATCTCATATGTAAACTAGATGCTTAACTTAAGGCATAAAGGTAAAAGATAGCTAACAAAGTAAAAAATACACAAAAGTAAGTGGACACTTGTAGGAAACCCCATTTCAAAACAATTGAATTGAATTAGGCTATTTTCACACTAGCTGCAGGACGGATCCGACAGGCTGTTCACCCTGTCGGATCCGTTCTGCCGCTATTTCGCCATGCCACCGGACTGCCGCATCGTCCCCATTGAGACCGCCGGACTAAAAGTACTGCATGTCCGACTTTTTAGCACGGCGGCCTCTCACTGCGCACTACAGTGCTGCACCGGAGCTCCGCCCCATCCCCATTATAGTCAATAGCGGCGAAATAGCGGCAGGACAGATCCGACATGGTGAACAGCCTGTCGGATCCATCCTGCCGCTAGTGTGAAAGTACCCTTAGACCCCTTTTGCAGCTGTAATAGCCTCAACTCTACTTGGAAGGCTTGGAACAAGGTTTTGGATTGTGTCTGTGGGAATTAGTAGCCAAAATTTGAAGTAGATCTTATATGTGTACAATTTAAATCATTTGATGGGGTTGAGATCAGGGCTGATTTGTTTTGTCACAATCAGGGATGTCCTGAGTTTGCATGATACAACAGGGAGCACACAAAAATGGACACCACTAAGGGAATTTTAAACAAGCAAATGGTACAGTACCTCATCTGCAAGGAGTATCAAGAATTTGAGCAAAGAACCTGCAAGCTAGCTAACTAAGGGACCTAGCCACTCCAATCAGGTAGTCAGTGCTTAGTTCTGTGTTGGATTATCTACTATATGTGTGGCAGCTTGGCTAGTGGTACTCTGGTTATGGTTTAGCTTGTTTATGGCTCGCACATGTACTATATTATAGAGGGTAGGTTGTTTTTTTCAATAGTATGGTCAAATGAATCACTGACCATCTGCAGTCTGCTAGTATTATTCTTTATTATTATTATTTTTTGCACTTCAAATTGTAAGTTGCCATCCTATGATAGTACCAAGTTGAGCTCAGAGCCATAAACTACTACAGTTTTCTATGAGTTTGTACTCGATAATTAGGAGGGGTGTCCTCCTGACCTACGGTACTTTCTGGTAAACTTGCCTTTTTGGCCAAAATCGTGTGGCCATTGGCCCCTGCAAGCAGATGGTGTTTAGGCCATGTGCAGTAGCAAACCGTCTGTTCTTACCTTTTGGTCGTATAGTGTACATATATTTCATATATATCACATGCATGTTTTATTTATTATTCCTTATTTTAAAGATGACAAGATTATATAAGACTCGTAGACATAATAAGTGTTATGCTTCCCTTCTTTCATCTCTACCTGCTGTCCTGTTCTCATGCTTTCATATATTCCTTTCTTACACACCCATAAAATATAGCTTTCTTTACTCAGTGAAATGTTCCCTTATAACTTCTGTCTTTAACCCCTTCCTACAAACAGACATAACATGTGCTCACCCGCAAAAGAAAATACCTGCATGCTCTGAGATCACATGGGTACACAGAGATGTTACTTGAAGCTCCGGGCCTGATGCAATCTTTAACAGGATCCTCCCTTACTATGAGCCATCTATAATATTTGTGTCTTATACAAGCTTTTGGATCCCTTCAGGTACCAGGGCACAGGTATCTTGGCACCACCTATACCTACTACCATGTGGGAACCATTTATTTCAACATGAGCAAGACCCGCAAATAAGTAAAAGCACTATCAATTCGTGACCCAGTCTTTTTATTACTATGTCTAGCTCAGCTGAATATGCATGCTTATGTCTACAGAGGGGGAAATACTGCTAAGAACCTCTAGCCAACTTCAGTCAGAGAAACAAATATTTTGGCAAAAAAATGACCACATAACCTTTCGGACCCCCTCCGATCCTGCAGCACTGGCATGGTGCTCTGTCCCTTTAACTGTTTCACATTGCACGTTATCTTGAGGCTAGGTCATCAATATAAAAAAGTGGAAAACCCCTTTAAGTGATAAACTAATGTTTGCTGCATCTGTAAACGGAAATGTTTCTGAGACAAGTTATTCTGTATTATGTATATATTAGGACCACACCCTTATAAAACCACTTTTTGCTTCAGTTTCGGGTGGTCGTCTCAAATAGGTTTCATAGTATTATGAATCTGTCACTGTCACAAACACTCCCACCACATCTGGCAGGAGATTGGCGAGACTGCCAACACATGTTTTGATCTGACATGTTTTCCTTTTACATCAAATGACGTCTGTGTTGTTTCTGGTGCTTGTCACACCTTCTTTCCCCAGGTGTGGCCAGGTGTGGCTATTAAGGATTAATTTATCCTTCTCTATTTATTGTTGTTTCTCCCACTATCCTATGCAGTTTATAGCTTCAGTTTGAGTTGTGGATAGCTGGTGTGTGGATCTCGGCTGAGTTCCTGGTGCTGCCATAGCCACTTAAAGTTAAGTGTTTTCTTTCCCTTTTGTATTTTGTTTGGGTTATTTTTTCTGTTGAATTTCACTATCATTTGCATTAAGGCCTGAGGGAGACTACTGTTCGTCCTTACTTTTGGAGGAACAGGTTGTCTCAGTCCTGACATTAGTACCATGGTCCTATAGGGTGAGTTAGGACATTAGATATTCCTGTGTATAAGCTCACCTACCCTGGGGTCTGTTCATACTGGTAGTTAATCAGGACTATGATTATAGTATTACTGTCACGAGGGTGTCAAGAACCACGCCTGACTCCGTTATACCCGGGGTCAGGAAGTCGCAGCGGTTGGCTGCGCGCTCTATGTAAGATAGGGCTGTTTCCTTATGGTAGCTTTCTGGGTTTGCTTTGCAACCCTTTTTGGCTCACTCAGGGATCCGTAGCTCCTTCTCCTCAGCTGTTCCTTGTCCAGCACTCCCAACCTCCTTATATTCCCCTCTCACACTTCTCTGGTTGCCAGATATAGAGCTTCCTGCCTGGACTTCTATACTGACCCACTGGAGCTGTGTTGCTGCATTCTCTGGTTGTTGGTCCAGAACGATCCCTGTTGGACCTTTGTGGTCTGCTGTGGTCGCCCACCTGGGTCTATGTGTTTGTCTGTATTGTCTGTCCTCTCCCTGGTGTTTCCCTCTTAGTGTCAGTGGTGCGGACTAGCGATCCCACCGGCCCGTTCACTATCTAGGGCTAATTTTAGGGAAAGCCAGGGTTTAGGCACGTGATCGCCGCACGGATGAGGAACCCGTCTAGGGACGTCAGGGCAGTCAGGTGCCAGCCGCAAGGTGAGTCAGGGGTCACCACCTTTCCCTCTCCCTTGGGCAGGGCTTTCCCTTTTCCCTCCCTGTGCGTGACGCCGGTCATTACAATTACTAGGAGGTGTCCATCTTCTTTCCCGGCCTTATTCCCTCACCCCTTTCCCTTCTATGTTCGCTGTGGTGTTTCCCTCCCACACCCGAATGTGAGAGTTGCAGAATTTTGGATAATAAAGCTATACATTATACAGCTCTAAAGACATACTGATTGGGAACTTGGATTGTGAGCCCCATTGGATCAGCTTGATGCTAATGTCTGTAACGTGCTGTGGAATATAGTAGCGCTATATAAGTGCATAAAATAAATAAATATAGTTAAAGTCATACGTTTACATACACCTTAGCCACATTCATTAAAACTAAAATTTTCAAAATATCTGATATTTAATCCTATTACACATTCCTTCTTAGGTCAGTTAGGATCACTGCTATATATCAAGAATATGAAATGTCAGAATAATACTAGAGACAATGATTTATTTCATCTTTTATTTCTTTCATCACATTCTCAGTGGCTCAGAAGTTTGAATACACTAGGCTGATTGTGCCCTTAACTAGCTTGGAAAATTCCAGAAAACAATGTCATGGCTTTAGAAGCTTCTGGAGTTAACTTGAGGTGTACCTGTGGCCTACCTTCAAGCCCTACTTGCATCTTTGATGACATGATGGGAAAACCAAAAGAAATCAGCCAAGGCATCAGAACTGGGAACAGTTTCCAAATGTCTGAAGCAGTGGCGTGCCTAGGGTGTTTGGCACCTGGGTTGGGTTCTTTCTCTGGCACCCCCCCCCCCTAATACCTTAAAAAATGGTGCCACCTCACAATAGCATTGCTCTCAGTGTGCCCCCTTCATAGTAGTAATGACCACTCTGTGTCCCTTAACAGTTATGCTCATTCACAGCCGTAATGCCCTCTGTGCCCCTTCACAGTAGTAATACCGATTGTGCCCCTTCACAGTAGTAATGCCCATTGTGCCCCTTTATAGTAATAATGCCCATTATGCCCCCTTCATAGTAGTAATGCCCACCGTACCCACTTCACAGTAGTAAAGCCCTCTGTGCCCCCTTATTGTAGTAATGCCCTCTGTGCCCACTTTATAGTAGTAATGCCCACTGTACGCCTTTATAGTAGTAATGCCCTCTGTGCCCCCTTTATAGTAGTGAAGCCCTCTGTGTCCCCTTTATAGTAGTAATGCCCTCTGTGCACCCTTTATAGTATTAATACCCTCTGTGCACCCTTTATGGTAGCAAGGCCCTCTGTGCCCCATTTGTAGTAGTAATGCCCTCTGTGCCCCGTTTATAGTAGTAATACCCTCTGTGCACCCTTTATGGTAGCAAGGCCCTCTGTGCCCCCTTTGTAGTAGTAATGCCCTCTGTGCCCCCTTTATGGTTGTAATGCCCACTGTGCCCCCTATGTAGTAGTAATGACCTCTGTGCCCCCTTTGTAGTAGCAATGCCCTCTGCACCCCCTTTATAGTAATAATGCTCTCAGTGCACTCTTTATATTAGAAATGTCCACTGTGCCCCTTTTATAGCAGTAAATCCCTCTTTTCTCCTTTATAGTAGTAATGCCCTATGTGCACCTTTATGGTAGTAATGCCCTCTGTGCCCCATTTATAGTAGTAATACCCTTTGTGCCCCCTTTGTAGTAGTAATGCCCTCTGTGCACCCTTTATAGTAATACCCTTTGTGCCCCCTTTATAGTAGTAATGCCCTCTGTGCCCTCTTTGTAGTAGCAATGCCCTCTGCACCCCCTTTATAGTAGTAATGCTCTCTGTGCACTCTGTATAGTAGAAATGCCCTCTGTGCCCCCTTTATAGTAGTAAAGCCCTCTGTTTCCAATTTATAGTAGTAATGCCCTCTGTGCCCCCTTGATGGTAGTAATGCCCTCTTTGCCCCATTTATAGTAGCAATACCCTTTGTGCCCCCTTTGTAGTAGTAATGCCCTCTGTGCACCCTTTATAGTAATACCCTTTGTGCCCCCTTTATAGTAGTAATGCCCTCTGTGCACCCTTTATAGTAGTAATACTCTTTGTGCCGTCTTTATAGTAGCAATGGCCTGAGATGAACATGGAGAGGGGAGCTTAAGGAGGTATGACTACTACAAAGAGAAGAGTATGGCCTTTATAGTAGTAATGCCACCTGTGCCCCCTTTATAGTAGTAATACCCTTTGCACCACCTTTATAGTAGTAATGCCCTCTGTGCACCCTTTATAGTAGTAATACTCTCTGTGCCTTCTTTATAGTAGCAATGCCCTGAGATGAACATGGAGAGGGGAGTTTTAGGAGGTATGACTACTACAGAGAGAAAAGTGTGGCAGGCGGAGTAAGCCCTGAGAAGCAATACAGAGCAAAGCATGCTGAGATTGGTTAGAAAACCCAGCAGGAAGCAGATGAAAACAGGAAGTTTTGCAAATAAACATCCTGCCAGGATGCAGTGACCCTGAAAAAGAAACAGGAAGTGCTGACATAAAAGGAAATGGAGTAAAAAAATGCATTGTTTGAAAATTTATTATGAAAGTGGAAAATCATTTTAAACACTAAAAGACTGGGCCCATTTTTTTTTTTGCATTTTTTTTTTTGCAAACACATTTTCAAGAGCCGTAACTTTTTTAATTTTTCGTAGATGGCTTTGTGGGACAAGTTGTATGTTCTAATGGCACCATTTAGTTTACCTTGTCTTGCATTGGAAAATGTGAAAACAAATTCTCTGTGGGGTGAGAATTAGGGATAAGCAAATTGACTTCGGATGAAACATCTGAAGTCGATTTGCATAATACTTTGTTTAAATACTGTACGGAGCGAGTGCTCTGTACAGTATTAGAATGTATTGGCTCCTATAAGCCGAAGTTATTACTTTGTGAAGTCTCACGAGACTTCGCATAATAACTTCATAAATCAATTTCTACTGTAAAAAAACATTTGCAGAACTCGGGTTCGGTTCCAAGGTCGATTCGCTCATCCCTAGTGAGAATGAAAAAAAAAAAACAACACAATGCCGCCGAAGATTTGGTTTTTTTGATATTATGATGTTCACTGTGCACAAAAAATGACATGACATCCTTATTCTGCGGGTCAATACGATTACAGTGATACCAAATATGTATAGTTTATGTTTTACTAAAAATAAAAATAAAAACCTTTGAAATAATTTTCTTTGCATTGCCATTTTCTGACAACCATAACTTTTTTCATATTTCAATCTGAGAGCTTGTTTTTTGTGAGGCAAACAGTTTTTATTCATATGTATGGCTTTTTGATCAATCTATTCAATTTTTTGGTGGGGACAAGGTGAACAAAAAATGGCGAATCGGAGATTTGTTTCATTACACCATTGACCGTGCAGGAAAAATATTTTTGTATTGTAATAGTTCAGGCATTTCGCGATGCGATGATTTATTTTTTATTTATTTTTATATGTAAAATTGGGAAAAGGGGGGGTGATTTGAATTTTTAATACTTTTTTTTTTCATTTTCTCCAGAGTAACTTTTAATCTCCTTAGAGCAGGCATGTCCAAACTGCGGCCCTCCAGATGTTGCAAAACTACAACTCCCAGCATGCCCTAATAGCTGTAAGCTATCCAGGCATGCTGGGAGTTGTAGTTTTGGAACAGCTGGAGGGCCGCAGTTTGGACATGCCTGCCTTAGAGGACTGCAATCTTCTGATCGCTTGTCCCAAACACCACAATAAAATACTATTGATGTGTACGCTATTGAGGTCTATAGGATTCTGAGACACTGCCTGCCAAGCCATGCTTTGCCCATGGCAGCTAACAATCACAGCGCTGGGAACTTTCAGAAGAACCTAGGCCAGGCATGTCCAAACTGCGGCCCTCCAGCTGTTGCAAAACTACAACTCCCAGGATGCTATAATAGTTGTAAGCTATCCAGGCATGCTGGGAGTTGAAGTTTTGCAACAGCTGGAGGGCTGCAGTTTGGACATGCCTGCCCTAGGCTATCATGGAAACCTATTGGAGCAAGCAATTTTGCTGCAAGGGCTGCCTAAACCCTCAGATGTTGCAATCACTATTGACAGCAGAATCTGAGGGCTTAAATGACCAGGTTCAGTGTCATCACTGATACCGGTCATTGTTATACAGTTGGCAGCCACTGCGTAGGGAGCGAGTTTAGTGCAGACCCCAGTAAATTCAGCAGAGATAATGATGTTTTGGGGGCTCATGCTACTTATGCGCCTTGTAAAAAATAAAATAAAATTAGAATGTACTGAAGTGTAGATGTCTTGTACCAGACTCAAATTTACTGCATGGTCATGACCAGCACACGATTTGAAGCTATTTTGAATTTTTTACACTATAATAATAATGCACAATGCCCACCACAAAATGATCCAAGATATGACCATCTATTTAAAATTTATTATCCTCATACCGTGAGGTGATCGCTACATGTAAATGCAGTGCTTGACATCCACTTAACAAGCAGCAGACTGTCGGGAAGGAATGCTTTCTACCCAACATTCGGCTGCTCCTCACACAGCCTAAACACAGCTTTAGGACAGGTTGGAGAGAGGAAAGTTTAGTGATGGGCAGAACAATCAATAAAGAGTTACAGTAATCAAGACGAGAAAAAGAGTTTTAGTTGTTTGCACAGTAAGAAAGAGGCAGATTCTAGAGGTGTAGGTGGCATGAGTGGGCAAGTGACTGAATAAAGGGCAGTGGTCCTGGTTTGGGAGCCACTTGTGGCTTGAGACCCTCTGCTGTGTGGCTCACCATGGGAGTCTCCGAGGTATGACCATATGTACTGGAAATTGACCTATCTTACATTTACCACCAAACAGTGCCAATTTGGATGGTATATTAGTAGAGTTAAAGTTCACACTAAAATATCAGCAAATTTCTCTATTCTATTTTTGAATTGCCTGTTGTTCCCGACCATCACTGAAAGTTGAATGTTGCTAACAACATACAAAAGGTTGGGGACCTTCAGTATGGGAAGTTAAAGAGAGATCAGTGATCAATGTCAAACATAACACTAAAAAAGCGGGTGTGCTGCCTAGGTGTTATGGTGGTGCCACATACTGAGAGGGAGATATCAAGTTTAGGTAGGTTAGTAGATGGAGAAAACAGAAGTAGTTCAGTTTTTGAAAGATTCAGTTTAAAGAGGACCTTTCATCGGTCCAAACATTGCAAGATAATTATCAGGCTACATAGAGTGGCGCCCAGGAATCTCACTGCACTTACTATTATCCCTGGGCGCCGCTCTGTTCGTCCGCTGTGCCCTCCGGTATCTTCACTGAATTGGTTCGACTAGGCGGAGTCTGCCCTGTTTCACCCTGGGCGTTCCTTCTCCCAGGGTGTAGCACTGTCCAATCGCAGCGCAGAGCTCACAGCCTGGGAGAAATAGAAACTCCCAGGGTGTGAGCTCTGCGCAGCAGCTAACGATTATTTGAATAATCGATTAGTTGCCGATTAATTTCTACGATTAATCGGGAAAAACGACAAAATAAAAAAACAAAGCGGTTTATATGATTTTACTTGAAAAATTATGTTCAAAGGCCATATTCAAGTGCCATAGACAGATTTCCCCCTCCCCATAGCAGTGCCATAGACAGATTTCTCCCTCCACATAGCAGCCCCGGCCCTGCTGCTCACAGCAGACTAATCACTCACTGTATCTTTATTTTACCTTACAATCGTGACGCTCCAGTAACAACAAACAGGCAGAGCGGAGGGCGGCGTAACGCCACTTACTCATGTGACGCACCTGCTCCGCCCACTTTATGAATGAAGGAGGCGGAGCAGGCGCGTCACATGAGTAAGTGACGTTACGCCGCCCTCCGCTCTGCCTGTTAGTTGTTACTGGAGCGTCACGATTGTAAGGTAAAATAAAGATGCAGTGACTTAAAGTAAACCGCCCGCCCGGCGCCCGCCCGCATAGCAACGAATCGGCGATTATTCGATAATTGGATTCGTCGACAACTAATCCAGTTATCGATTATTATCGATTACATCAATTAATCGTTGCAGCCCTACCGCCTAGTCTAACCAATTCAGTGAAGATAACGAAGGGCACAGCGGGCGAAACGGAGCGGCGCCCAGGGATAATAGTAAGTGCAGTGAGATCCCTGGGCACTGCTCTATGTAGCCTGATAATTATCTTGCAATGTTTGAACCAATGAAAGGTCCTCTTTAAGACAGAGAAAGGAAATTATGTTAGAGACAGTGAACAGATAATCAGTGGTGTTGTAAAGTACAGCAGGGGTGAGTTCAGAGAATGACGTGTATAGCTGGGCGTCATCAGCATAGATGATACAGAAAATCAAATCTACTGATAGTTTGTCTGATATGGGCTGTGTTGAGAGAAAAGAGGAGAAGCCCTAGGACTGAACCCTGAAGAAGTAAAGCCAGTGTCACGATACTGGTGCAACAGAACTGGAATCCGATGGCCAGGACTTGGGAGCAGAGTATATATAACACGGATGTAGCAGAACCCACGTTGTTGTGCTCCGCACAGGTGAGACAGAGTCTATAGACGAGAACCGAGGTCAGGATAGCAGAAGTCAGGGCAGGCGGCAAGCTGGCAGGAAAGTAGACGAGCAGAAGGTCAGGGCAGGCCGCAAGCAGGTACGAAGGTCCAAGAACAGTCCGGGTCAGCAACAGGAGGTAGCAGGGAGAACCGCTAGGGCACAGAACACACGGAGGAGTGAGTTCCAGCAAGAGGATTGCGGACTAAAAGCCAAACACAATACTCCAGCAAAGACAGGAAGGTCTGGCCAGTTTAAAAAGGAACAGGAACAGGAAGTGAGATGGCAACCAGGAAACACATAATCCACCATCTTGACTGAGGGCAAACTTGAGGGCAAAGTAAACTATATCAGGATGGTTTCTGACAGCCAGTGAGTAATACACTGAAGACAAGAGACAGAGGAATAAAACTAAGAAAAAGCAGTGTCCTTGAGATAGGAGCATAATCAGAAGGAGATGGTGGTCTACAGTGTCAAGTGCTGCAGAGAGATCTAGAAGAATGAACAGAGAGTGGGGAGTAAAGACTAATAGGACAGGAGCTTGAGCACTTGGAGGGGTCTTTCCCTGGTTTGGAGATAACTTTGATAAAACACCTGTCACGCTCGTGTGTGGGAGGAAAACACCACACCGGGCATAGGAGGGAAAGCGGACACCTGAATAAGGCCTGGAAACTAGGGAAAGGAAGATGGACATCTAGAGAAAACCCTTACTCCAGTCCTAACAGACTACCAATATGAACAGGCCCCAAAGGTAGGCAAGTTCATACACCGGATACCTAGAATGCTATCTCACCCTATAGGACCCTGGAACTAATTTCAATGAAGCTTTGGTAGCACCAGGAACTCAGCCAAAAACCAAACAAAAGCCAACCACAAGTCCAATAGAAGCTATAAACCGCATAGCATAGTGGGAGAAACAACAATGAACAGAGAAGGTTAAATGACCACAATAGCCACACCTGGGGAAAGCAGGTGTGGCAAGCACTAGAAACCACACAGACATCATTTTGATCCAAAAGGAAAATATGTCAGAGCAAACCACGTGTTGCCAGTCTCACAGATCTCCTGCCACCTGTCGCAGGAACGTCCGTGGAAACAACATAGCATAGAATCCGGGATGGCTTTACCTCCCAAAAATGTATTGATCAATAACATTATAAATGGGAACAGACTATCTCCTTATGTTTTATAAGTAGGTCAGTCCATCAGGACACGGTAATTTACCTCTCAGCAACTTCCCGAACACCTTCTTCAGTTCTTTAATTGTAATTGACTGACTCAAATGTGCTATTGCTTCTCAATAGACCTCACAGAAGAATCCATCCATTCTAGAATGGATGGACATTACAGGTTTTTACAGGTGTGGAAAATGCAACAACTGCAACATAACATCGTTCCCCACAAAAACCACACGTTACATCTAAGACAAACTCACATAAACATTAAATAAAATAATTCTTAACGTGCAGTTCAACCGACATCATATATGCCCTGGAATGTCCATGTAAAAAAATATATATATAGGATAAACCAAAAGGACAAAAAAAAAAAACGGATATCTGAACATATTTCCAATATAAAAAAAGGATTTGAGAAACACACAGTATCAAACCATTTCAAACTTGTCCATAACAAAGAGATCCCACAGGACTAAAATACAAAGCATTAGAGAAAGTAACAAAAGATTGGAGGGGCGGCAATCACATACACAGGATGTCAAGATTAGAATCCAGAAGGATCTTTGAATTCGACTCAATTCTACCAAATGGGTTAAACGCAGAAATTGAGATTTTCGGCTTCCTCTGAGAAGTCGGACATGGGTGGCTGCTGCCCGCCAATGGGAGACCGGTGCGACTATTTATGTGTGCTCTGGCCCCCCCTTAGTGGGTAGCTGCCGCCCATCTACATCACAACAACATTGATGCTCGGAGCCACCCGAAGATCCCCAACTACTCTACCATCAGCTTGGGAATATTATAGAAGATACAAACAAGTCCAACCCAGTTTTGTTTACCACATAGGAACATCATCCATTACTGGTCCCCTACATTAAAACACATATCTAATTCCATAAATTACGCCCCATAATGAGATCACTACAGGATCTTATACCTGCCACAACCTAAACTAAAATACATATAACTAAGTTATAACATATTGAATTAATAAACCTTATATTCCAGTAATACACTTTAGCCTTATAAGCAGATTTGTTATTATTTTACCACTGGGTGTTTTGCTATATGGACCAGTGTCGATACTCAATAAACCTACATTGACATAAGGCCAACAGCCCTCCTAAGATTTGAAACCCTTTATTATGAAACAGCCAGATCGCCAAATGCCATATTTCAGTAATACACCTCAGCGTTATAAGCAAATTGGTTATTTTATCACCACTGGGTCTTTTACTATACGGACCAGTGTTGATATTTAATAAACCTACATGGACATAAAGCCAACAGCCCTCCCAAGGTTTGGAACCCTCCTCTATGAAATAGCCATATTGCCAAATGTCATAATAAAGAAGAAAGAAAAAGAAAGAAGAAACATATATAAGTTCCAAACATACCCAACCTAGCCTATAAACAAAATGGTATATCTATCACCACTGGGTCTTTTGCTATACGGACTAGTATTGATATTTATCAAACCCATATACAGTTGCAAGAAAAATTATGTGAACCCTTTGGAATGATATGGATTTCTGCACAAATTGGTCATAAAATGTGATCTGATCTTCATCTAAGTCACAACAATAGACAATCACAGTCTGCTTAAACTAATAACACACAAAGAATTAATGTTACCATGTTTTTATTGAACACACCATGTAAACGTTCACAGTGCAGGTGGAAAAAGTATGTGAACCCCTAGACTAATGACATCTCCAAGAGCTAATTGGAGTGAGGTGTCAGCCAACTGGAGCCTAATCAATGATATGAGATTGGAGGTGTTGGTTACAGCTGCCCTGCCCTATAAAAAACACACACTAGTTCTGGGTTTGCTTTTCACAAGAAGCATTGCCAGATGTGAATGATGCCTCGCACAAAAGAGCTCTCAGAAGACCTACGATTAAGAATTGTTGACTTGCATAAAGCTGGAAAGGGTTATAAAAGTATCTCCAAAAGCTTTGCTGTTCATCAGTCCACGGTAAGACAAATTGTCTATAAATTGAGAAAGTTCAGCACTGCTGCTACTCTCACTTGGAGTGGCTATCCTGTAAAGATGACTGCAAGAGCACAGCGCAGACTGCTCAATGAGGTGAAGAAGAATCCTAGAGTGTCAGCTAAAGACTTACAAAGGTCTCTGGCATATGCTAACATCCCTGTTAGCGAATCTACGATACGTAAAGCACTAAACAAGAATGGATTTCATGGGAGGATACCACAGAGGAAGCCACTGCTGTCCAAAAAAAACATTGCTGCACTTTTACAGTTTGCATAAGAGCACCTGGATGTTCCACAGCAGTACTGGCAAAATATTCTGTGGACAGATGAAACCAAAGTTGAGTTGTTTGGAATAAACACACAACACTATGTGTGGAGAAATAGAGGCACAGCACACCAACATCAAAACCTCATCCCAACTGTGAAGTATGGTGGTGGGGACATCCTGGTTTAGGGCTGCTTTGCTGCATCAGGGCCTGGACAGATTGCTATCATCAAAGGAAAAATGAATTCCCAAGTTTAACAAGAGATTTTGCAGGAGAACTTAAGGCCACTAAGCTCCACCAGCTGAAGCTCAACAGAAGATGGGTGTTGCAACAGGACAACGACACAAAGCATAGAAGTAAAAAAACAACAGAATGGCTTAAACAGAAGAAAATACGCCTTCTGGAGTGGCCCAGTCAGAGTCCTGACCTCAACCCGATTGAGATGCTGTGGCATGACCTCAAGAAAGCGATTCACACCAGACATCCCAAGAATATTGCTGAACTGAAACAGTTCTGTAAAGAAGAATGGTCAAGAATTACTCCTGACCGTTGTGCACGTCTGATCTGCAACTACAGGAAACGTTTGGTTGAAGTTATTGCTGCCAAAGGTGGTTCAACCAGTTATTAAATCCAATGGTTCACATACTTTTTCCACCTGCTCTGTGAAAGTTTACATGGTGTGTTCAATAAAAACATGGTAACATTTAATTATTTGTGTGTTATTAGTTTAAGCAGACTGTGGTTGTCTATTGTGACTTAGATGAAGATCAGATCACATTTTATGACCAATTTGTGCAGAAATCCATATCATTCCAAAGGGTTCACATACTTTTTCTTGCAACTGTAGATACAAGACCAATAGCTTGCCTAATATTTGGAACCCTTTCTTACAAAATGGCCACATTCTCTATGCCCTTTTATATATATATATATATATATATATATATATATATATAGTACAGACCAAAAGTTTGGACACACCTTATCATTCAAAGAGTTTTCTTTATTTTCATGACTATGAAAATTGTAGATTCACACTGAAGGCATCAAAACTATGAATTAACACATGTGGAATTATATACATAACAAACAAGTGTGAAACAACTGAAAATATGTCATATTCTAGGTTCTTCAAAGTAGCCATCTTTTGCTTTGATTACTGCTTTGCACACTCTTGGCATTCTCTTGGTGAGCTTAAAGAGGTAGTCACCTGAAATGGTTTTCACTTCACAGGCGTGCCCTGTCAGGTTTACTAAGTGGGATTTCTTGCCTTATAAATGGGGTTGGGACCATCAGTTGCGTTGAGGAGAAGTCAGGTGGATACACAGCTGATAGTCCTACTGAATAGACTGTTAGAATTTGTATTATGGCAAGAAAAAAGCAGCTAAGTAAAGAAAAATGAGTGGCCATCATTACTTTAAGAAATGAAGGTCAGTCAGTCAGCCGAAAAATTGGGAAAACTTTGAAAGTAAGGGCTATTTGACCATGAAGGAGAGTGATGGGGTGCTGCGCCAGATGACCTGGCCTTCACAGTCACCGGACCTGAACCCAATCGAGATGGTTTGTGGTGAGCTGGACCGCAGAGTGAAGGCAAAAGGGCCAACAAGTGCTAAGCATCTCTGGGAACTCCTTCAAGACTGTTGGAAGACCATTTCAGGTGACTACCTCTTGAAGCTCAATCAAGAGAATGCCAAGAGTGTGCAAAACAGTAATCAAAGCAAAAGGTGGCTACTTTGAAGAACCTAGAATATGACATATTTTCAGTTGTTTCGCACTTGTTTGTTATGTATATAATTCCACATGTGTTAATTCATAGTTTTGATGCCTTCATAGTCATGAAAATAAAGAAAACTCTTTGAATGAGAAGGTGTGTCCAAACTTTTGGTCTGTACTGTATATACACACTCACCTAAAGAATTATTAGGAACACCTGTTCAATTTCTCATTAATGCGATTATCTAGTCAACCAATCACATGGCAGTTGCTTCAATGCATGTAGGGTTGTGGTCCTGGTCAAGACAATCTCCTGAACTCCAAACTGAATGTCAGAATGGGAAAGAAAGGTGATTTAAGCAATTTTGAGTGTGGCATGGTTGTTGGTGCCAGACAGGCCGGTCTGAGTATTTCACAATCTGCTCAGTTACTTGGATTTTCACGCACAACCATTTCTAGGGTTTACAAAGAATGGCGTGAAAAGGGAAAAACATCCAGTATGCGGCAGTCCTGTGGGCGAAAATGCCTTGCTAGAGGTCAGAGGAGAATGGGCCGACTGATTCAAGCTGATAGAAGAGCAACGTTGACTGAAATAACCACTCGTTACAACCGAGGTATGCAGCTAAGCATTTGTGAAGCCACAACATGCACAACCTTGAGGCGGATGGGCTACAACAGCAGAAGACCCCACCGGGTACCAATCATCTCCACTACAAATAGGAAAAAGAGTCTACAATTTGCACGAGCTCACCAAAATTGGACTGTTGAAGACTGGAAAAATGTTGCTTGGTCTGATGAGTCTCGATTTCTGTTGAGACATTCAAATGGTAGAGTCCGAATTTGGCGTAAACAGAGAACATGTATCCATCATGCCTTGTTACCACTGTGCAGGCTGGTGGTGGTGGTGTAATGGTGTGGGGGATGATTTCTGGGCACACTTTAGGCCCCTTAGTGCCAATTGGCCATCGTTTAAATGCCACGGGCTACCTGAGCATTGTTTCTGACCATGTCCATCCCTTCATGACCACCATGTACCCATCCTCTGATGGCTACTTCCAGCAGGATAATGCACCATGTCAGAAAGCTCAAATAATTTCAAATTGGTTTCTTGAACATGACAATGAGTTCACTGTACTAAAATGGCCCCCACAGTCACCAGATCTCAACCCAATAGAGCATCTTTGGGATGTGGTGGAACGGGAGCTTCGTGCCCTGGATGTGCATCCCTCAAATCTCCATCAACTGCAAGATGCTATTCTATCAATATGGGCCAACATTTCTAAAGAATGCTATCAGCACCTTGTTGAATCAATGCCACATAGAATTAAGGCAGTTCTGAAGGCATTAGTATGGTGTTCCTAATAATTCTTTAGGTGAGTGTATATTTCTTTATTTATTTGTCACATAGAAATGTACACACACATATACACTTTTATATCTTTACATTTCACCTTCCAAGATCCTTTGATCGTGCCTCTACTTTTATTCCTGTTACTGCATTGGGACATTTTTCCCTAACAAGCCACAGACCAATGCAATTTCTAAATCAACTCTAATTAATCGATTGAAATCCTGATTGTCTACTCAATAAATATCATGCAGATGACTAGAAATATTCTACAACTAAGAACCTCCATTACGTCACATAACTGACGCGCGAGAAGCGCTTGGATACCACAAGGGACGCCGTCAGCCAGAGAGCCGAGCTATGAGAAGGACCTGCCCGTAACACCGATGGAGGACATCCCTGTGTGGTGGGTAAGTGAAGTCTGAACCTAAGACAGTATGGGACGCCACACTCAGGTCAGAACACCAATTCCCCCACAGCATATACTTCCTTGTTAAGACCCTTTATAATATTATATACGGGACTGTATAAACAATTAGACACTACCACGAAGCGAGACATTTCATTTTCTAAAAGGAATACTCCACTACTACTAGTCGTTGGGAAGGGAGACTACTCCACTGCATTTATTGAAAAGCGCTATACAATAGAGATTGCTTAGAAGCACTACCGGTTGTACGGCTAAGACAGCCATTCATCATCATTTTTACCACCTTTTTATCCTTTTTTATTTCCTATTTTAACCATCTATTTTTACATGGATTTTACTCACACATTTTTTCACCAAAGTCTGGTACCAGCTACTATACCATACATCAACTTCTTTACCCCATTCGGTACACACATCCAGTGTCTGGAGCCCTCACCTATATATTTCACGCCTACTGTCAACCAAATATACAAGATTTTATATAAGTATTTAAAATAAAACTATATGAATCTACGAGTGTGCCTGCTACCTTTCTTACCAAATACTGTACTTCCTTTGACAAGGTGAGTTAAACCAGCAGTTTCTGCCATTTATTGAGCAGTTGAGCTGTCTTTAGATTTACTATTTCTTGCTATTGCTTCTTTCAATAGAGTAGGGAGAGAGCATTTGAATAGGTATTCGTCAAGCAGTCTACATCCCCTGCATTCATCTGATGAAAGAGCAGAAGAAAGAGAATATAATGATAAATAATAGTGTTGGTTGAGCACCAATTTGGTCGGGTGCTCGGCTACCGAGCACCCGAGCACCATGGAAGTCAATGGGAGAACCCGAGCATTAAACCAGGCACCCCCTGTTCTGAAGAGGGGAAAGTGTCTGGTTCACATAAAAAGGTCAGAAATTGATGGAAACACCACTAAAATGGTTCGGGAACAGCATGGGGAGGATGTCTGGATGCATCTTGGACTCTCAGGTCACTGCTGGGAACAATATTATCTGAGTAGTACGCAACTTTTACAGACTGACAATAATACGCACAAAACCAAAGATAAAATCGATTTTAGAGGAAAAATTCTTCCTGTATATTTACTTGTATACAAAGTGCAAGTGCTGCCAAAAATTACAAGGAAGAGGCACTCTGATACTACCTGTATATCACATAAAGGAGGGCTTCATTCACATTGTGGTACAATTGTTCAGCTACTGAGACTCCTACACTCATAAAGCCTATGCACTAAGGGCTGCCAAAAATTATAAGGAACCGGCACTCCAATACACCCTTTATTACACATAAAAGAGGGCATCATACACACCCTTGAAAAATTATGATTGATGGACTGCTGGTGAACCTCAAAAACATTAGGAGCAATGGCCTGTTGCTGATCTGACCATCTAAAAATAATTGTGGACGAGGGCCTGCTGCCGAGCTGACCATCTAAAGAATTTTGTGGGCGAGGGCCTGCTGCCGAGCTGACCCTCTAAAACATTAGGAGCGAGGGCAGCATAATAAGTATGTTGATATGATGGAGGAGGAGGAGGACAAGAAAAGGGAGATTGAACCATATACCCTTTATAGTGGTAGAAGGGGTGCATGGGAATACAGTGTATTAAATACACCATAAAGCCAAATTTAGAGTGCCTTTATGTTCAGCAGCTTTCCTCTGGTAGAGTAGAGAAGTCAGGGCAATCCAGGCCTTGTTCATTTTTATAAGAGTCAACCGGTCAGCATTTTCAGTTGACAGGCGGATGCGCTTATCAGTTATTATGCCCCCAGCAGCACTAAATACACGCTCTAACAAAACGCTGGCGGCTGGGCAGGCCAGCATCTTCAAGGCATAGAGCACCAATTCGTGAGCCGTGTCCAGTTTGGACACCCTATAGTTGTAAGGCACAGAGGGATCACTGAGGACGCTGACACGGTCTGCTACGTACTCCTTCACCATCTTCTAGGCGGCGCATCAGGTTGAGGGTGCTGGCGGGGTGTCATAAAACTTTCCTAGGCCTTGGAGAGTGTTGCCCTGCCTTTGTTGGAACTGCTGTGTGTTCCCCTTGTCTTCTCTCCTCGGTTGGCCAAGGAACTACGTACTCTGCCGCCACCGTTGTCAGCTGGGAATTTTTGGAGCAATTTTTCCACAAGGACCTTCTGGTATTGCACCATTTAGCTCATCCTCTCCACCACAGGAATGAGAGATGAGAATTACTTTTTGTAGCGGGGGTCAAGAAGAGTGAACAACCAGTAATCGGTGTTGGCCAAAATGCGTTCAACGCGATGGTCACGGAAAAGGCAGCCTAACATAAAGTCAGCCATGTGTGCCAGAGTCCCAAAAGACAAGAGTTCGCTGTCCTCATCAGGAGGATGACTCTCAATCTCCTCATCCTCTTCTACCCATCCACGCTGAACAGATGGAATAAAACTTCTATGGTTACTACCCTCTGTAGCGGAGGCAACTGTCTCCTGCTCCTCCTCCTCCTCCTCCTCCTCATCATCCAATTTGCGCTGAGAAGACGAACTGAGAGTGGTCTGGCTATCACCCTGTGTACAGTCTTCCACATGCAAAGCGTCCGCCTTCATTGTGAGCAGCGAGGGTTTGAGTAGACACAGAAGTTACGCTGATAATAGCGTTATCGCCGCTCACCATCTGTGCTGATTCCTCAAAGTTGCGTAAAACCTCACAGAGGTCAGACATCAATGCCCACTCATCGCTTGTGAAGAACGGAAGCTGACTGGAAAGGCGAAGACCATGTTGCAGCTGGAATTCCACTACGGCCCTCTGCTGCTCACAAAGCCTGGCCAACATGTGGAATGTGGAGTTCCAGAGCGTGCTCACGTCTCACAACAGTCGGTGAGATGGCAATTCCAAACGCTGCTGCAGCGTTGCCAGACCAGCGCAAGCTGTCGATGACTTGCGGAAATGGGCACACATGCGGGACACATTCACCAGTAGCTCAGGCAAATTGGGGTAGATTTTGAGAAAACGCTGCACCACTAGGTTGAGCACGTGGGCTAGGCATGATATGTGTGTGGGCTTGACTAGCTCCAAAGCCGCCACCAAGTTACGGCCATTATTAGACACAACCATGCCTGGTTGTAGGTTGAGTGGCAAGAGCCACAGCTCAGTCTGGTCCCTTATCCCCTGCCACAGCTCTGTGGCGGTGTGCTGTTTGTCACCTATGAAAATAAGTTTAAGCACAGCCTGTTGCCGCTTCCCCACTGCAGTGCTACACTGCTTCCAGCTACTGACTGATGGCTGACTGGTGCTGAAAAATTATAATTCAGAGGTGGAAGTGGAGGTTGAGGCGGAGGAGGAGAAGGGGAGGCGGAGGATGAGAAGTTGCAGCCACTAATGTAGGTAGCAGGCGGAAACCCAGATGGAAGTAGGGCCTGCAATCTTTGGCGTCGGTAGCACTTGTGCCATCCCAGGGTACGACTCACTCCCGGCCTCCACAACGTTCACCCAGTGTGACGTCAGGGACATGTAGCATCCCTGGCCAAAAGCACTTGTCCATATGTCAGTTGCTAAGTGGACCTTCCCAATAACTGCGTTGGTCAGGGCATGGGTGATATTACGGGGCACATGCTGGTGTAAGGCTGGGACTGCACACCGTGAAAAATATTGGCGGCTGGGGACAGAGTACCGCAGGACAGCCGCCACCATCAGGCTGCGAAAAGCCTCAGTGTCCACAAGCCTAAATGGCAACATTTCCAGGGCCAGCAATTTGGAAAGATGCGCATTTAGTGCTATGGACTGTGGGTGGGTGGCTGGGAATTTGCGCTTTCGTAAAAAGGCCTAGGGTATAGACATCTGTACGCTGCGCTGGGACACAGAAGTGGATGTGCTAACTGATGGTGCTTGCAAAGGTCCAGGACAGGGGATTGGCCAGCCAGTAACACAGAGAAGGCAGTGGTGCGACCCGCAGACACTGGTTGTGGACCCAGGCGATCGGCCCACCTATTAGGGTGCTTTGATGCCATGTGGCGGATCATGCTGGTGGTGGTGAGGTTGCTAGTGTTCACGCCCCTGCTCATTTTGGTACGGCACAGGTTGCAAATGACAATTCTTTTATTGTCCGCAATTTCCTAAAAAAAAGCGCCAGACTGCGGAACACCTTCCCCCCGGGGAACAGTTGTGAGCCTGTTTGGTGTGGCCCGTCTTCTCCCTTTTGCCACCCCACTGCCTGTTGAGTCTGTTGTGGTGCTGCGGATCCCTCTTCCTCTGTACTGCTGTCCTCGATCGGCTTGCCACCTTCCCAGGTTGGGTCAGTGACTTCATCGTCCAGCACCTCCTCTTCCACTTCCTGACTGGTCATCATCCTCACTTGTTCACCTAACAACCTCAGTTATTGACAACTGTGAACCTCTTGAGACACTAATTGCGGTTGACTTATTGGCAACTGTGTCTCATCATCATAATCCACCTTGTAAAACACTAATTGCCGTCCCCCACCGTCATCTTCTTCTGACTGTGGATGCTCCAGAGTTTTGGAATCAGGGCACAAGATCTCCTCATGTCACTCTTCAAACGGGCTTGGCGAGAGGCCCAAATTAAGGAATGGCGCTGAAAAGAGCTCCTCGGAATATCCGAGTGTGGGATCACTTGTTTGCCAAGACTCTCCATGGTGGGTGGAAGGAGTATCAGGGTGAGGATTCTGTTGACCAGACTCTTGGCTACTGAGACTGGACTTTGTGGAAGACAGGGTGGTGCTTAACTGACTAGAAGCATTATTTGCTGCAATCCAACCGACCACATGGTCGCACTGGTCTGACTTCGAGAGTGGTGTCCTGCGTCGCCCTGCAAACTGGGACATGAAGGTAGGTATCATGGATGAGTGTGTTTCTTGTGCTGTAGCAGCAGGCACAGTTTCACCACGCCCAGGGCCACGGCCTCTGCTTGCACCATCAACAGCACAGCCACTTCCCCGTCCCTTACTGCGCGCCTTTCGCATATTAAATGGTACTAAAATTACAATGAATGAATGTCACTGATATTTAGGATGTGCACACGTTATACAGGAGGTATAGAGCAAGTAATATCGCTGTCACCACCGCCTAATCAAAAATTACACTAAATTAATGTCACTAAAATTTAGGTTGCACAAACGTTATACAGGAGGTTGTCATATAAAAGAGAGGATAAAAAAAATATATAAAAATTATATTATCCTCCAGGCGGACATAAAAAAAACGCCTCTAAGTTCTTTTATCAAGTATCTTAATTTGATTTGTGCAAGCAGTGAAACAAAGGGTCAGTTGTATGTGCAAAAATATATAATCATTTATTATAAAAACCAAGAATATAAAAACAATACAACTTCAAAACAAATGATGAAGTTATAAAGTAACACCCAAAATGTACCACGCGTGTCATACTTTTAACAAATGGACTCGTATACCACAAGAAACTTAGGATCTTCTGTTATCAAACAGGCTATAACAATAAAACACGGATTTACAGGAAAATAACTGTTATGCCTTGACTCTGTTTTCCTATGACCAATCAAAAATATATGATATTAATATGATAAAATATTCAACTCGGCAATCAGACTAAGGAAAATAACTTTCCAAGGGTTTAGTCCTCTTTTCAAATAATGTCAGATCTTCCATTAACAATATGCATCTTTGCTAAGAGAATAATCAGCATTATGGAGGCACCTAAGACTATATATTCCCACAGTATGGGAACTCTTGGCTATATACCGAGAGAAATATCTTATTAATATCATGAGTAGTAAACAAAATATACGTTACCGGGTCAAAGGTAGACAGAGTTCAGATGGGACCAGTTCTGAAGAACTTTCCAAGTAATCCAAAAAGAATAATCCAAGTTTCTTCTGATAAAGTTTTTCTTTTTGAATGAATGGATCAATGGATATATGGATCCTTTTCCTCTTTCTCTAGTTCTCTCTTGCTACCCCGCACACGAGTAATTATTCCCCCCCTTATCTAAGAATCATCCCCTTTAGATTAGGGATTCCCAATCAGGTAAGGTGGGTGTACTTGCATGCAAATAATACCATGATGTCATATCAACTCCTAATATGGTCAAGAACAAATAATGAAATAATATAATATTGTCCATCTGCCTCCAGATGGCACTGCGGTATTGTAAATGAACATCACAACTTTTAAGCATTTAAAATTAAATATCTAATAATATGTTTTCAGGACCTTGTTGACCTTTCTATATAAATCATTGAGGAAGGTCTTTCCCTGACACTTTTAATTACCTATATCCTGGACTTGTTGGAGTTGACTGTCTTCTCCTATCTTTTTGAAATATAGTTTGACTTGATGAAAATTTTATATAGCGGCTTTGATGCTTGGCATCGGAACTTGTACATTTCACTTATCTACATCCATGAATAACTATTGTTTTGAAATAACATTTTCTCTTCTCAGAAAATCCAACTAACATAAACTTACTTTTTTCTATACCTTCTACAATACCTTCTAAATGATAAATACATGGTATAACATATATATATATAAATCGATACATTGTTACACATAGATAATACATTATATGAATTATTGATTAACATATGTTGTAAACTAAATATACCATGCAGAGATATATACAATATAATTATGAATATATAAATTGAACTTTATATAGCAGGTGTGCCTCAAGGACATGAAACCTTATCAAATAACCTTGTTCCCTTCAGACATATATGTTTTAGGGAGTTGACTTACTCCTTACAGATGGTCCCATATCTTTAGCAATAACTTTTAAACACAACCTCCGTTTATGTTCACAATTATTTTTTATAAATTGAACTTGCCATGAACTCATGCCATGAACTCATCTTGGCTTCCTCAGCCACATAATAGAACTTTGGTTCAGGCTGATTTTATTCTTAAAGGCAATGAGATGAGCATACATTTTGATCATAATGTCATTAGATAATATTGTATACATATGAAAATGCACAACAAGGTATAGCGCAAGTAATGTCGTTGTCACCACCGCCTAATAAAAAATTACACTGAATGAATGTCACTGATATTTAGGATGCACACATGTTAAACAGGAGGTATAGCGCAAGTAATGTCACTGTCACCACCGCCTAATAAAAAATTACACTGAATTAATGTCACTGATATTTAGGATGCGCACATGTTAAACAGAAGGTATAGCACAAGCAATATCATTGTCACCACTGCCCAATAAAAAATTACACTGAACGAATGTCACAGATATTTAGGTTGAACAAACGTTATACAGGAGTTATAGCGCGAGTAATGTTGCTGTCACCACCGCCTAATAAAAAATTACACTGAATTAATAGATGATATTTTCATTGTGTTGCAGTGTCAGAACTATTGGGTATAAATAAAGTCCATAAGTATAAGGCCTATATAAGATGTATGGACATGAGCCTAAAGGACAACCATTTTGTCTTATTTTAAAAGTGCAGGGTGAGTTCAGGATTTTAACTCTGAATTACTAACCTAAGATTTACGATATGTACCAAAGTGTTTACCCAAGTCTGTTTTTGTGAGAAGGAGATGTCCCAAGGTCTAATGAAATGTAATTGCCTAGATAAGACAATGTATTAGAAATGTGCTGAGTTTTGATGATTTTCAATGAATAGAAAGCCTCTAATCTTTCTTTGGGGTTTTTATATTAAGCAATGTATAAGTAGATTGATTTTTATATCATCAATTTAAATACGTGTGCTGTATATATAGTATATATAAGAGTGTGGTCCTTATAGATATATTCAGTTTTAAGGTTAGAAATTAGGTACAAATTCCTCTGTCATTTTTAGAATCTCTCCCAGAAGCAAGTTAATTATTTCTTTCCTTAAGGTTTTTCTTGAAGGAAGAAATGTGGACACAGGTGATCATAAACAAACCCTGTCTTTTCCCCAGAACAATGACCTAAGAATAGTCATGTGTATCTTGATTTAATTAGGTCTGGTCAAAAGATTAGGGATGAACAAGGTGTTTGACTAAATACAAAAGTCATTGTCTATTCAAGATCTCCTCAAGGTTTTGTCTGAAACCTTAGTTAAAATGTATTGCTAGTGAACGAATAAGGGAATTTATAGAAAACTTAAATAAGTGCCTCGACTTTTGTAAGGAGTACTAGTGCCATCTAGTGTTAGGGCAACATAAAGGTTTAGGGTTTATTTTCCCTAGAGGGAGGTTCTATTAATCATAAAGTGAGGTCACTAGTTAATGATAAAACTTGGCCAAGCCCTTTCTAAGATAGGATAAAAAGATGGTATGGGCTGACAGAAAGGATCTTTCTAGCTCTCTCTGACCATCTTCAAAAGACCATCTTCAGAAAGACCATCCTCAAGGGACGATCATCAAGGGAAAAGACCAGATCCAGCCCTGACCACCTTTTCAGTCATTGGAGGCAGCCATCTTAGAACCATTGAAACTGATTTCTGCTAGCTGACATTTTGGTATAGTATAACCTTACCTATATTTTATAGGATAATTAATAAATATAATACATATCTATATATATTCAATTAACCATACCTTGTGTATAGTATCTGTTTTGGAATAAGATTGGGGTGTACCTGCAGCATCATCCTGAAGAGACTGAAGAGAAACTGCAAGAGATTGGCTTGGAGTTTGCAACTGGCTCATCTGTGTTTCTTTTGCTGACCATTGCTTGAGAAGAGGTAAGGAATTTGGTCTGGTGTTTGCTATTGTGCGTTTGCTAATGAGCCTAGCTCATTGAGGTGTTACATTTGTTGCTGGGGGAGGAGCTTGTGAAGGAGTGTGTGTATATATAGAGACAGACTCATTAGCTGGCCTAATTCATTAGCTGCAAGTTCTACCTTCAAGTACTACATTAAGTACAGTGAAGAGTTATTGCAGGAGACTGAAGAGATACTGCAAGAGATTGGCTTGGAGTTTGCAACTGGCTCATCTGTGTTTCTTTTGCTGACCATTGCTTGAGAAGAGGTAAGGAATTTGGTCTGGTGTTTGCTATTGTGCGTTTGCTAATGAGCCTAGCTCATTGAGGTGTTACATTTGTTGCTGGGGGAGGAGCTTGTGAAGGAGTGTGTGTATATATACAGGGAGTGCAGAATTATTAGGCAAATGAGTATTTTGACCACATCATCCTCTTTATGCATGTTGTCTTACTCCAAGCTGCATAGGCTCGAAAGCCTACTACCAATTAAGCATATTAGGTGATGTGCATCTCTGTAATGAGAAGGGGTGTGGTCTAATGACATCAACACCCTATATCAGGTGTGCATAATTATTAGGCAACTTCCTTTCCTTTGGCAAAATGGGTCAAAAGAAGGACTTGACAGGCTCAGAAAAGTCAAAAATAGTGAGATATCTTGCAGAGGGATGCAGCACTCTTAAAATTGCAAAGCTTCTGAAGCGTGATCATCGAACAATCAAGCGTTTCATTCAAAATAGTCAACAGGGTCGCAAGAAGCGTGTGGAAAAACCAAGGCGCAAAATAACTGCCCATGAACTGAGAAAAGTCAAGCGTGCAGCTGCCAAGATGCCAATTGCCACCAGTTTGGCCATATTTCAGAGCTGCAACATCACTGGAGTGCCCAAAAGCACAAGGTGTGCAATACTCAGAGACATGGCCAAGGTAAGAAAGGCTGAAAGACGACCACCACTGAACAAGACACACAAGCTGAAACGTCAAGACTGGGCCAAGAAATATCTAAGGTTTTATGGACTGATGAAATGAGAGTGAGTCTTGATGGGCCAGATGGATGGGCCCGTGGCTGGATTGGTAAAGGGCAGAGAGCTCCAGTCCGACTCAGACGCCAGCAAGATGGAGGTGGAGTACTGGTTTGGGCTGGTATCATCAAAGATGAGCTTGTGGGGCCTTTTCAGGTTGAGGATGGAGTCAAGCTCAACTCCCAGTCCTACTGCCAGTTTCTGGAAGACACCTTCTTCAAGCAGTGGTACAGGAAGAAGTCTGCATCCTTCAAGAAAAACATGATTTTCATGCAGGACAATGCTCCATCACACACGTCCAAGTACTCCACAGCGTGGCTGGCAAGAAAGGGTATAAAAGAAGAAAAACTAATGACATGGCCTCCTTGTTCACCTGATCTGAACCCCATTGAGAACCTGTGGTCCATCATCAAATGTGAGATTTACAAGGAGGGAAAACAGTACACCTCTCTAAACAGTGTCTGGGAGGCTGTGGTTGCTGCTGCATGCAATGTTGATGGTGAACAGATCAAAACACTGACAGAATCCATAGATGGCAGGCTTTTGAGTGTCCTTGCAAAGAAAGGTGGCTATATTGGTCACTGATTTGTTTTTGTTTTGTTTTTGAATGTCAGAAATGTATATTTGTGAATGTTGAGATGTTATATTGGTTTCACTGGTAAAAATAAATAATTGAAATGGGTATATATTAGTTTTTTGTTAAGTTGCCTAATAATTATGCACAGTAATAGTCACCTGCACACACAGATATCCCCCTAAAATAGCTAGAACTAAAAACAAACTAAAAACTACTTCCAAAAATATTCAGCTTTGATATTAATGAGTTTTTTGGGTTCATTGAGAACATGGTTGTTGTTCAATAATAAAAATTAATCCTCAAAAATACAACTTGCCTAATAATTCTGCACTCCCTGTAGAGACAGACTCATTAGCTGGCCTAATTCATTAGCTGCAAGTTCTACCTTCAAGTACTACATTAAGTACAGTGAAGAGATATTGCAGGAGATAGTCAGGAGGTAGGCTGGAAGGTGGAAACAATACAAAAAAAAAGGTAAGATTTCTTTGATTTAAATTGACAATTTTTTTTATTTATTTTTTTTCTCTCCTCTTTAAAATGGCAGACTTCGTTCAGTGCAGGAATTGTTGTGCATTTATTTCATGTTCCACTCTTTGGAGATTCGGATGCTGTCAGATCTGTAGACAGTTCTCCTTACTGCAGCAGGAAATTGCATTTTTGAAATCTGAGATATTTAAATTATCTGTTAAACAAACTCCAGCTAGGACTGCTGCAATGCCACTGCCACAGAGGACCCCCAGAAATGGCAGATGGGTTACTGTAGGTTCTGGAAGACTTAGAGTGGTGGATAAAGTTTTTACAAAAGAAAAAGAAGGAGAAGGACCTCCACTAGAAAGGATGACTAATAAATCGTTTGATGCATGTGTCTTTACAGAGGAAGATGTTCTAAGTTTGCTGTCTAAAGTGAAGACAAATAAGTCACGGGGGCCTGATGAGATACACCCAAAATTATTAAAAGAGCTTAGTGGTGAGCTGGCAAAACCATTAACAGATTTATTTATCAATTGTCTTTTTATTGACGATTTTTCCAAGAATAAATATGTACATACACAAAAGAAAACATGACTTTGGTGTACATTATTTCTCATATAAAGATACAATTGAAGTCATTTTAACAGGAAAGAGAAAATTAGCATATATCCTATTTTCGTGTATGCATATTTCCACATTGAGTAGTTTTAAAGAAGTACATACATGGTGTTTAACCATGCACAGCTATATACAGTATACTGTATGAAGGATTCAGACACACATAGGGGAATGACAAGACTCGACACACTAGGGTTGGGATGGGTAAGGTAAGGTATGGATTAGATCAACATGAGACGTCAAACACCAGGTCCCACTGCTTCCAGACCCGGTCAAACTGGTCAACTGAAGCAAGCACCGTAGCCGACATATGTTCGAGACGTCTCACTTCCAGTATACTATTTATGAGTTCAACCCGTGATGGGCAATCTACTCTTTTCCAGAATCTTGCCAACAAACGTCTAGCCGCAGTCAGGACATATAACATTAGCTTTAATAAATGTTTCTTCAAAGGTATGTGCGGAACATTTAATAAGTATATGTAAGGGTCCAATGGAAATCTTATTTCAAACAAGCTGTGTAGAATTTCCTGTACCATACTCCAGAATGGATTTAAAATCTGGCATTCCCAAAAAATATGGATATGTGATCCCACCTCCGCGTTACATCTCCAGCAACGGTCCGAAATATCAGGGTTAAACTTATGCAATAACTGGGGGGTGTGGTACCAAAACATCATTATTTTGTAAGTATTTTCTCTATGTATAGTACATGTTGATGTCATCGCAGCTCTTTGCCAAATTATCCTCCATTCCTCTACTGAAATAGAACGGTGCAAGAGCAATTCCCACTTAGACATATATAGATGACGCACAGAAGCTGGAGAGGCCGGGGAGGAAAGGAGCACATATATCTCAGATATAAGACCCCTAGTAGACTCCGAAAGTTTACATGTCTTCTCAAAAGACGTAGGGATAGATACCTGTTTTGAATGAAACAATGTAGTGAACAAATGTTGTATCTGCATGTATTGATATTCAGTGACTTCCGTAAGTGACCTAGAACTTCTAAGCTCATCTAGTGAAAGTAATTGTAACGTTCTATAGTCGATCATATCCGCAAACCTAAATATCTTCTTTGAAAACCAAGGTTTAAAAAAAGAGATTTGAGTTCCCGCATCAAAAAGCGGTGTAAACAGAAAAGATGTCATGGAGGACTTCTCAGAAACCAAGGAGAAGCGGTGTTTACAATGCTGCCATATTTTGTATGTATGCAACATTGGTCCTAATAGCTCCGGTAATTGAGCGTGTGATATTGGGGACCATAACAAAGAGTTAGGATGTAACGGAGCAATCCACAATTTTTCAATTTCCATCCACCTGGAATAGGCATAAAGTTTAGACCATGCTGGTATCCGTCTAAGATGTGTGGCCCAGTAATATTTGGTAATGTCTGGAACTGCTAACCCTCCTTGAGATTTCAGGGCCATAAGGGTACTACTTGCTATCCTATGTCTCTTCCCATTCCATATGAATTTAAATATACCAGCCTGTAATGCTCGTAGTTCCGTCCTTGGTACATGTACCGGGAGGGTCTCAAATAAATAGAGTAATTTTGGCAGAATGGACATTTTAACTGCCGCTATGCGACCAAACATGGATATGGGAAGAGACATCCATTTAGCCATCAAACGTTTAAGCTCTCTAAAAAGGGCAGGGAAATTATGGGAATATGTAGAAGAATATGTTGCTGCTAGATTCACTCCTAGATAACGCAGGGTAGCATCTTGCCAATGAAAGCGGTAGTTAGATCGTAACGGAGCTAATACATCTACCGGTAAGTTTAGGGGAAGGGCTTCTGTTTTCGAGGAATTAATCTTATATCCGGAGAGTCGACTATACAGTGTCAACATGTTAAATAAGTTGGGCAGAGTAATATGTGGGTCTGATAAGGTAAGCAAAACATCATCCGCAAATAATGATATCTTGTATTCTACTCGGTTAACCATAATTCCATGAATATCTGGGTGGGACCTAATTGCTGCGGCTAAGGGTTCAATGCAAAGCACAAACAGGAGAGGAGAGAGCGGGCATCCCTGCCTGGTGCCGTTTTTTATCGGGAAAGGAGCTGAATTTGCATATGGTAATTTAATTGTCGCTGTAGGATGACTATATAACGAGTTGAGGGCTGAGATAAAAGGACCAGAGAATCCAAAGGCCCGCAAGGTGGAAAACATAAACGGCCAGCTTAAGCGATCAAACGCTTTTTCAGCGTCTAAACTCAATAATAGTGCCTGTTGATGTTTCCTATTGACAATATCTATCAGATTAATAAG
This sequence comes from Bufo gargarizans, assembly GCF_014858855.1. Taxonomy (NCBI): domain Eukaryota; kingdom Metazoa; phylum Chordata; class Amphibia; order Anura; family Bufonidae; genus Bufo; species Bufo gargarizans. The sequence goes on from NC_058080.1 coordinate 266,170,010, forward strand.
TCTTCTCGTGTTGTCTCCACCCTGCCGGCCCCTCACAAAGCCAACTTGATCCGAGTGTATCAGTCGCGGGAGCCAATATGCCAACCTATCTGCCAATATCTTGGTGAATATTTTTAAATCCGAGTTTAGAAGAGCAATAGGGCGGTAGTTTGCGCACTCTAGAGGATCTCTTCCCGGTTTTGGGATGAGCGTTATATGGGAATGCAGCATGGTCTCTGGTATGGCTGAGCCTTGTAGAAATGAGTTAAAAAGTGTATATAGATGAGGTGTAAGGAGAGATGAGAAAGTCTTATAATAAGAATAGGGCAACCCATCTGGTCCAGGCGACTTGCCATTAGGTAATTTGGAAATCACACTCTGAATCTCCTCAGCCGTGATCTGAGCATTAAGTGCAGACCCTGCCTCTGGTGATAATTTGGGTATATTACTTTGAGCCAAAAAAGAGTCAAATAGTGCTTGGCGGTCGACTGGGTCAGAGGGCGCCTGTGGTGTAAGAGAATATAAGGAAGCATAGTATTGCTGAAATTGATCAAGTATCGCTTTAGGGTCATATACCATGTCTCCACTGTTCGCTCTCAGAGACATTGGAGCATTAGTCGTGGTTGACTCTCGCAACTGGCGAGCTAAGATAGTATGTGATTTATTCCCCCACATATAAAACCGTTGGCGTGAATATAATAGGAGTTTGCCAGTTTTTTCAAAAGCCATTTCACGCAAACGAGCACGGAGAAGTACTATACGCCGTAATAAGTGACAAGAGCGATGAGTCCCCAAACGGCTTTCTAACTGTTTTAATTGGCCAAGGGTGTTATTATATCGGAGATTATAGTCTCTTTTCAATCTAGTGCTTACACTAATACATTTGCCTCCGAAAACGGCTTTATGTGCCTCCCACAATATAGCTACAGACGGGGCCGTGGATTGATTAAAAGTAAAATATTCCTCTAAGGAACTTCCCAGTTCCTGTCTGGTCGGCAATTTAGTTAATAAAGATTCATTAAGCCGCCAGTGGCATATCCTAGTACGAGCATTCTTTGGGTTAAACGTGACCGAGATTGGCGCGTGATCTGACCACGTGATATTTCCCAATTCCGCATCTGTTAGCATCCTAAGGGCAGGTGCATTCCCAAAGAAACAATCTATTCGAGTATGAGTTCTGTGAGGGTGAGAATAAAACGAATACGTCCTAGCCGAAGGATTATTGACCCTCCACAAATCATATAGGGCATATTGTCTAATGAGTTTTCTAAAGAGACGTGATAATTTTCGCTGGGCTCTAGATGGTGTCGCCTCTCCTAGTGTCAGTCTATCCCAATGCTCTGAAAAAGCGACATTAAAATCTCCGCCTATAACAAGTGTTGCCGGCAGATATTTTTCCAATTCTCGAAACACCTTCCTCAGGAATGGAATCTGGTTTGAATTTGGGGCATAAATATTGCATAAAATAAATGGAGCACCATGGAGAGAGGCCTGAAGTATTACATATCTACCATGATCATCAATCTGTGCAGTTTCCACTTGTACAGGACATGTAGTGGATAAAAGGATAGCAACTCCAGCAGTTTTTGTATCAGCATTAGCTGAATATATTCGCGGGTAGGATCTAGCCGCAAACTTAAAGGAGCCCTCTCTATCAAAATGTGTCTCCTGCAGGAAAACAACGTCTGCTCTGTGGGATTTACACTCAATGAGAGCTAGGCGTCGCTTTGCATTAGAGTTGAGTCCCTTAACGTTCAAGGAAATGCACTTAATCATGAGTGTATGTGGTGTAACAGTACTTGCCAATGACCAGAGTGACATCCCCTAACGAACATCCATCTCCATATACTGAAATCCGTCCCAATATACCAGCAATAAGGATCCTGAAAGGAAAAAACATTGGGGAAAAGGGGGAGACAAAAGACAACATATACAACAAAGAACATGGTATACAATTCTGAACAATGGGTGTGACCACCCAGTCAAGACTCAATATGATGTGAGCAAAAACGAACAGTAAAGCCCACGTCTGTCCCACCTCAAAATCTAGAGTGAGGGATAGAGAGAGGGCAACAAATAGAGTCCTGTTGGTAGGGACCTGACTGAACGCCATAGCAGGCAAGGCCAGAATGATAACTCAGAGAATATCTGAGATAAGAAAGATCAAACAAAAAGAGAAAAACAATGCAATGAAAACAATTGCACCAATTGTAAGAGCTGCTGCTCAAAAAATCAGTTAGCTGAAGGCCTCAGAGGGATTCAATCCCTTAAATATAAGCTTTCAAGGAGGCGCGTCACGTAGGGGAGATCCATATACTCCCGGTTGAGACGGAGGTCGGTTTCTTTTCCGCTGGACTGTGTGCCATAGTGGAGCTGGAGCTAAAGGAGGGTCTGGGATCTCCCAATTCTCAAGGGACCCAAAGAGGAACAAAAACGGGATAAGTCCGCATGTGTGCGTAATATAGAGGTCTTGCCATTTTTCGTAGCAATCAAAGCAAAGGGGAAGCCCCAACGATATGGGATTTTGAGATCCTTCAAACATGCTAATAGAGGTTGAAGGCTTCTCCTTTTCTGCAGGGTCATCCAAGATAAGTCCTGATACAGGTGAACGCTTGAGCCTTTAAAAGAAATCGTACGTAAGGTACGCGCCTTGGCCATGATGGATTCTTTCAGGCGGAAATCATGCAGACAACAAATCACGTCTCGTGGTTGTGACGCAGTATTTTTCGGCCTAAGCGCTCTATGGGCCCTATCCAGTTTGATGGTTAGTGGTGTTTGAGGCGCCAAAATCAAATTAAACAATTCGTTCAATATAATGTCCAAATCTTCATCAGACTCCGATTCCAGCAGACCCCTAACCCGTATATTATTACGGCGTCCTCTGTTGTCTAAATCTTCCAGATGATTAGTATTTTCTCTAATAGCTTGGGATTGAGTGGCTATAATAGACTGTAATTTGGACACGTATCTTCTGGTGTCATCATGCTCCGTTTCAATCTGATCCACTCGGGCAGACATTTGTTGAAAGTCCACTCTCAAGCAGGAAATTTCAGCTTTAAAGGCATCATGTACCCCAGCTACCATTACTTTAAAGTCCTCTTTTGTGGGCATCTGCTGTATTGCTTGCTGTAAAGACTTCATATCTTGGGAGGCACAAGGGGGCTCATTCCCATTCTCATCCCCAGACACTGAGCGTTGGCTCCACATATTTATTTCATCAGGGGGGTGCAAAGTAGCAGAAGCTGTGTCTGCTTCAACTTCAGGACTGTCTCCCCACTCACGCCGGCGTGCCGGCGTAGCCGCAGGCTGTTTAGCTTGCTTAGGCGCCATTTTAGGCGGCATGGTAACGTATATGTCCTGGGAGCCCTGTAGCCAGCTAGGGGGCCTCAGGCCTAGGTCAGGGGTGCCTGTGGGCCGCTCCGGTATAAACTCCACAGCCAGTGGGCAAAGGGAGAGTTCCCTGCTGCTGCGCTCACCTGTTGCGGCCGAAGATTCAGGGGCCGTCTGCACTGTAATGGCGCCTGCTGCTGACCGCTGGAGAAGGCCGCCCTGGGAGGACTGAAGTTGGGAGCCACGAGTAAGGTACTTGTCCAGTGTTCCTTCCCCTCGGGAGGACGGGTGGGTAGTGGGCTTCTTTAGGGGTAACGTTTTCCCCATGTGACGCACCGCTGTTAGCTGAATCGGCCTGCTTTAGCGGCAAGAGCAGCGGAGCTCAGGGATCACGCTGCCATCTCTGCAGACGTCCAGGCCACGCCCCAACAGATTTATTTAACCAATCATTAGTAACAGGAGTCGTCCCGGAAGATTGGAAATTGGCAAATGTCGTGCCCATTCACAAGAAAGGTAGTAGGGAGGAATCGAGCAACTATAGACCAGTGAGTCTGAAATCAATAGTAGGCAAATTAATGGAAACCCTATTAAAGGATAGGATTGTGGAACATCTAAAATCCCATGGATTGCAAGATGAAAAACAACATGGGTTTACTTCAGGGAGATCATGTCAAACAAATCTTATAGATTTTTTTGACTGGGTGACTAAAATAATAGACGGTGGAGGTGCAGTAGACATCGCATATCTAGATTTTAGTAAGGCTTTTGACACTGTCCCACATAGAAGACTTATCAATAAACTGCAGTCATTGAACATGGACTCCCATATTGTTGAGTGGATTAGGCAATGGCTGAGTGACAGACAACAGAGGGTTGTAGTCAATGGAGAACATTCAAAACAAGGTCATGTTACCAGTGGGATTCCACAGGGATCTGTACTGGGACCAATTTTGTTTAATATCTTCATAAGTGATATTGCAAAAGGCCTCGATGGTAAGGTTTGTCTTTTTGCTGATGACACAAAGATATGTAACAGGGTTGATGTTCCTGGAGGGAAACGCCAAATGGAAAAGGATTTAGGAAAACTAGAAGAATGGTCAGAACTCTGGCAACTGAAATTTAATGTGGATAAGTGCAAGATAATGCACCTGGGGCGTAAAAACCCAAGGGCAGAATATAGAATATTTAACACAGTCCTGACCTCAGTATCTGAGGAAAGGGATTTAGGAGTAATTATTTCAGAAGACTTAAAGGTGCGAAGACAATGTAATAGAGCAGCACGAAATGCCTGGATGTATAGGGAGAGGTATAAGCAGTAGAAAGAGTGAAGTGCTTATGCCGCTGTACAGAACACTGGTGAGACCTCACTTGGAGTATTGTGCGCAGTACTGGAGGCCATATCTCCAGAAGGATATAGATACTCTAGAGAGAGTTCAGAGAAGAGCTACTAAACTAGTACATGGATTGCAGGATAAAACTTACCAGGAAAGGTTAAAAGACCTTAATATGTATAGCTTGGAAGAAAGAAGAGACAGAGGGGATATGATAGAAACTTTTAAATACATAAAGGGAATCAACTCGGTAAAGGAGGAGAGCATATTTAAAAGAAGAAAAACTACCACAAGAGGACACAGTTTTAAATTAGAGGGGCAAAGGTTTAAAAGTAATATAAGGAAGTATTACTTTACTGAGAGAGTAGTGGATGCATGGAATAGCCTTCCTGCAGAAGTGGTAGCTGCAAATACAGTGAAGGAGTTTAAGCATGCATGGGATAGGCATAAGGCTATCCTTCATATAAGATAGGGCCAGGGACTATTCATAGGATTCAGATATATTGGGCAGACTAGATGGGCCAAATGGTTCTTATCTGCCGACACATTCTATGTTTCTATGTTTCTAAATGAATCCAATACAGGGAGATTGAAAATATACTGGTTAAAACACGGTATTATCTCCAAGGAATTGAATTCAGTTCTAGACCGGTATAGTTGATTTTATATATATATATATATATATATATATAAAAAAATATCTGTATAGATAAAAGATAAACCAGATTTGGGTTTAATCAGACATTTTTCGGCTGAGAGAAATCAAGTATAATTGAGGGGTATCATTATAATAAGGCATAATTGTGTATATATATATATTCTCAATTATTTTTTACTTTCTCACTATTTTGCATATCATTGACTGAATTTTAATATCACCAATTTTATTATATATTATTTTGCACTATAAATTGTATTCATAAATTACATATATATTATGTCTGTAACTGGGTTTTGTCTTCAATTCAACGCAGATCACGAGCTTGTTTTAGCTTGATATTTATGATAATAAATTAGAATCTCCTTCATTACAGATTTTAATTTATTCACATAAATAATATAGACTGTCAATCGGAGACAGCATAAATACTCCGACAGCAGGGCCCACAGGCTGGGCTGGGCCAGTTAATAGAGTCGCTGAATAGGAATGAATTTAACATCAAATTACCCCATAGGGTTGAAAAATCTAGGTTAGACTTTCTCGATGTTGGGATCTCGGTTGATGATGAGGGAAGAGTCTCCACCGATTTATATAGGAAGGAAACGTGCACTAATGCGTTATTACTTGCTAATTCATGTCACCCACATAATCTCTTTTCCAATATACCATATAGTAATTTTTTGCGACTAAAACAAATTTGCTCCATAGAAAAAGCATTTGAAGTATGATCTGCGGATCTCTGCAATCGATTTCAATCAAGAGGCTACTCCAAGTCATGTACACGCCAAGGATAAGGATACAATAGAGCAAAGATGATAAAAAGAGATGATCTTTTCTAACCTCGTCACAAACAAGACATTGTTCGAGAGGACAAGGTACGATTCATGGAAAAAGATAAAGTTGGCTCTATTGAAATATTGGGAAATATTGCGACTTGACCCGGTGTTGGATAAAGTTCTTCCGGGTATTCCATCTATTACATACCGGAGATCTCGTAACCTTAAGGATATTCTTGTAAAGAGCTACCACCCAGGTGACCATCCTATAAAAAGTTTTGGCTCTAGAGGTCCCAAATGGGGTTGTGCACCATGTGGGAAATGTGTGGCACGTGTTAACGTTGATAGAGCCTCAGATTTTTCAAACCCTGCGGCGGATGGTAAAAAGTATACGATTACTTTTAACATAACATGCAACACACAAGGGGTCATATATTTGGCAATGTGTCCATGCCCAAATATTTATATTGGAATGACCTCAAGAGAATTACGGAGACGAGTGCGTAAACATGTTCTGGGTATAGAAGCTGTACAGGATGAGGAGGATTTAACCCATCTGAAATCTATTCCCAGGCACTTTAAAGAATTTCACAAGTGCGATAGTACTAGTTTACGTTTCAGAGGCATCGATCAGGTATTCATCTCGATGCGGGGTGGAAATTGGAGAAAGATGTTGGCCCAGAAAGAGGTAAGGTGGATCTATGAACTGGAATCTATGATACCTAAAGGACTAAATGAGGAAATGTCATTCGCATCATACTTGTAATATTATGATGTGGATTTTTCAATTTGATGAGTCTCTGGTCTCCGGCTGTCTTTAGTTTTCAATTGTTTTTAACACCTTTTGTTGTTTTTCCTGTTTTTATTCATTTTTTCTTTTCTATTTTGTCAATTTAGGTTACTTACCGTATGCCTGTGCTGAGGGTGGGGGACGATGTTGGTGGCCATAACGGAGTCTTCTGCATGTTGACCATTTGGGACATTTTCACTGTTGGATGTAGGATTACTGGACTTTGGGTGATGTCCTTCTGCTGCATCTGGTCCAAGGTCTAGAGAAGGAAAAGAAAAGAGAAAATAAAAAAAATAGGAATTGTATTTTTAGATCCTGATAGGTGGATTGATATTATATGCATGAGGATTACAACTATATGAATTGATCAATATTGTGTCTATAGCAATATTAGTTTTTTTGTCCATCACTGTATGTAAATCACATCACCTTTAATTTTGGCACTTTTATTTGCACTTTATCACTTTATGCACCCACAATGCATGTATTCTTTTATAGCACTTTTTCTATCATAATTATGTGATTATTTTCTTTGTGATTTATCTTAAAAAATGTGTCATATTTCGAATCATACTTTGTGATATATATATATATATATATATATATATATTTATTTTTTTATTGGTTACTTTAATACAAATGCAAATAGGAATTATGGTACTCAATTGAAGGATATGGATTAGTTACTAGCTTTTTAGATTTTTTTGCACTTTATTAATATATGGCGACTACATATTATAAATGGAGACGAGGTATCCTCCTTATGTCATCTTATCTGTAGTTTAGAAAAGATTGAATACCTTTCCTTTCCCTTTGTGTGACGGTCACGTACACTACACACAGGGGGGAGGATAGTGACCACTGCGCTCCACCCTCACCCCTGGCCCTGCCTACTTGCCTCGCAAGTCCTAATGACAGGGGACAACTAGACGGCAGACTCTAACTTAGTATACGTGCTGGGAAGACAGACAAGACAAATAATGGAACGTGAACGGACCGGGTCAATACCTAGAGAGCTACGCAGTACTAAGGAATGAGTAGAGAATAGTCAGGAAAAGCCGAGGTCAAATACCAGGATAGAAACGAAGTACAACAGGAGTCCGCAAAGAATCGCCAGGTGGAAGCCGGGGTCAGGATACCAGGAGAGACGCGCAGTACAGGAGGAGCAGGCAAAGGATCGTCAGGGAACAGGGTCAGGTAGTATTCAGTAGTCCAACAAAATGCCAGGAACCTAGAATTAACAGGCAACCTGTGGCCAGCAGGCTGCCTGTATTTATAGTGGGGAGTGAGGGTCATGTGACGTGGCCAGCATCACATGACCGACAGACCGACCACTCGAGCACCGAGTGATCAGCTCGGCGCTTAAGGCAGACCTAGGAGCAGGGAGCCTCCCAGCTAGCAAAGCCACCCTGGGAACGAGGTCAAACACAGATCCTCGCTCCCAAAGCTAAGCAGCAGGTCTGCGGCTGATGGGAGACCAAGTGCGCCTTCGGCACCCCGTTACACTTTGGTATTGTGTTTCTAGAATTGGTTGTTCTTTGTTTGGATCAGACTCCATAGCAACGCGATACGTGGGGATGTGGCGGTCATGTGATGACTACGCCACTTCTGTCACGTGAAGCTGGAGTTTGCAGTGATCAGACATGTCTGGCACATGCATAGTTTATGGATATGGGCTATACAAGTCACATGATCGTGACCGGATATTACTTCAGTGGGAGTGGCGCCCGATGTCCTGTGCGCATATTATGTTTGATACAGCACCCGCCCCCCGGAATCAGCTATTGGTAATTATTTTATTGTAATTGGATGTGACGGGATTATAAAAGGAGGAAGTTCCTTAGTTGACCTTTAGCACCCGATGACCCATTCCGGCTAGCCAATCACTGAAATGCCAGCAGCTAACGTGGCTACGGCACTACAGTAAATGGCAGCAATTACCTGCACGTTTATTGGCTGCGTAGCAGCCAACAAATGTGCGGGGAGGAGACTCGAGCACCGCGCTCGAGCACACTCGGTATTCGGCTGAACATGCTCAAGCCGAACTAGTGTTCTACCGAGCATGCTCACCCAACACTAATAAATAATAATTGTGAAATAATTGGCCTATTCTAGACAGGTCATAATGAGGATGGTGTGTAAGCTTTATTACAGAATTTGAAAAAAAAAAAAGCTGTATAGAGTTATGAAGCAATCTTTCCATCTTGGCTAACGCCAACGTTTTTAATTGGTTTAATAAATCAATAACTTTTTTTAAGAGACACTTTGAGGGTTGGTTAGTCAACGCCTGCTCTATCAATGTCCAGATACATGCAAAAATGCATCCCATCTCTCTGAAAGATTGACCTCTGAACAACACTTTATGATTGTCTCACAAAATTGCAGCTGACAAAACTGTGTAAGCATTCTCCTTAAAGTATTCAAAAGGAGGGATTCATCAAGTTACTAATGAGTATGTCGTAGGAAAGCAGCATAGAAATCTATCTCCACTAAAATAGGAGCATGGTCAGACCAAGAAATGGGTTATATGTCAGCAAATATTAGCGATCAAAGTCTCAGAATATTCCCAAAAAATAATCAGGGTGTATGTGATGAGGGTTTAAATGTAGAAAATGTAACTAAGCGCCAAAGAGTTATCTATCCTCCTTAAAATCCAGGTGTGGACAAGTTTAGAATAGTGGACTGCCAAGAGGTGGAGGTAGGAGAAACTGTAAACCTACCACAAATATCTGAGAAGGGAATGTTGAGGTCTCCAGGGTGCATCTTGGTAAGAGAACAATATTATAAAGTAATGAGGATAGAATAGAAAGTTGACCAGAATTAGGGACAATAATTGTACATAGATTAAGTTTAGTGCCAAAAAGAGTCCCTTTACATGTTCACCTATCACAGTGGTGGCGAACCTATGGCATGGGTGCCAGAGGTGGCACTCAGAGCCCTCTCTTTGGGCATGCATGCCCTGGAAAAACTCTAAGGCATACCAATATGCCTTAAACTTTTCAGTCGCGCTATGAACAGCACATGAAGCGCATTGAATAGGCCGACTATTATAGCTAAATGATAAAGTACATGGAAGATATACTATATTGTGCTGTAGTATTCAGGTTAAATTGCTGTGTTGGTAGTTTTCGATAAAAATGTGGATTTTGTTTGCAAATCTGACATGTGTGACTTTATATGATAACAATTTTAGTTATGAAGTCATTTTGTGGGCCTTACATAATATAAACTACCTATAAATTACCCCATGTTAGAATCTACACCCCTCAAGTTATTCAAATATGATTTTACAAACATTGCTAAACCTTTAGGTGTTCCACAAGACTTAAAGGAAAATAGAGGAGAAATTTCACTTTTTGTTGCCAGATTTTCCATTCTAATTCATTTTACTGTAATATAGCAACAGTTAACAGTAAAAACTATATATTTATTACCCTGATTCTGCAGTTTACAGAAACACCCCATATGTAGACGTAAACTGCTGCATGGGCACACAGCAGGGCTCGAAAGGGAAGGAGCACCATATGGATTTTGGAGGACAGATTTTACTGGGTTAATTCTCAGGTGACAGATTGCTTTTGACGACCCCCTGATCCACCCCTACAGTGGAAACCCACAAAAAGTGACCCCATTTTGGAAGCTACACCCCCATGAAATTTTTCAAGGGGTGTCTTAACCCCTTAAGGACACAGCCCTATTTCACCTTAAGGACCAGGCCATTTTTTGCAAATCTGACCAGAGTCACTTTAAGTGCTGATAACTTTAAAACGCTTTGACTTATCCAGGCCATTCTGAGATTGTTTTTTCGTCACATATTGTACTTCATGACACTGGTAAAATGAAGTAAAAAAAATTATTTTTTTTGCACCAAAAAATACCAAATTTAACAAAAATTTGGAAAAATTAGCAAATTTCAAAGTTCCAGTTTCTCTACTTCTGTAATACATAGTAATACCCCCAAAAATTTGGATGACTTTACATTCCCCATATGTCTACTTCATGTTTGAATTATTTTGGGAATGATATTTTATTTTTTGGGGATGTTATAAGGCTTAGAAGTTTAGAAGCAAATCTTGAAATTTTTCTGAAATTTACAAAAACTCAATTTTTAGGGACCAGTTCAGGTCTCAAGTCACTTTGCGAGGCTTACATAATAGAAACCACCCAAAAAGGACCCCATCTAAGAAACTACACCCCTCAAGGTATTCAAAACTGATTTTGAATACGTTGTTAACCCTTTAGGTGTTGCACAAGAGTTATTGGCAAATGGGGAGGAAATTTGAGAATTTTATTTTTTTGTCTAATTTTTCATTTTAACCCATTTTTTCCACTAACAAAGCAAGGGTTAACAGCCAAACAAGACGGTATCTTTATTGCCCTGACTCTGCCGTTTACAGAAACACCCAATATGTGGCCGTAAACTACTGTACGGCCACACAGCGGGGCGTAGAGTGAAAGGTGCACCGTTTGGTTTTTGGAAGGCTGATTTTTATGGACTGGTTTATTTACACCATGTCCCATTTGAAGCCCCCTGATGCACCCCTAGAGGAGAAACTCCCTAAAAGTGACCCCATCTAAGAAACTACACCCCTCAAGGTATTCAAAACTGATTTTACATACGTCGTTAACCCTTTAGGTGTTGCACAAGAGTTATTGGCAAATGGCGATGAAATTTGAGAATTTCATTTTTTTGCCTAATTTTCCATTTTAACCCATTTTTTCCACTAACAAAGCAAGGGTTAACAGCCAAACAAGACTGTATCTTTATTGCCCTGACTCTGCTGTTTACAGAAACACCCCATATGTGGCCGTAAACTACTGTACGGCCACACAGCGGGGCGTAGAGGGAAAGGTGCGCCGTTTGTTTTTTGGAGGGCTGATTTTTATGGACCGGTTTTTTGACACCAAGTCCCATTTGAAGCCCCCCTGATGCACCCCCAGATTATAAACTCCATAAAAGTGACCCCATCTAAGAAACTACACCCATCAAGGTATTCAAAACGGATTTTACAAACTTTGTTAACCCTTTAGGTGTTGCACAAGATTTAATGGAAAATAGAGATACAATTTCAAAATTTCACTTTTTTGGCAGATTTTCCATTTAAATTTTTTTTTTCCAGTTACAAAGCAAGGGTTAACAGCCAAACAAAACTCATTATTTATGGCCCTGATTCTGTAGTTTACAGAAACACCCCATATGTGGTCGTAAACCGCTGTACGGGCACACGGCAGGGCGCAGAAGGAAAGGAATGCCATACGGTTTTTGGAAGGCAGGTTTTGCTGGACTGTTTTTTTTTACACCATGTCCCATTTGAAGCCCCCCTGATGCACCCCTAGAGTAGAAACTCCAAAAAAGTGACCCCATTTTAGAAACTACGGGATAGGGTGGCAGTTTTGTTGGTACTAGTTTAGGGTACATATGATTTTTGGTTGCTCTATATTACACTTTTTGTGCGGCAAGGTAACAAGAAATAGCTTTTTTGGCAGCGTTTTTTATTTTTTTATTTACAACATTCATCTGACAGGTTAGATCACGTGGTAATTTTATAGAGCAGGTTGTCACGGACGCGGCGATACCTAATATGTATACAATTTTTTTTATTTATGTACGTTTTACACAATGATTTCATTTTTAAAACAAAAAAAATGTTTTAGTGTCTCCATAGTCTAAGAGCCATTGTTTTTTTAGTTTTTGGGTGATTATCTTAAGTAGGGTCTCATTTTTTGCGGGATGAGATGACGGTTTGATTGGCACTATTTTGGGGTGCATATGACTTTTTGATCGCTTGCTATTACACTTTTTGTGACGTAAGATGACAAAAAATGGCTTTTTTTACACCGTTTTTATTTTTATTTTTTTACGGTGGTCACCTGAGGGGTTAGGTCATGTGATATTTTTATAGAGCCGGTCGATACGGACGCGGCGATACCTAATATGTATACTTTTTTTTATTTATGTAAGTTTTACACAATGATTTTGCACTGTACTATATTTTACTTACACTGAACAGATCTATGCTTTCAGCACAGATCTGTTCAGCACCATGGACAGCAGGACGCCTGAGAGGCGTCCTGTTGCCATGGGAACCTTCCCCGTCTGCTCAGTTATGGTCAGAACTGCGCAGACGGGGAAGGGTAAGGACGGGGCTCTGGGGGGGCTGTCTGGGGGCTCTCTCCCTCTCCATCGGGGGGCTGCAAAGGCACTGCAGCCCCCCGATCGGAGAGGGAGGGAGCTCCCTCTTACTGTTAACTTTTTCCATACAGCGGTCCGTACGGACCGCTGTATGGAAAGGGTTAAACGGCTGACATCGCATCACCGATGTCAGCCGTTTATACCAGGGTGCCAGCAATGTGCTGGCACCCTGGTATACCCACTGTACACCAACGATTACGCAATAGGAGGCGGGCGGGGGATCGCGATCCCGCCTGCCGCACCGCCCGCCTCCCGCACCGCCCCCACCGCCCGCAACACCCCCCCTGCACCTCCCACCGGGCTAAAATCATTCAGAGGTGCAGGGGGGGTGACAAATATATATTTTCGCCACACTAAAGTTTCTGATCGCCGCGGTCAGGGACCGCAGCGATCAGAAACTGCAGAAAGCGCAACAAACCGCAGGTCTGAATTGACCTGCGGTTTGTTGCGATCGCGGACATGGGGGGGTCACGGGACCCCCCCGCGCATTTAGCCGAGGTGCCTGCTCAATGATTTGAGCAGGCACCTTGTTCCGATCACAGCCGGCCGCACGGCAGTGATCGGAACAACACATGACGTACCGGTACGTCATGTGTCCTTAAGGACTCGGGAAACATGCCGTACCGATACGTCATGTGTCCTTAAGGGGTTAAGCCCTTGAAACCAACAACCATTTTATAGAATTTAGAAACACTTGGCTGTGAAAAATACATTTCTTTTTACAAGAAAATGTTGCTTTAGGAGAAAATGCACCTGACAATTTATTACCCATTTTCTCCAGAAAGCGGCAACGACCCACATGTGGATGTAAACTGCTGTATGGACACAGTGCAGGCCGTAGAAGGGAAGGAGCTCCATATAGCTTTTAGGCAGATTTCACTTAAATAATTTTCAGGCACCATGTTGCATTTGAAGACACCCTTAGGTACCTCCTACAATGGAAACCCCCCAAAAAAACACTTTGGAAACTACACTTCCCAAGGAATTTGTAAAAGGGGGCAGTGCATTTTATAGAATTTAGAAACCCTTGACTGTGAAAATGAAAAATTAAATTTTTTACAAGAAAATGTCGCTTTAGGCCCATGTTTTTCATTTTTACAAGGGGTAACAGGAGAAAATCACCCCACAATTTGTGTTAAATTGTTTCCTCGTTATAGCAAATCTCCACATGTGGTCATAAACTACTGCATAGACACACAACAGGGTTTAGAAGAGAAATAGCACCATGCACATTTGAGGCCTAGTTTGGTGATTTATACAAGCACTGGCTAACAATTACTGAGGCTCTGAGGTTAATTAAAAAAAGAAACCCCCAAGAAGTGACCCGATTTTAGAAACCATACCCCTCACAGAATTTACCAATGGGTATAGTCAGCAATTTGACTCCACAGGTGTTTTGCTAAAATCTTGGAATTTTTACACACATGTGCCATTTCAGTGCCAAATATGTTGTGAACCCTACATGTGGCCCTAATCGTTTAGGAGTAAAAGAGCCCCATGCGCATTTGAGGCCAATTACAGTGATTTATGCATTTTGGGCTCAAAATTATAGAGGCTCTAGGGTGAAATACAGTGATCTCTCAAGATACAATATTAGTTGGTTCGAGGACAACCATTGTAAGTTGGTTCCAAAGCCCCAAAATGTCATCCAAGATCAGAGAAAATGACGATTTAAGAAAAATAATCAGATAACTAAGATAGATAAAACACACTAGCTGGCTCAGAGAAGACCATTGTATGTTGAAAATATTGTATCCTGAGGCCATTTTATCTTGAGGGATCACTGTAATAAATGGAACCCTTGAGAAGTGATCCTATATCAGAAACTACACTCCTCAAGGTATTTATTAAGGGGTAAGGTGAGCAATTTGACCCCATAGGTGTTTTGCAGAAATTAATGAATTAAGGACTGTGTGGAATTAAAATTGCAAGTTTTCCACCGATATAGCATTTCAGTGCCCAGTATGCTGTGCCCAGCTCGTGCCATCTGATACACACCACACCCTTTACATTGTTTGGCGGGTTCTACTGGTTACTGATATAGACAGAAACAAAGGAAAACGGAGCTCATGATACCAAAAAAGTAATGTATAATTTATTGAAGCATGATAAAATAACATAGGTAAAACACATAAATGAATGATGCCATAGACAAGATTAGAAGCGGAGGACAGAAAAAAGAAGAGACGCCACCCTGGGGGCAAAAGCACACGGATCCAAAATACATGGTACAAAAAAGTATATATAAGGTACATGAACATCAAATAAGGAGTCAATGCTCAAGGTCATGTACGGTGTGCAGCTGATGTACAGTACCTGGTGAGCCACCTGTCTAGCGCAAAAACACCTCTGTATGTATCATGGAATCTAGTCATTGGTGTGCAGGCAGCCAGTGCAATTAAGCGTTGTACTGCAGACCAATGAAGCAAAAAGAGAAATAACGGTAATAGCAATAGCCAGAGGGAAACAGCAGGAGACAGGAACTCACCAAAGATAGGAGCCGTGTGCCAGAACGACCAGGGTGGCGCTACCCCAACGCGCGTTTCGGCGTACCTTCGTCAGGGGGTAGCGCCGTCACTGTGAATTGAGCATAAAAAGATTCCCCCAGCCAATCGGGGAGCCAGTAACTCACTTGTTCCCAGGTGTGTATGAGTGCCGGCGCGCGCAAACCCGATCGATACCGAGTCCAGCCACCCCACGGCCGGCGTCCCGTCGGCACGCCCACATCACGTGATGAAATCACATGATCGGGCGGTTCCGACGTCAGGACGCACGGGCGTGAGGCGCCGGAGGCGGCCCCGGGTAACGCGCGCACACATCACACTAGGGGAGAGGAGTCAGGAGATCACCATGGGGATACAAGCGCAACGAAAAACGAATGTTACAGCATCAAAAGTACATCCAAATACATGAGTGTGATACACTTTGCAAAGAGCCGTAGTGCATATCATATCATGCATACCGTATACCCAAAGTTGGGTAAAATAGATGAATGAAAGAGAAGAGGGGAATCAGAGGGAGGGGAAATATGCGTACATGATTAAAACCACCGGAATGCAATTTAAGCACAATATAAAGAATCACAATAATCAATAACATAATGAGAGGAATTTATAGAAAGCAGTAGTATGAGTATGAATGAATAAATAGATGAATAATTATATCAGATGAGTATACATACAGTAAACGTATTCATACATAGTCATACATAAATAAATAAATAATGTATACATAGTCATATATAAATAAATAAATAAATAATTATATCAGATAAGTATACATACAATAAACGTATTCATACATAATCATAAGGAATACTGGTAATAATACTGAAAAGTAAAAGATAAATGAATGAGAGAATCCAGAAATAAAGAAGTGAAAAAAAGATGAATAGAATAATGGTGGGAAAAGAATCCGGGACTAGACTCACAATAAACGAAATATATATGTGCATATAAAATAGTGAAGTGAAAAATGCCCAATAGACGAGGGGATAACGAATCCCTCAATAAATACATAAAACAACAATTCATATAATGGTGAAAAAAATTATTAATGAATATATACATGCACATGGATATATCTGCACATATACATGTGCATATATACATGTGCATATGTGTACACATGGTGAGTAATGCAAACTGGAATGTGTGTAATATTTTGCATTTTTTATATACAAGAAAAGTTAAATGCTACAGTGTATATTTTTAAAGCATTGATACTTAGAAGCCATAAAGTGCAAAAGTGCAAAGTGCGAAACAATGGAAAGGGGTATATGAACAAAGACAAGGGGGGAAGGAAAGGGGGGGGGGAAGGAAACACAGGGAGAGGGGGGAGGGGGAAAAAAACAAAGGGGTAAATAAATATATAGACAATTCATGTGTACTAAAGGTCATATACACTGTATATACAAAAAATGTGCACTAATGATGTACACAACAATTGCGCATCCGTTGAGTCGAAATATGTGGAAAAAGGTCCCTTCATGAGGAATCAAGAGAGGGAAGAAGCATGGCTCAGAGTCCCAAAAAATAATAAATAATGAAGGCTGGGGAAAAAATAAGAAGACGAAAAATAGAATTAGAATAAACTATGTAAACAATCTGTTAAAAGAAATACGGATAAAAATCCACAGTTGTGGATCCAGTGACTACAGAAAGGAAGAAAAACCCAAATTCTCATTGAGAGCCTTTGGACGGAGAGTCCCAAGGGTCCAAATCCAGCGGCTCTCTTTTTGAGCTAGCCGTTTGGATGTATTACCTGCACGTAGGTCGACTTGTATACAGTCGATACCCCTGACTTTTAGACCTCTAGGATTACAGGAGTGGAATTCCCTGAAGTGTCTTGGGATTGGTTTAAGGGTCTCAACCTCCTGTATCCTGCGCTTTAAGAATATCCCTCACATGCTCCCGCACACGGACCCTCAACTCACGAGTTGTGAGGCCTACATATATCTTGGGGCATGGGCATGTGGCATAATACACCACCCGTGTGCTGGAGCATGTGAGGGATTGATGTATTTTAAAAGATCTAATTCCAGAAGAGTCTGCAAAATCAAAGGAGCGTTCCATATTGGGACAAGCGGCACAACTGCCGCACGGTCTAAAACCGATCTTTGGGCCACCTTGTCCGGCATTCAGTTGAGGTACTGTTGGTTGTAAATAACCTCGAACTAAATTGTCCCGTAGGGTGCTGGCCCTACGTGCCGTGACTAGAGGCCGTGTGGGTAACAGTCTTTCCAAAACTGGATCTGTGAGTAAAATAGACCAATGTGAGGCTAGAACCTCTCGCATTTTATTCCACTGTGAATGGTATGTACTCACAAACCTGATCTTATCATCCGTGATTTTATTTTTTCTGGTTTGTAGCAGCTGGGATTGGTCCTGAATTTTTGCACGCCAATAGGCTTTTTTTATAGACCGATGACTGTACCCCCTTTGGAGAAAGCGATCCTTCAATTCACTAGCCTGTTTTTCAAATGTTACATTATCGGAACAGATTCGCCGAATACGTAAAAATTGACCGACAGGGATAGCAGAAATCGTACTTTTGGGATGCAAAGATGTTGCATGCAAATATGCATTGACGGCCGTCTCTTTCCGGAAAACATCCGTCCTGAGGCGACCGCCATCATCCCTGAACACCGAGACATCCAGGAAGTCCACTCTTTGTCTGCTGTAGCTATAGGTCAGCTTGATGTTAATGGAGTTCGCATTCAGTACCCGAAAGAAACCATGGAGTTCCTCCTCCGTGCCCTGCCAGATCAAGAAAACATCATCAATGTACCGCGCCCATAAAATGGCGCGGTCCATGATGACGTGCCCGTCTGACAGGAGAAGGTCCCTCTCCCACAGCCCCAGGAACAGGTTGGCATATGCAGGCGCACATGCCGCCCCCATCGCTGTCCCCTGGAGCTGTAGGAAGAAGGACCCATTGAAGGAAAAGAAATTCCTTGTGAGTACAAATTTTAGCAACTGTAATAGAAAATGGGAAAATTCCCTCGGAAGATTGCTGGCAGTCAGGAAAAATTCAACTGCTCGTAGACCCTCATTATGTTGGATGCTCGTGTAGAGGGACTCTACATCGCAGGTCACCATGATGTTATCCTCCTCTAAGATGATACCCTGTATCCTTTGTAAAAAATCTGATGTATCTCTAACATATGATGGTAGAGTTTCCACAATGGGTTTTAGGTGGAAATCTAGTAATTTACAGATATTCTCCACCATACTATTACACCCAGAGATAATAGGCCTACCTGGTGGTGTGGATGGCATTCTTATGCACCTTGGGTAGTAGGTACAGGGTAGGGATAGATGGTTCCTGAACGATGAGAGCCTCATGTATCTGTTTGGAAATAAGATTTTCTTCCAATGCGGTATCCAGTATTTTCATGAGTTCACCTCTAAAGGAGATCAAAGGGTTAAAGGTTAGCTTTCGATAACATATGGGATCTCGAAGTTGTCGGTACGCTTCCGCCAAGTACATGTCTCGGGGCCACACCACCAGATTTCCCCCCTTGTCAGCGGGTTTATAAACCACGTCCGGAATATTTTTAAGTCTAAAAAGACTCAGTCTTTGTGCCTTATTTAGGTTGTCATTTGGAACGGATGTAGAAATCTGTTCAAAATCTCTGCTGACCGTCTTCACGAACAGGTCAATTGCCGGACATAGTGACAGGGGGGGAAATTTCTTAGACCTCTTTTTTATGGCCGATGGTATTTCATCGACCACACTAAAATCCGGTCTCTCCTGTTCTAACAGCAAATCCTCCAAGATCTTCAATGCTCTCTGTTCATCCTCAGAATTGAGGGAATCGGGTGAGTGACCTCTAGCATGCCATCTCCTCATCATCAAGGATCGCCCAAAAAGGTGCAGGTCCTTAATGGCAGTGAAACAATCGAACCTGCTACTGGGTACATAAGATAGGCCTCTCTCCAGCAGGGAGTTATCCGTGCTGGAGAGGGTATGGCCAGATAAATTAATTACCTTTGGTGTATTGTCCGGATGTTTTGAGTTTGAAGCTGTCTCTGACTGTTTCTTCTTTCCCGGGCCGGACTCTTGTTCTACTTTTCCTTTGTTGTTTTTATTATTACGGGTCTGTCGAGTCGAATAGCCGCCTCGTGGTTGAGAGTCGCCAATGGATGACACAGAAGAAATGGATGAAGATCTACTACGGGATCTATTCCTATTAGAGTCTCTATTTTTCCATTTGTATATACGGTTCGACTGTGCATCGTTGTTATCTCTGGCGAATTTTTCGATTTCTATCTCTTGGATTTCTTTCTCCCAAATGGGATATTTAGTGTCCAGTTGCTCTTGAAAAGTTTTCAGCAGTTCAGTACTGCAAACAGTTGACAGCCGTGTCTGTAACTGATCGATCTCTGTGTCAAGCTGTTCTAGACTCTTTTTATTGTGGCCAATCAGGAGCTCCATGAATGTAAAAGAGCTTTGATTACAGGTTTCCTCCCACTTCGACACAAAGAGATCGTCCTCGATGGGAAAGGAGGGAAATACCTGAATTCTTAAGCCTCGGGGGATAAGGCCTCTCTGAAGATATTTCTCAAGAAAGGCCTTGTTCCACCAGATGCGTGCCCGTTTGTGCAGTAATACCATTAGAGAATTTTGGATCTCCCTACCCATGCAACCACTGGAACCACCCACCGCTCCATCATCTTTGAAGACGGCATCCAGTTGTGTGAGCCAGGAGAGTTCTCTGGCCTTGTAGTCCATAGTGAACGTAGGGTCAAAATCTGTGAAAATACACAGGAAGATTGGTTACTGATATACCATAAATGTGGACATAAACTGCTGTTTACACTGCAGGGTTCAAAACGGAGAGACCACCGTTTGGCTTTTGCAGCTGAGATTTTGATGGATTGGTTTACAGGTTCCATGTTGCTTTTGAAAAGCCTCTGGGATACAACTATTTTCTGCGAACTATACAGGGCCGTCTTTACCAAGGGGCAAAAGGGGCAGCTGCCCCGGGCCCAGTTGCTCCTGGGGGCCCCAAGGCAGCTGCCTCTTGAGCCCTGCTAGCTACTGCCCCGGTTGTCAAGCTGTCTGTGTACTTTAACGTTGTGATCTAGGACCTTAGATGACATCATCACCATGTGACCAGTAACCTAGCAATTACTGGTCACATGGCTATGAGGTCATCACAGGTCCTAGCAGGAGTGTTGCAGAAGTTAACTGTGGAGCTTTTTTGTGTGAAGATTACATCAGAAAAAGGTGACAGGGGCTGTTATGTTAATATACTGTAAACTACTGTATAGTGGGGTGCTGTATATTGTGTGGGGGGCTGTATATTGTGTGGGACTGTATACTGTGTGGTGGGCTGTATATTGTGGGGGGGCCTTATACTGTGTGGTGGGCTGTATACTGTGTGGGGGGGCTGTATACTGTGTGGGGGAGCTGTATACTGTGTGGGGGCCTGTATACTGTGTGGGGGCCTGTATACTGTGGGGGGGCCTTATACTGTGTGGTGGGCTGTATACTGTGTGGTGGGCTGTATACTGTGTGGGGGGGCTGTATACTGTGTGGGGGGCTGTATACTGTGTGGGGGCCTGTATACTGTGGGGGGCTGTATACTGTGTGGTGGGCTGTATACTGTGTGGGGGCCTGTATACTGTGGGGGGCCTTATACTGTGTGGTGGGCTGTATACTGTGTGGTGGGCTGTATACTGTGTGGGGGGGCTGTATACTGTGTAGGGGGCTGTATACTGTGTGGGGGCCTGTATACTGTGGGGGGCCTTATACTGTGTGGTGGGCTGTATACTGTGTGGTGGGCTGTATACTGTGTGGGGGGGCTGTATACTGTGTGGGGGGCTGTATACTGTGTGGGGGCCTGTATACT
This sequence comes from Bufo gargarizans, assembly GCF_014858855.1. Lineage (NCBI taxonomy): Eukaryota > Metazoa > Chordata > Amphibia > Anura > Bufonidae > Bufo > Bufo gargarizans. Next base: position 266,191,429 of record NC_058080.1, read on the forward strand.
GTGTGGTGGGCTGTATACTGTGTGGGGGCCTGTATACTGTGGGGGGGACTTATACTGTGTGGTGGGTTGTATACTGTGTGGGGGGGGCTGTGTACTGTGTGGGGGGGCTGTATACTGTGTGGGGGGCTGTATACTCTGTGGGGGCTGTATACTCTGTGGGGGCTGTTTACTGTGTGGGGGCCTGTATACTGTGTGGGGGCCTGTATACTGTGGGGGCCTGTATACTGTGGGGGGGCCTGTATACTGTGGGGGGGGGGGCCTGTATACTGTGGGGGGGCCTGTATAGTGTGGGGGGCCTGTATAGTGGGGGGCTGTATAGTGTGGGGGGGCCTGCATAGTGTAGGGGGCCTGTATAGTGTGGGGGGGCCTGTATAGTGTGGGGGGCCTGTATAGTGTGGGGGGCTGTATATTGTGGAGTGCTATACTGCATACTGTGGGTGCGGTATAGTGTGGAGTGCTATACTGTATAGTGTGGGGGGCTGTATCGTTTATAGTTTGGGGGTGCTGTATACAGTGAGGTGTTGTATAATGTGAGGTGTTGTATACTGTAGGGTGCTGTATACTGTGGGCTGCTATACTGCTCTACTATATACTGTGGGGTACTGTATAGTGTGGGGTGCTATACTGCTGTACTGTATAGTGTGGGAGGCTGTATCATGTATTGTTTGGGGTGCTGTATACTGTGAGGTGTTGTATACTGTGGGGTGCTATATACTGTGGGGTACTGTATAGGTATAGTGTGGGGTGCTATACTGCATACTATAGGGTGCTATACTGCATACTGTGGGGTGCTGGGGTGCACTGTAACACTAGGGTGAGCCGAGCCCTGGTCTCCTTCCTGCAGAGCGATGCCCACTTCCAGCCTGAGCCCAGCTGTCCAGAGCACTGATCCTGAGCTGCTGGAGTCTTCAGAACTGGAAGTATTTACAGTCATTCACTGGACTCTACCAGATGTGTGGATTTTTTGTGTGTGTGTTGTGGTGGAGGGCGTGATTGCCTGCTAAGGTGTGGGAAGGCGGGATCCAGGGGGCCCAAGTAAATTTTTGCCCAGGGTCCAATCAATATTAAAGACGGCCCTGGAACTATACCTTTATTTTTCTCTCGATGGAGCTGTGTGAGGGCTTGTATTTTTGCGGAATGAGTTGCCATTATCATTGGTCCTCTTTTGGGGTATGTACGACTTTTTGATTGCTATTTACTGGTATTTTAGCTTTTGCGAAGTGGGATAAAGACAAAGCAGCAACTCTGCCATTGATTTTTGGGTTTGCTACTGAGGCATATATCGTGCGGGAAAAATGACATGTTGCCTTTATTCTGTTGGCCTGTATGATTAAAGAGATACCAATTTTATATAATTTCTTTCTACGTTTTCAAACTTTTATTCAATGTATTTTTGAAAAAAAAACATGTTTTTGAGTTGCTATTTTCTGAAAGCCATATATATATATATATATTTTTATTTTTATTTTTTTCTGACGATGGTCTTGTGTGAGGGCTCAATTTTTGTGGGATAAGGTGATGGTTTTATTGGTACTATTTTGGAGCAGTATTATGCTTTTTGTGAGGCAAGGTAACCAAAAAATGGCTTTTCTGGCACTGTTTTTATTTTTTTACGGTGTTCCCCTGACAGGATAGATCATGTGATATTTTTATAGAGCCAGACTTTACGGATGCAGTGATACAAAATATGTATATTTTTATTCATTTATTTCAGTTTTACACAATAAAAGCATTTCAAAATCATGTTTTTCTGGTGTGAGGGTTAGTTTTTTGCAGGAAGAGTTGACAGATTTATTGGTACCATTTTGGCGTAAATATTATTTTTGGGTCGCTCGATATTACACTTTTTGTGAGCCAAGGTGACAAAAAAATAGTTTGGGCAAATTTTTTGTATATCTTTTTTACGGTGTTCACCTGATAGGATATATCATGCAATATTTTTACAGAGCAGGTCATTACAGATGCAGTGATACCAAATATGTCTATTTTTTTTTTCAAGTTTTACACAATAAAAACATTTTTGAAAAAAATAAATCATGTTTTTGTTTCACCATTTTGTGAAACCCATAATTTTTCTATTTATTTATCTGCAGATCGTCTTGTGTAGGAGCTCATTTTTTAATTAGTGCCTCATAGGTTTCCGTACATGGCAGACCCCAAGGCCTTTGCAAGGCCTGGGGTTGCCATGGCAGCCATCAGTCCCCTGTTATCGCAGCGCAGAGGGCTGATGGAGAGACAGAGGGAGACCCCTCCCTCTGCGAACTTCCTGTCTGCTGTGGTCAGCATTGATCCACTGGCATTTGAGTGATCAGGCGCACAGAGCTACTGTACCGGCTCGATCAGTATGATGTACTATCACGTCAATATACAGGAAGTCATTTTCCAGCGGCGTGTCCAACATTTAAAGGGGTTGTCCGGGTTCAGAGCTGAACCCGGAGATATCCTTATTTTCACCCAGACAGCCCCCCTGAGGCTAGCATCGGAGCATCTTATGCTCCGATGCACTCCTTTGCTCTGTGCTAAATCGCGCAGGGCACGGGCTCTTTTGTTTCCGCCCGGCAGTGTGTTCGGTGACGTCACCGGCTCTGAGGGGCGGGCTTTCGCTCTGCCCTAGCCGTTTTACTGGCTAGGGCAGAGCTAAGTCCAGCCCATCAGTGCCAGTGACGTCACCGGGGTTCCTGGCAGCCCCATGGAGAGCCCCGGTACGTCACCAGATCTCCAAAAAATGCCTTTGCCCTGCACAATTTAGCGCAGGGCAAAGGAGAGCATCAGAGCATGAACTGCTGCGATGCTCATGTCAGGGGGGCTGCCGGGGTGAAAATGGAGGGATGTCCGGGTTCAGCTCTGAACCCAGACAACCCCTTTAAGGCTGGGTTCACATCACGTTTTTTCCCATCCGTTTAACGTATACAAAAAAACATATTCGGATGCCTCATACTGATGCCATGACAGTGACATCCGTTCACCATAGAGTTTCATTGTATAAAAAAAAAATATATATATATAATTTTTTTTTTTTACCGGATTGTGCAGAATACAAGAACGTTGAGTACTGCATTTTTGTATTGTGTACATCATAGTCCAGTAAAAACACATGTATGTTAAAGAATCAAATGCCACTGTATGACGCCTGCCTGCCCGTTTAAAAATTTGCTGTGGGGCCCAGTCATTTCTAGCTACTCTGGTTACCAGGGGCTCAGACAATGGGGACAGACTACAGTCGATGTCAGCCCTGCAGCAATACATAGAATGGGCGCCTATGCTACAGCAGGGGTCATACTGTACATACAGTGTAGTGTGATGTCATGTTCACCTCTCCGGGTATATTACCCAGGAAAGCACAATTCTGCAAAAAGGACATGTTCTATCTTTTGGTGGAACGGAAGTGCGGAATGGAACCCCACGGAAGCCCTGCGTAGTGCTTACATAGTGTTCCGTTCCGTGATTCCGTTTCGCACCCTTCTGCATCTCTGGATTTGCGGACCCATTAAAGTGAATAGGTCCGCATCCGTGATGCGGAATGCACACGGAAGGGTGCCCATTTATTGCTGATCCGCATATGCGGTCATCAATACGGGAATGGCTGGCCCCTTTCACACAAACGATACGGGTTGGCTCCAGATGCGTTCAGGGTGCATTCAGTGAAACTCGCACCATTTTTCAAGCAAGTTCAGTCAGTTTTGTCTAAGATTGCGTTCAGTTTTTTCTGTGCAGGTGCAATGTGTTTTGATGCGTTTTTCATGCACATGATAAAAAACTAAAAGTTTACAAACAATATCTCCTTGCAACCTGGTGGTGAGGGTGGTGACGTCGGCGCAGGTCCTGCGGAAAGAAGATATAAGATTTCTATCCTTATTCACCAGGACCTGCTCCGACGTCACCACGCTCACCACGTTGTGAGCGCGGTGACGTCACCAAAGGTACTTTTCCTGCCAGGTCCTGAAAGAAGACGAGCCGGGCTGCGCGATCAAGTGGATGAGGTGAATAATTAATTATTTTATTATTTTTTAACCCCTCAAGCCACATGTTACTTAGCATTCTGTATTAAGAATGCTATTATTTTCCCTTATAACCATGTTATAAGGGAAAATAATAAAGTTCGGGTCCCTATCATCTCCTAGCAACCATCCGTGAAAATCGCATTGCATCCGCAATGCTTGCGGATACAATGCAATTTTCAAGCAGCCCCATTCACTTCTGTGGTGCCTGCGCTACATGAAAAACGCAGAATATAGAGCATGCTGCGATTTTTATGCAACGCACAAGTCATGCGTGGAAATCACTGATCATGTACACAGCCCCATTGAAGTGAATGGGTCCGGATTCAGTTTGGATGCAATGTGTTCACATCATGCATTGCACCCGCGCGGAAAACTCGCCCGTGTGAAAGGGGCCTAAGACTTTGACACGGCCCCCACAACAGTATGATAGAATGACACTACATGACAGATAGGGTGTGTGGGGGGGGGGGGGGGGCCCATACAAAAATTTGCTGTGGGGCCCACTCACCTCTAGTTACGCCCCTGTTTCCATGGTTACGATCACCGTGTAATCCAGCAGCGGTGGACGTGCTTGCACACTATAACAAAAAGCAGGCCTCTCTCGTGACTGGCACTTTTTCCTACAGTGTGCAAGCACGGCCACCACTGCTGAATTGCAAGGTGGTTGTAACCATAGAAACAAGCAGTGGATAATGTGAAGGGAAAATGAATGAAGCCAGCAAAGGAAGCAAAATTGGTAATAACAATACATTAGTAAGTGTCTTGTATTAACTTTCTCTACATGATATATGCCATTTGCTGAAGTGAGACAACCCTTTTAACCCCTTAGGGACAGGGCTCATTTTCACCTTAAAGAACAGGCCATTTTTTGCAAATCTGACCAGTGTCACTTTATGTGGTGATAATAGTAATACCTCCAAAAATAGCTATTACTTTACATTCCCCACATGTCTACTTCATGTTTGGATCATTTTGGGAATGACATTTTATTTTTTGGGGATGTTACAAGGCTTAGAAGTAAATCTTGAAATTTTTCCGAAATGTTCAAAAACCCACTTTTTAAGGACCAGTTCAGGTCTGAAGTTACTTTGTGAGGCTTACATAATAGAAACCACCCAAAAATGACCCCATTCTAGAAACTGCACCCCTCAAAGTACGGTATTCAAAATTGATTTTACAAACTTTGTTAATCCTTTAGGTGTTCCACAAGAATTAATGGAAAATAGAAATAAAATTTCAAAATTTCACTTTTTTGGCAGATTTTCCATTTTAAGAATTTTTTTCCAGTTACAAAGCAAGGGTTAACAGCCAAACAAAACTCAATATTTATGGCCCTGATTCTTTAGTTTACAGAAACACCCCATATGTGGTCGTAAACTGCTGTACGGGCACACGGCAGGGCACAGAAGGAAAGGAATGCCATACGGTTTTTGGAAGGCAGTTTTTTTTTACACCATGTCCCATTTGAAGCCCCCCTGATGCACCCCTAGAGTAGAAACTCCAAAAAAGTGACCCCATTTTAGAAACTACGGGATAGGGTGGAAGTTTTGTTGGTACCAGTTTAGGGTACATATGATTTTTGGTAGCTCTATATTACACTTTTTGTGAGGCAAGGTAACAAGAAATAGCTGTTTTGGCACTGGTTTTATTTTTTGTTTTTTACAGCATTCATCTGACAGGTTAGATCATGTGATTTTTTATAGGCCAGGTTGTCACGGATGCGGCGATACCTAATATGTATACTTTTTTTTATTTATGTAAGTTTTACTCAATGATTTAATTTTTGAAACAAAAAACAAATCATGTTTAATGTCTCCATAGTCTGAGAGCCATAGGTTTTTCAGTTTTTGGGCAATTATCTTGGGTAGGATATGATTTTTGCGGGATGAGATGACGTTTTGATTGGCACTATTTTGGGGTGCGTATGACTTTTTGATCGCTTGCTATTACACTTTTTGTGATGTAAGGTGACTTTTTTTTACACCGCTTTTTTTATTTTTATACGGTATTCACCTGAGGGGTTAGGTCATTTAATATTTTTATAGAGCAGGTTATTACGGACGTGGCGATACCTAATATGTATACTTTTTTTTTAATTTACTTGTTTTACACAAAAACAGCTTTTTTAAAACAAAAAATATGATGTTTTATTGTCTCAATATTCTGAGCCATAGTTTTTTTTTGGGGGGGGCGATTGCCTTAGGTAGGGGCTTATTTTTGCGGGATGAGGTGACGGTTAGATTGGTACTATTTTGGTGGGCATACGCCTTTTTGATCGCTTGCTGTTGTACTTTTAGTGATGTAAGGTGACAAAAAAATGGTTTATTTAGCACAGTTTTTATTTTTTACAGTGTTCATCTGAGCGGTTAGGTCATGTGATATGTTTATAGAGTCGGTCGATACAGACGCGGCGATACCTAATATGTAGGTATGAATTGACCTGCGGTTTTCGCCGATACGGTGGGAGGTCACAGGACGCCCCTGCGCATTATCCCAGGGTGCCTGCTCAATGATTTGAGCAGGCACCTTGTTCCGATCACCACCAGCCGCGCAGCGGTGATCGGAACTACACATGACGTACCGGTACGTCATGTGTCCTTAAGTACTAGGACATCATGCCGAAATGGTACGCCCTATGTCCCCAACAGGTTAAGTTGCTATCATACTGTGGCTCCCAGTAATAGAAATGCCCTCATTAGTGCCCCTCCCAGTAATAGTAATGCCCTCATTAGTGTGCCACAAAGTAATAGTACCCCCATTAGAGCCCACTTCTCTGCTTCTGGGGGGGCAGTTTTGTGTGATTCTATACCAACTATTGGTAAATACTAAACCAGAACGGTGGTGCAAAAAGTTGTATTTTAGTTCACATAATAGGCGCAGATAACTTTTGGTCTGCCATGTGTGAACAGCCCCTTTTCCCCACACTAGCTGTCTGAGAGCCTTTTTATGACACGACCCTGTGTGTGTTATTAGGGTATGAGGCGGAGGCTGACTGCCTCACGTTATACACCTGTGTGGGGAATAACATGAGGAGAAAGATGCCGCACGGCACGTCCCGGATCTTCTCCTCACCTGACCCCAGTGAAGCGCGCGCCCCACACTGCCCCCCACCAGCCATGCGCGTGCACCGCGCCGTCACGTGAACGCAAGAGGCGGGGTGTGAAGTGCTAAAGCGGGACGCAGAGGACACTGTACGGGACACGCAGAATACGCAGGGACCGTGTGCCTGACGAATGAGGAGCTGAGCTCGAGCCGTATCCGTGTAAATATATGTATACGTAGAGCGCGCTGAGTAAATGTGGTTGAGGGACGTGAAATAAAAGCAGCCGCCGCCGCTAGTGGCAGCAATGAATAAAGCAGAGTATTGACTGTAAGCAGCGCCTTATCTGCGTGCGCCCACATAGTCACCCCACCCCCTCTCTTTTTGCAGGTCCGGTTCGTGAGAACTCGGTGACGTCAGAACTCTCGCGAGATCCTGCCTGGAGAGGCAACGCAGTGTCTGAGAGGAGGAGGAGGAGGAGGCCAGAGAGACATGATGATGATGGAGCCGCCGTTACCGCCAGCCCAGGAGCCGCAGCAGACGAGCGGAATCCGTGAGGACGACCAAGAGAAAAGTCCGAGCCGGACCAGCAGCGGGAGTCACGGGGCAGCCAGCGAGGCACCCGCGGAGCTAAGCAAATCTGCCAGGGGCTTGGTCAGGATGTGCGACCTGCTGCTGAAGAAGAAGCAACAGCGCCAGCGGAGACAGCAGGGAGCTGGGGCCTTGCCGGCCTCACCCACTGGGGCCGGGCCTCCGGGGAGAAGCCGCAGGCAGAAGCGGAGCCGGAGCAGCCGCACGGCCAGCAGCAGCGACACCGACAAGAGCAGCGAGAGCGGCGGCAGCAGCAGCCAAGAGGACGACGACGACGAGGAGGAGGAAGAGGTGTCCGAGGTGGGAGTCCTGGGCTGCAGGGAGGGAGGGGCAGCCAGTACCTGGGGCACACGTGAGGCCGGCTCGGTCACTCAGGGCTGGACACCTGACATGTTTGCTTCTACACTTCCTGTCAGTAGCTAGCCTGGCTGATAAAGGGGGGCTGCCATGTGGCTTCAGGGGTTCATGTGGCCATAGAAGTGTAGTAGATCTGCATAGCGTTGTCAGGGCATGACTCACTTGGTGGTCTTTCTGGGTTGGGCTGTTCCTGACTCGGAGACGGTAGCGGTCTTACATTCTGCGTATTGTATACAAGCTGCTTTCTAGTATTCAGGGGTTATCGTAGGTGTACGGGTAGCGGCATGGGACACTATACGCCTGTGACGTATAGACCTGTGTGTGTGTATATAATATGTTACAGGACAGCAGGACTGGGAGCTGATAAAATAGAAACTGACATCAGTGTGAACAGACTCCAAAGCTGGCCATACGTGAGATAACTGTTGGGCAGATGACCATTTGGTCGACGGCGATTTCTTTTGATTCCCTCCGCCTATGTAGGGATGAGCCAGTTGTATGGATCAATCTCATCAACCGGAGTTCTTCACCTAGAAAAGGCTGACTCCTCCCCCCCCCCCCCCCCCGCTTCAGGTTAGTGGCGCGTGAACAGCGATGCTCCTGAATAGCATTGAGCGAACTTGTGTTTTAAGTTCGGCGTCTAAAGTTTGGGTTCGGGTTATCAAAGTATCCCGCTATGGTCTGTGGTAGCGGAATCCATAACGGGATACTTCGATAACCCGAACTTTAGACGCCGAACTTAAAACACAAGTTCGCTGAACACTACTCCTGAAGCCTACTTGGAGCATTGTCAGTGCTGGGCGAGATGTCTGGCCCTGTCAGTCCTGCAGCGGGGACGGCCCCTAGCAGGTGAAGAACTCTGGTTGATTCGCCCATCCCTACTCTCATACATGTTCATACTTGGCCCTGCATGCATATGTAGTGAAAGGGGAGAAGGCCCAGACACCCCTGGCAGTGGCGTATCTCCCCGTGACACAAAGGATCGGGCATCAAAATCCAGAATGTGTTGAGCGAACTTGTGTTTTAAGTTCGGCGTCTAAAGTTCGGGTTATCGAAGAATCTCGTTATGGATTCTAAATTCCCTTATGGTCTGTGGTAGCGGAATCCATTACGCGATTCTTCGATAATCCGAACTTTAGACGCTGAACCTAAAACACAAGTTCGCTCAATACTACTTATCCCCTATCTACATTACCTGCCAGGAGTGGGGCGGAATGACAGCACGCACTTTAGATGGTGGGTTCGACTGACATAGCTCTAGTATGTATGGCCAGCTTAAAGCGGTAGGCCAGGTGAAGAAAAAGTCCCTGTGGGCTAAAAATAGGTTATTTTATTTTAACCCAGCCTCATGCTGCCATTTCTGCCTGCGCCCCCTCCGACTTCTCTCCTGTACAGGAGACTGGATGAGCACGCAACCTCCTGAAAGTGCTGAGCCGTCACATACACGGACTGATGCTGTCCTCCATCCAGCACCATAGCTAGTGAAATAAGAGGAGCGTAGAGCCAACAGGAATTAGGCATAACGCTCCAGCCTAAGCCGGGCAGAGAGATGGCGTAGGTCTGTCTAAACGGGTGATTTTTGGCAGTTTTTAGCCAATAGCTGGTACAGTTCTTTGTGCGAATGATCAAGTCAGCCATAGTCCACCATTAAGTGATGCATATGGCAAACTGGGTCTCTCCCAGGGGCTTTTCTCTTGTGTTCCCTACCCCTTTTGCTGATTTCTGACTGTATATGGTTGTAAATGTGTGCAAAGCTGTTGGCAATAGGAACAACTGGTCAGTTTAAAGGGAGCCTACTATAGAACAGGAGGAGCTGAGCTGGGAAAAGATTAAGTAAAACCTAAAATGTAATTAATTCCTGCTCATTCTGGGCTGTGAAGACAAGAAGCTGGTCCTATCAGTGACTGACAGTCTTCCCTCTATGACTGACAGCTATCCCTGTATACACAATCACTAACTGAATACAAGGAGGCGGTCCTATTGGTGACTGACAGTCTTCCCTCTATGACTATATGTACAGAGATAGCTGTCAGTCACTGACTGAAGACAAGGAGGTTGTCCTATCAGTGATGGCAGCCTTCCCTCTATGACTGTGTATACAGAGATAGCTGTCAGTCACTGACTGAAGACAAGGAGGAGATCATCTCAGTGACTGACAGCCTTCCCTCTATGACTGTGTATACAGAGATAGCTGTCAGTCACTGACTGAAGACAAGGAGACGGTCCTATCAGTGATGACAGCCTCCCCTCTATGACTGTGTATACAGAGATAGCTGTCAGTCACTGACTGAAGACAAGGAGGAGGTCCTATCAGTGACTGACAACCTTCCCTCTATGGCTGTGTATACAGAGATAGCTGTCAGTCACTGACTGAAGACAAGGAGGAGATCCTATCAGTGATTGACAGTCTTCCCTCTATGACTGTGTATACAAAGATAGCTATCAATCACTGACTGAAGACAAGGAGACGGTCCTATCAGTGACTGACAGCCTTCCCTCTATGACTGTGTATACAGAGATAGCTGTCAGTCACTGACTGATGACAAGGAGGATGTCCTACTCTATGACTATGTATACAGAGATAGCTGTCAGTCACTGACTGAAGACAAGGAGGAGGTCCTATCAGTGACTGACAACCTTCCCTCTATGACTGTGTATACAGAGATAGCTGTCAATCACTGACTGAAGACAAGGAGGAGGTCCTATCAGTGATTGACAGTCTTCCCTCTATGGCTGTGTATACAGAGATAGCTGTCAGTCACTGACTGAAGACAAGGAGACGGTCCTATCAGTGACTGACAGCCTTCCCTCTATGACTGTGTATACAGAGATAGCTATCAATCACTGACTGAAGACAAGGAGGAGGTCCTATCAGTGATTGACAGTCTTCCCTCTATGGCTGTGTATACAGAGATAGCTGTCAGTCACTGACTGAAGACAAGGAGACGGTCCTATCAGTGACTGACAGCCTTCCCTCTATGACTGTGTATACAGAGATAGCTGTCAGTCACTGACTGATGACAAGGAGGATGTCCTACTCTATGACTATGTATACAGAGATAGCTGTCAGTCACTGACTGAAGACAAGGAGACGGTCCTATCAGTGACTGACAGCCTTCCCTCTATGACTGTGTATACAGAGATAGCTGTCAGTCACTGACTGATGACAAGGAGGATGTCCTACTCTATGACTATGTATACAGAGATAGCTGTCAGTCACTGACTGAAGACAAGGAGACGGTCCTATCAGTGACTGACAGCCTTCCCTCTATGACTGTGTATACAGAGATAGCTGTCAGTCACTGACTGATGACAAGGAGGATGTCCTACTCTATGACTATGTATACAGAGATAGCTGTCAGTCACTGACTGAAGACAAGGAGGAGGTCCTATCAGTGACTGACAACCTTCCCTCTATGACTGTGTATACAGAGATAGCGGTCAGTCACTGATAGGACTCCTCACTGACTTCACAGCCCAGGATGAGCAGGAATGTACACGAATAAATGACAAATTATACTGATGTTCCCATAAGACTATATATCACCCTGCTCAGCTCATCCTGCTCTATAAGTTGCTGCCTGCAGATTACATTGCATTTTCATGGTGACAGATTCCCTTTAAAAATATCATGCACATGGTTGTGTGATGGCTCCATGCAACCTCCAAACTGAACAGAGCGCTAATTGTGCTCCCTTAGGCTACTTTCACACTGACGTTTTGGCTTTCCGTTTCTGAGATCCGTTCAGGGCTCTCACAAGCGGTTCAAACTTATCAGTTTTGCCCTAATGCATTCTGAATGGAAAAGGATCCGCTCAGAACGCATCAGTTTGCCTCCGTTTTGTCTCCATTCCGCTCTGGAGGCGCACACTAGAACACTGCTTGCAGCGTTTTGCTGTCTGCCTGATGAAACTGAGCCAAACGGATCCGTTCTGACACTCAATGTAAGTTAATGGGGATGGATCCGTTTTCTATGACACAATCTGGCACAATAGAAAACTGATCCGTCCTCCATTGACTTTTAGTGGTGTTCAAGACGGATCCGTTATGGCTAGTGAAGAAATAATGCAACCGGATCCGTTCATGACTGATGCATGTGGTTGCATTATTGTAACGGAAGCTTTTTTGCAGATCCATGACTGATCTGCCCAAACCGCGAGTGTGAAAGTAGCCTTAGGCTACTTTCTTTCAAGTTTCTGTTTATTGAGGTAACAGAATCAAATAAAAACAGAATCAAATACAAAAAGGGGCAACATACCCCTGGATCATAAAGCAGTAGACATTATATAGAATAGCAATATAAAGCCATGTGTACGCATACATGATCAATTACAGATGACCTTTGACATATCAAATGAAAAGAGATAACCATACCTACCCCACATGAATGAGTGATCTACATATGTAATAAAGCAGAGCTGCCTAAAAAAGTGCTGTGATGTGTCGGTACTACCAACCAGCGGAGCAATCAGGGGAACCTAATTAAAGGGAACCTGTCACCCAAAAATCGCCTATTAAGCTGTTTACAGTACCTTATAGTGCTGTATAGTCGTTTCCTGATGCACTTTTTGTTAGTTTTGCAGCATGTATGCTCAGTCAGAAATCGATGTTATATTCAGCTGCTGCCCCGTGCTTCAAGTCAGGCTTGAAGTCACGGGGGCAGCGGCCTCGGCGTCTTACATGGCCCTCTCCCCGCCCCCTGCCTCTGTGACTGACAGCCGAAATCCGATTCCGGGACCGCGCTCAACGGCCGCATGCGCAGTAAAGGGCGGCAGGAGCGCGGTCCCGGCTGCCGCGCGTACTACGCGCCGTCTTACTTTCGCCGCACTGCGCATGCGCCCGACATCCTGTATCAAACGCGCCCGGCATCTGGGCGCGGGCGCGTTTGATACAGGATGTCGGGCGCATGCGCAGTGCAGCGAAAGTAAGACGGCGCGTAGTACGCGCGGCAGCCGGGACCGCGCTCCTGCCGCCCTTTACTGCGCATGCGGCCGTTGAGCGCGGTCCCGGAATCGGATTTCGGCTGTCAGTCACAGAGGCAGGGGGCGGGGAGAGGGCCATGTAAGACGCCGAGGCCGCTGCCCCCGTGACTTCAAGCCTGACTTGAAGCACGGGGCAGCAGCTGAATATAACATCGATTTCTGACTGAGCATACATGCTGCAAAACTAACAAAAAGTGCATCAGGAAACGACTATACAGCACTATAAGGTACTGTAAACAGCTTAATAGGCGATTTGTGGGTGACAGGTTCCCTTTAAGGGTCTGAGGAGAGGACCGAAGAACACCCTTGTGAGTGATCGATCCATTTTGCCCAGGTAGTTATGTATCTGTCATGGGACAAAGACTCCCAACTGGACAATTCCTCAAATCTGCAGATTTCTTGCACTTTATCTCTCCACATTTGTACGGTAGGGGCCTGAACAGAAAGCCATTTAAGATGGATAAGTAGTTTGGCCGCAGCTATTAGGTGAGAGAGCAAGGAGTGCTTGCTAAGGGGACAGGCTACTTTCACACTGGCGTTTCTGGGTCCGCTTGTGAGATCCGTTTCAGCCCCAATGCATTCTGAATGGATAAGGTTCTGTTCAGAATGCATCAATTTGGCTGCGTTTGGTCTCCGTTGCGTTTTTTAGGCGGTCACTAAAACGCAGCTTGCAGCGTTTTGGTGTCCGCCTGGCGATGTGGAGCCCAACGGATCCGTCCTGGCATACAATGTAAGTCAATAGGGACGGATCCGTTTTTCACTGACACTATATGGTGCAATTGAAAACGGATCTGTCCCCCATTTTTTTTTTTGAATGAATAATGTAAACGGATCCGTTTTGAACAGATACAAGTGTTTGCATTATCGGTTCGGATCCGTCTGTGCAGATACAAGATGGATCTTCACCGAACGCCAGTGTGAAAGTATCCGTAGACTTGTGTGCAGTATTGTATGCCTCTGATCTCCTCCAGATTCATATGTAGGATTATCTCGTCAGATCCTGAATGAATGCTACCATCAAGTGCTTTTCTAGAATAAGCCCTGTAACCCAGCACCCCAGAGAGCACTATTGTTTGTTCCTAAAGCCATGTGGAGGTTTTGGATCCTCAGTAGTGCTGCTCTATACCACAGATCAGAAAACTAAACAGTGACGTTAACCCGGCCTAAGGCCTCTAACACAAGTGATACGGATTGTGTCAGGATCTGTTCTGAAAAAACAGATAGTCCTGCAAGAAAGTTCAATCAGTTTTGTCTGCGAACGCATTACTTTTTCATGCAAACCCCATCGTCTTGCATGGAGCCAGGGCTGCATGAAAAACACAATAGAGAACAAGCTGCAACTTTTCCTGAACGCAGAGATGCATTGGAATGAATGGGTCAGAATTCTATGCGTTTGCTACTTGCATCACATCCGGAAGGAAAGCACCTGTGAAAGAGGCCTAAGGGATTTGGTGCATTACAATGAACTTCATTTGGGGTTCTTCTACATAAATTCTGCACTGAAAATCCTCAACAACCCAAGCCTGGTTCTGGTCAAGATGTAGAAGTAATACCGAGGCAACTACAGGTATACTCTGACTAAAAGCACAACAGCTATGGTATAGAGCAGCACTACTGAGGATCCAAAACCTCCACATGGCTTTAGGAACAAACAATAGTGCTCTCTGGGGTGCTGGGTTACAGGGCTTATTCTAGAAAAGCACTTGATGGTAGCATTCATTCAGGATCTGACGAGATAATCCTACATATGAATCTGGAGGAGATCAGAGGCATACAATACTGCACACAAGTCTACGGATACTTTCACACTGGCGTTCGGTGAAGATCCATCTTGTATCTGCACAGACGGATCCGAACCGATAATGCAAACACTTGTATCTGTTCAAAATGGATCCGTTTACATTATTCATTCAAAAAAAATGGGGGACAGATCCGTTTTCAATTGCACCATATAGTGTCAGTGAAAAACGGATCCGTCCCTATTGACTTACATTGTATGCCAGGACGGATCCGTTTTTCACTGACACTATATGGTGCAATTGAAAACGGATCTGTCCCCCATTTTTTTTGAATGAATAATATTTTATTTTTTTTACACAATAAAAGCACACAGCTATGGGGACTACGTATTGCAGATGTGCTAGCGGCCATCTAGCAACCCATGTGCTGAGCTCTATGCACAAAATCCCGGTGACAGGTTCCCTTTAAAGGAAAATGGAGATGACATTTCTAAACTTCACATTTTTGGCAGATTTTTTACTTTAACACATCGAGTGTTAACAGTCAAACAAAACTCAATATTTATTACCCTGATTCTGTGGTTTACAGAAACGCCCCACATGTGGTCGTAAACTGATGTGAGGGCACATGGCAGGGCGCAGAAGAAAAGAAGCGCTGTATGGTTTTTGGAAGGCAGATTTTGCTGGACTGGTTTTGAAGCCCCCCTGATGCACCCTTACAGTAGAAACTCACAAAAAGTTAACCCATTTTGGAAACTAGGGGATAAGGTTCCAGTTTTATTGGTACTATTTTGGGGTACATATCATTTTTAATTGCTCTATATTACGGTACATTTTTTTTTTTTGTGGGGCAAAGTAACCAAAAAATGGCTGTTTTGGCACAGTTTTTTTTATTTTTTACAGCATCTCACAGGGTAGATCATGTGCTATTTTTATAGACCAAGTAGTTACGGATGCAATGATATCAAATATGTCTACTTTCTATGTTTCAGTTTTACATAATAAAGCATTTTTGGGGAAAAAAAATGTTTGTCTCCATTTTCCGAACACCAGATTAATATATATATATATATATATATATTTTTCTGCCGATAGTCTGGTGCAGGGGCTTATTTTAGTTTTACAGCGTTCACCTAAAGGATTAGGTCATGTGAAATTTTTATAGATCAAATTTACGGATGTGCCAATACCGAATATGTATACTTTTACTTATTTAAGTCTTGCGCAATAACATTTTTGAAACAAAAAAATATTTTTTAGTGTCTCCATAGTCTGAAGGCCATAGCTTTTAAATTTGTTTGACTGATTCTTAGGCAAAGTCTAATTTTTTTTTTGTGGGATGAGTTGACTGTTTGGTACTATTTAAGTGGCATACGCCTTATTGATCGCTTGGTGTTGCAGTTTTTGTGATGTAAGGTGACAAAAAATGGCTTTTTTTGGCACTTTAAATTTGTAAAAAAAATTACGATGTTCACTTGAGGGGTTAGGTCATGTGATATTTTTATAGAGCTGCTTGTTACGGACGCGGCGATATCTAATATGTATACTAGGGATCGACCGATTATCGGTTTTGCCGATATTGAGGATTTTAACTGTTATCGGTATCGGCATTTATTTTGCCGATATTCCGATAACAAATCGGGAGCACAGATCGTGCTGCTGACATCGCTCTCCGTGTTCCCTCTGCAGCACAGGGGAGAAGGAAGCAGTGTCTCCTTGTGCTGCTGCTGCCGCTGCAGCCAATGGGAGAACAGGGAACAAAAGGAGGGGAGGAGCTATGGCCACTGCGCCACCAATGATGTTAACTTACTCATTTATTCAAATTGAACAGGAGGCGGGAGCTGCAGAATCACATAGCCGGCTCCCGACCTCTGAGCTGTAGCTGCGATCTACGGTAGTTAACCCCTCAGGTGCCGCGGATCGCAGCTACAGCTCATAGAGGTCGGGAGCCGGCTATGTGATTCTGCAGCCAGCTCCCGCCTCCTGTATATGAATGAATGAGATTTATTTTCATTGGTGGCGCAGTACGCCCGCGGCCCCCACCCCAGTATTAACAACATTGGTGGCGCAGTGCGCCCGCGGCCCCCCAACCCCAGTATTAACTAACATTGGTGGTGCAGTGCGGCCCCCACCCCAGTATTAACCACATTGGTGGCGCAGTGCGCCCGCGGCCCCCCCACCCCACTATTAACTAACATTGGTGGCGCAGTGTGCCCCCCCCCCCCCCCACCCTCTATTGATCGTTGGTGGCAGTGGCCACAGGATCCCCTCCTTCTCCGATCGGAGTCCCAGCAGTGTAATGCTGGGGCTCCGATCGGTTACCATGGCAGCCAGGACGCTATTGAAGCCCTGGCTGCCATAGTAAGCTCCATGCTGCTCTGTGCACAAAGCACAGAGCAGCAGGGACAGTGTGAGCTCCTATTCACCCTGATAGATCTCTATCAGGGTGAATAGGACAAGGGTTCTAGTCCCTAAGGGGGCTAAAAGTTAGTTAAAAAAAAAAAAAAAAAAAAAAAAAAAAAATATTAAGTATAAATGAAAAAGAAAGATTTACAAAAAAAATAAATACACATTAACAATAAACATTCATTTTCAGCAGGAATTTTTTATTTTTTTTCAAAAATGAAAATTCACATATCGGTATAAATTATCGGCTATCGGCCTAAAAGTTCACAAATTATCGGTATCGGACCTAAAAAATCAATATCGGTCGATCCCTAATGTATACTATTTATTTATTTATTTCACTTTAACACAATAATAGCATTTTTGAAACAAATTTTAATGTCTCCATGTTCTGAGAGCTATATTTTATTTTTATTCTTTTAGAGATTTTCTTATGTAGGGGATAATTTTTTTTTTTTTTTTGGGGTGAGGTGACTGTTGGTACCATTTTGTGGGACATACGCCTTTTTGATCATTTGGAGTTGTACTTTTTGTGATGTAAAGTGCCAAATATAGCTTTTGTTTGACACTATTTTTTTTATGGTGTTTATTGGACGGGGTGGATTATGTGATATATTTATAGAGCTGGCCGTTATGGACGCAGCAATACCAAATATGTCTTATTATTTTTTATTTTTCATGTGAAACCTTTATTTTTTTTATTTTTCACTTTGTGTCCACCATAAGGTCATACAAGACCTCTGGGGGACATTTACCTTTTACTTCTCACCGTTTATTTCTCCTGTAACTGGGGCTGACATAGTAGCCCCAGTTACAGGGGAAATAGACCCCCCAGAGAGGCTGTACAGCGGTATACTGCGCTGTACAGCCTCAGTGCAGGGCTGATCGAGATCTGTAGAAGACCCGACAGCTCCTGCACGGCCCTGGCGGTCACATGATCACCGGGACAGGAATTGCATTGCGCTTTCTGAGCGCTGTGTATGCAGCGATTTAGAAGGCAGGAACACCTGGGAACTGGCCCTGCCTCCTTTCTGAGGTGCCCTGCTGTCACTGACAGCGGGCCCCCCGCTCGGCAGCTGCACCATTAGCATACAGCTGCCATCTCTGAAAAGACGTTCAGAAAAGTCAGATCAGAGATAAACATCCACCCATAGGACGTTTATATCCTACGGGTGGATGTGAAGTGGTTAATTAGAGCTCGCCGTGGCATGTACGACTGACTGTCTGGTACTGGGGTCCACAACTCTACTGCGCTGTGCTGTCACAGACTGCAGATCTTGTGAAAGAAAATGTATGTAACTGGAAATCATTTCCACCCATCTGAATGCTCTTTCCAGAGATCTGTGTGCTACCATTCATCTGTCACAGGGATTTTCTGCAACTAAATCTGGCATGTGTGAAGGCGTGCATAGGAGTAATACCCAGGTATATTCTGACGGAAAACACTGAAGGTATGGTATAGTGTAGCTCTCCACATCTTCTGACAGTCCGAGCCCTTTATTGCTGAAGCCTTCTAGCAGCAGGGGCTGTGTGTGCTGCCATATAGTGCTCTCTGGGGCGTGGTATTATAGAGGATTCCGAAAGACCATCTGATGGAGCGTGTCACAATTTGTATTCTGTTGGATTAGTGTAAGATTGGACAGGATAAACCTCTAGGAAATCTGAGGCAAGCGTCATGTCTCTGACTGGAGCGTTCTCTGCCTCTGACATAACAGGTAATGCACTGGATGGAGGATCACCAGTAGCTGACAGCACTAGTCCATGTATGTGATGGCTCAGCAGTCTCCTGTACAGTCAGGGCACTGCCAACCATTCTGCCCTAATGGAACAACAGAACTTTTCCATTAGAAAAGTTAATAAGGTTTGGAAGAATAAATCTTAGGCTAAATGCACGCGATCAGGTTTGCGTGCGGAAGATCTGCACTGTAGGTCATGTACATTGTATTTTATGTATGAGAATTAGAAATTCTCCTGCACACCATGCAGATTTTTTTTCCATGAGGCTTGTGACCTATGGTGCGGAGTTTGAAATCTGCAGCATGTCAATTTATTTTGGTTTTCTCCTATCGCTTCAATGGGGAGAGTAATATCTGCATCAAATCAGCACCAGTTGATGCGGATTGACAGCACGGATTTCCCTGCGAACACCTGCAGATTTCAGTGTGGATTGTCCGCACTTATGGTAAATCCTGAATAAATCTTTACACGTATATTTTGTTATGCAGTGGAAATATCTGTAGTGACGGCTTGTCTGTATGCACGTGACTATAGGTTTTGTTGCTGGAGGTAAGTACACATACAGCTCGGCCTGCAGTCACCTGGGTCGTAGATGTCATTATTCCAGCCTTCAGTATCTACACAGCTCTGATCAAAGGTCATAACAGGACAGAAAGTCACGATGCAGAGTGCTATAAGCTATATACGTAGTACAGTTTAGGGGCCGTATGTACGAAATTACCAGCCTTGGAGCCGATATCCTGTATTGTCTGGACCCGTTATGTTCAGGGGCTCAGGTCTGGATGATGGGGCTAGTCTGCTCCCAAGGCCAGATGACCTAATGCATAAGAGAACTAACCCCTGATTTGCAGACTATTAGACGCCCATGAGATTTACCTAAATGATTCCACCATGATATTACTTAAATCTGTGATCAGTGATTGTTCACACTAGTTTCTCAAATGGTTAGCTGGAATGGATGACATCCATCAATTTGGATGAGTTTACAGGCTGTCTAGACCTGCACCAGATTTATTTCAGGGGTCAGGCAGGATGATAAATGTGGAGCAGGGATAGACACTTCTCTGACTGCTTTGCTTACTTCAAGACAGAATTTTATGCCTAAATCGTGGGGCAATTTTGGAGCAAAAAGTTGGGTCTTTGGCCTAGCTCCCATTCCTATGAAGCACAGCATCTTCCTGCCAAACCCTGGAATAAGGTATCGACAACCATGTTGTACTACTTTTTAGACAGATTCTAGACTCTGACACTTAAAGAGGACCTTTCACCAGAATAAAACATCTAAACTAACTATACAGACATGTAGAGCGGCGCCCAGGGATCCCCCTGCACTTACTGTTATACCTGGGCGCCGCTCCGTTCTCCCGGTATAGCATCCGGTATCTTCATAGTTAGGCTCCACCCAGGGGAACCTGCCGGCGTCTCCTTCTCCCATGCTGTAGCGCTGGTCAGTCGCAACGCTCAGCTCATAGCCTGAGAGAGAAAAAACAACTCTCAGGCTATGAGCTGAGCGCTGCGATTGGCCAGCGCTACAGCATGGGAGAAGGAGACGCCGGCAGGTTCCCCTGGGTGGAGCCTAACTATGAAGATACCGGATGCTATACCGGGAGAACGGAGCGGCGCCCAGGTATAACAGTAAGTGCAGGGGGATCCCTGGGCGCCGCTCTACATGTCTGTATAGTTTTAGATGTTTTTATTCTGGTGAAAGGTCCTCTTTAAGTAAATCTGGGCCATTGTTTGCCAGTAGCACATTACCCTGTCTAAAGAGGGTGTTGCTGCCAGCGAACAATGACTGTGGTTTGGGATGAACAATCTAAAGTAAAAACCAAAATCTTGCATTGACAGAAGTATTCCGACACTTTACTCAGTATTTAGTTGGATGGGGACTGTCAGACAGACATTTTCAGGTCTCCCAGAGATGTTCAGTTGGGTTCAAGTCATTCAGAGTTGTCCTTTTAAAAGGGTTTCTGTCACCTGAAAAATGGGTATTAAGCTGGCTGAACATAACTATATTAGTGCTATCTCATTGCCTAAAGCCTTTATTGAGAAAAACAAACAAATATGCTAATTAGCCTCTAGGAGCAGGGCGGAGGTTGCAACTGCTTTGCCCACCTCTTTTCATGCCATTCTTCTCTTGATTGACAGGGCCAGGGCAGCGCTGCTCTCCTCCTGCCGGCCGTGTCTGCAGTGTAAATCTCGTGCCGGTCAAGTATTCGGCACAGGCGCAGTGAGGAAGCCAGCAGCCGCCAAGTGTCCTTCCCTGCCTGCGCCAAATACTGAACGGCGCGAGATTTATACTGCATACACTGCTGGCAGAAGGAGAGCAGCAGACAAACAGAGCCTCTAGGAGCATGTGCAATCCACCCCGTTCCTGCTCCTAGAGGCTAATTAGCATATTATAAAAGTTTGGCTTTCTCAATAAAGGCTTCAGGCAATGAGATGGCACTAATATAGTTATGTTCAACTGACATAGGCACATCACTAATGTCAGCCAGCTTAATACCCATTTTTCAGGTGACAGAAACCCTTTAAAGGGCTTCTGTCACCCCACTAAAGTGATTTTTTTTTTTGGGCTAGTGAAATTAGTTATATTGCGATATATGGCAATATAATTGTGTTACTTTGATCCAGCAGTTTCTGCAAAAAACGAAGTTTTAATATATGTAAATTTGGTCTCTACCAGCAAGTAGGGCGGCTACTTGCTGGTAGCTGCTGCAGAAATCCGCCCCCTCGTCGTGTTGATTGACAGGGCCAGCCGGGATCTCCTCCTCCGGCCAGCCCTGTCGGCATTTCAAAAATCGCGCGCCTGTGTGGATTCGGCGCAGGCGCTCTGAGATGAGGAGGCTCGTCTCCTCAGAACTCCCTCACCGAAATAGAAGACGTCATCGGCGCAGGCGCACTGAGGGAGTGCTGAGGAGACGAGCCTCCTCATCTCGGAGCGCCTGCGCCGAATCCACACAGGCGCGCGATTTTTGAAATGCCGACAGGGCTGGCCGGAGGAGGAGATCCCGGCTGGCCCTGTCAATCAACACGACAAGGGGGCGGATTTCTGCAGCAGCTACCAGCAAGTAGACGCCCTACTTGCTGGTAGAGACCGAATTTACATATTATAAAACTTCGTTTTTTGCAGAAACTGCTGGATCAAAGTAACACAATTATATTGTCATATATCGCAATATAACTAATTTCACTAGCCCAAAAAAAAAAATATCACTTTAGTGGGGTGACAGAAGCCCTTTAAGCCACTCTTGTGATGTCTTGGCTGTGTGCTTAGGGTCATTGTCTTGTTGGAAGGTAAACCTTCGGTCCAGTCAGAGGTGTAGAGCACTCCGGATTAGGCCTCATGTACATGGGCGGCCGTGGCCGTATTGCGGCCCGCAAACGGCGGGTCTGCAATCCATGGCTGCCGGCCGTGTGCATCACGGATGCGGACCCTTTCACTTGAATGGGTCCACAATTCGGGAGATGTGGAACGGAGTCACAGAACGGAACACCGGAAGCACTACGGAGTGCTTCCGTGGTGTTTCTTTCCGTTGTTCCGCACCGCAAATAAATATGACGTCATATTTTTTTTGCGGTGTGGACAGACCATGGACCCATTCAAGTTGAATGGGTCCGGCCTGCTGCACGGCTGTTGCCTGTGCATTGGGTACTGCAATTGCGGTCCTCAATGCACGTAACAGCCGCACAACGGCTGTGTGCATGAGCCCTTAGGTTTTCATTAAAGGGGTTGTCCAAGTTTATTATTATTATTTTTTTTTTTGTAAGTTTGTTTCTAGCTAACCAAATGTAAGGGGCTTACAATTCACTTCATCTGCAGTGGCTCCTTTCTCAGATTTCATTGAGGGTCGCATTGACCTGTCATGTCAGCTTCTCCCCTGCTCTGATGTTTTGTGCACAAGTCTTTCACCACTAGCAGCACAGACTCGGGGCTAGAGGCTTTGCTGAGCAGCTGCAGGCAGTGAAGAGACATGCTGGGCACAGGATCTCCCCTCCTTGCCCTGAAACACTGATCCGACAGACAAGAGGAGTCCTGCAGAGCATTGCACAAGAACAGGCAGGGGGAATATCACTGTGTGTATCAGCAGTGTCATTATACAGCACGGACCTCTAGTCCTACACATACAACATGACTATTCCAGCAGTCAGACATTTCACTTAGGCCAGCAATTTTATTCACTACATTTGCAGAGCAGGAAGCGGGAAAAGGTGGTCTTTGTATTTTTTTATTTTATAAAAATATTTTATTGGTCACAATCGTACAACAGAACAGTACAAGATAGAAAAATAGAAAGTTGAATCAAGTACCGAAAGGCAAAGACCGTAACGCAGCCTAGTATCACAGAACATGGCGTGCGCTCCATGTTCCCTCAGCAGCACAGGGGAGAAGGAAGCAGTCCACCCCCCCCCCCCCCCCCCCGCTTCTGCTGCCACCAATGAGAGGGGAGGGACTGCTTCCATCTCCCCTGTGCTGCTGAGGGAACATTGAGTGCACTGAGAGCAGCGCACGCCATGTTCTCTGATACTAGGCTGTGCTACTGTGCAGCCTAGTAACGGTAAAAGGCAAATCCCGGTATCGAATGCGCCTAGTAACGTACAAGGTGCTGTGATCAGGGGGTTAACTGCTGCTGATTGCAGCTCCCTGTCACAGAGGTTGGGTGCCGGCTATGTGATTCTGCCACTGGCACCCACCTCTTGTATATGTATTAAATGTTAATGATCTTCATTGGTGGCGCAGTGCACCCCCCCAGGATCAAAAAGCATGTGCTGCCAGGTCCAGCACACATGAAGCCCGCCCCTCAGACATCTCTCTCACCAGGGGCAGCTCCTGAGTCTGGACTAAACACTACATTGTGGTTACAGGACATGTGGTGATGTCGTCAACCATGTGTGGGAGGAGTTAGGGGAACACAGGTTCCTTGTAGGACTGTGCTGGTGGAGAATGCAGAGGTACTTTATGTATGGAAGGTGTGTTTAAAGCAGGGCTATGTCAGTGTAACCAGTCTATTGTACAGTTTTCTGTGTTTAATGTGCACAAGTAGCAGAGCTGTGTGCAATGTGTGTATAGTAAAATATCTGTGTAATGGGCATGTGGTAGAGCTGTGTATGTAATATGTATATAGTAGCGTCAGGTGGGCGCAGTGTATGGCAGCAGTGGTCTTATATTTAGTGTATGATGTTGGATAAATGTAAAATTGTCTACATTTATTTCTGCATGGGAGACTAGCAATGGTTTCCCTGCAGCAATATCAGCCTCATAACGTTATGTGGGCCTATGCATTATATATGTGAATTACCACAAAATATGTTCCTCCTCCTTAGCTAAATATACTCCTCAAAATTAGGGATTTTTTTTTCTCTTCTGGAAAAAATGTAGTGCAACCTGTGGTCCTAGGTGTCTTACAGCCAGCGATCACATACTGATGACCTATCCAGAGAGTAGGTTATTCGATATTCTGATTTATTAACATGCACCGGTATAGTATTCTGCAGACTGGAAACCCACAGCACTAGTCGGATTGCACAGCAGAATTTTTTATTTCTGAAATCTGATTCACTCTGCTTTTACTTTAAACGCTGTAGATTGTCTGCACTCGATTCTGCTGTGGAGAATCCGCACCACGTATACCATGCTTGGCTATACCGATTACTGGCACCTCAGCTAATCAGCTGTTTGTGGAGAACATGGCGTCATCTTCCCTGTTTACAGGCTCTCTGTTGGCATTGCAGCGGCAAGTAGGTGTAAATACAATTCCACCGACCCATTCACGCCAAGGAGACGGATACTTCTATTTAAGTGAAGAAGGACCTGTCCCGTTGAAGTGAATGAGACTGTAGAATTGTACTCTCACCTGCTTTCTCCACCAGGCACACGGCTGCTGGAGGATTAACCAAATTTATCATGAGGCGCACACTTCATAAATTAGGCTAATCCGTCAGCAGAGCAAGGGGGAACAGAGACCGGCATGAAAACGCTGGGCTTGGTAAATGTGCCACTTTGTCTTTAAGAAATGGTTATCTATCCAGTAAGTCGGCCCCACAGACAGGCTGATAGATGGTGGATGTGTTGCTTTATTGTAACAAGGTCCATCTTGTTTATTATCCCCTTCGCTTTTCCATGTCTCTGCCTTTTGGTTAAGATCAAGTGTAGTATATGTTCTTAGGGCTCTTTCACACCTGCGTTATTGTCTTCCGGCATAGAGTTGCGTCATCGGGGCTCTATGCCAGAAGAATCCTGATCAGTTTTATCCTAATGCATTCTGAATGGAGTGAAATCCGTTCAGGATGCATCAGGATGTCTTCAGTTCCGGAACGGAACGTTTTTTGGCCGGAGAAAATACCGCAGCATGCTGCGCTTTTTGCTCCGGCCAAAAAAACTGAAGACTTGCCGCAAGGCCGGATCCGGAATGAATGCCCATTGAAAGGCATTGATCCGGATCCGGCCTTAAGCTAAACGTTGTTTCGGCGCATTGCCGGATACGATGTTTAGCTTTTTTTACAATGGTTACCATGGCTGCCGGGACGCTAAAGTCCTGGCAGCCATGGTAAAGTGTAGCGGGGAGCGGGGGAGCAGCATACTTACCATCCGTGCGGCTCCCGGGGCGCTCCAGAGTGACGTCAGGGCGCCCCAGGCACATGGATGACGTGATCGCATGGCACGTCATCCATGCGCATGGATCGCTCTGACGTCATTCTGGAGCGCCCCGGGAGCCGCACGGATGGTAAGTATACCGCTCCCCCGCTCCTACTATGGCAACCAGGACTTTAATAGCATCCTGGGTGCCATAGTAACACTGAAAGCATTTTGAAGACGGATCTGTCTTCAAATGCTTTCAGTACACTTGTGTTTTTCCGGTTCCGGCGTGTAATTCCGGCAAGTGGAGTACACAAGATCCGGACAACGCAAGTGTGAAAGAGGCCTTATCAGTTTAATATTGACCTATCCTCAGTATCAGACTGGCGAGGGTCCAACACCCCTGCCGATCAGCTGGTTGAAGAGAAGGCTGCACTCCGTGCAAGCGCAGCCTTCCCTTCGTTGTTTACCTGCTCTCAATAGACATCACAGCGAGCAAATGTAATTACTAGAATGCGTCCCATTCACTTAATTCGCCCCCGTCAATCATGGAAAAACCCTTTTGGGGTAAATGCACACGTTCAGGATTTATGTGCGGACAATCCACACTGAAATCCTCAGGTGTTTGCAAGGAAATCTGTGTGGCAAATTCGGATCAATTGGTGCAGATTTGCATGCATTGAAGTGAATGGAGGAAATCCGGTCAGGAAAAATAAAGTAAATTGATATGATGTGTATTTTAAAATCCGCACTGAAAAATCATGAGACTGTAAAATACATGACCTAAGGTGCTGATTTTCCGCACACAAATACACGCTGAATATACGCACTCAATCCTGATTTAGGCCTTTTAGGCCTCCTGCACACGTGTGCCCCGTGGCCGTCCTGTGGGCCGCAATGCACAAACACCGACGAGGCAGCCGCAGTGAATCGCGGACCCATTCACTTTAATGGGTCCGCGATTTGCCTGTTCCGAAAAAAGACATCATGTTCTATCTTTTTGCGGAGCGGAAGTACGGGACGGAACCACACAGAAGCACTCCCTAGTGCTTCTGTAGGGGTCCGTTCCGTGCTTCCGTTACACACCGTTCCGCACCTCCGGATTTGTGGACCCATTGAAGTGAATGGGTCCGCATCCATGGTGCGGAATACCCACGAACGGCTCTTGTTTATTTGCGGATCCGTTCGTATGCAGGAGGCCTTAGCCTAAGCCCTTCATGATGCAGTGATTGTTGCATTTTTGCTTTTTACTCCTTGCCTATAACACTCTTTTTTCTGTTCACATAGCTGTATATGGGCTTGTTTTTTACAGGACAAGTTTGCAGACCAGAAAAATTCCAAATGGGGTGAAATAGAAAAATAACCCTGGAATACCGCCATGGTTTAATGGGTTTCATTTTTATGGCGTTCCCTATGTGTCCTTAATTCTTAATGTGTGATTATAGCAATACCACCTTTGTATAGTAAAGAAAAAAAGTTTAGAAAAAACGTTTCTTTACCATATTCTGACCCTCATAGTTTTTTGATGTTTAAGTCTACGGAGTTGTGAGCGCTCATTTTATGTGGGGCGATCTGGAGTTTTCAGTGATTTTAACATTTTCGTGATTTAACAGTACTTAATGTTTGATCAATATGTTTTACTTTTTTACCTTTATAAAACAAAAACAATTTACAGAAAATCTGGAAAAAATTGCTTTTTATGTGGATTTCTCTCATTTTAAAATCGTGATATCTCATAAATGTTAACATTCCCTGTATGTCTAATTTATGTTGACATTTTGTAAATGCCATTTTATTTTTTAGCATGTTAGAAGGAATTTTTCACAATTTTAAAGAAAATTTTCAACACTGACTTTAAGGACCGAAGTGATTTTGAGGGACTTGCATAATGGAAACCACCCATAAATGACCACATTTTAGTAACTATACCCCTCAAATTATTCAAAACTGATTTTAGAAACTTTTGGGGTCCTTTTATCAAATTGGTGTAAAGCAGAACTGGCTTAGTTACCCATAGCAACCAATCAGATTCCACCTTTCATTTTCCAAAGGAGCTGTCCATAATAAAAGGTGGAATCTGGTTGCTATGGGCAACTAAGCCAGTTCTAATTTACACCAGTTTGATAAATGACCACATTTGTTTACTGTTTAGGTGTTCCACAGGAATTACAGGAAAATAAAAATGTCAAAATTTCACTTTTCTTGCAGATTTTCAATTTTAAGCCATTTGTCTTGTAATGCAGCAAGGGTTAACAGCAAAATATATCTATCTCTCTATAGAGATGGAGAGGGAGGGATGGATAGAGGGAGAGGGAGGGATGGATAGAGGGAGAGGGAGGGATGGATAGAGGGAGAGGGAGGGATGGATAGAGGGAGAGCGAGGGATGGATAGAGGGAGAGTGAGGGATGGATAGAGGGAGAGGGAGGGATGGATAGAGGGAGAGGGAGGGATGGATAGAGGGAGGGATGGATAGAGGGAGGGAGGGATAGAGGGATAGAGGGAGAGAGAGGGAGGGATAGAGGGAGAGAGAGGGAGGGATAGAGGGAGAGAGAGGGAGGGATAGAGGGAGAGAGAGGGAGGGATAGAGGGAGAGGGAGGGATAGAGGGAGAGAGAGGGAGGGATAGAGGGAGAGAGAGGGAGGGATAGAGGGAGAGAGAGGGAGGGATAGAGGGAGAGAGAGGGAGGGATAGAGGGAGAGAGAGGGAGGGATAGAGGGAGAGAGAGGGAGGGATAGAGGGAGAGAGAGGGAGGGATAGAGGGAGAGAGAGGGAGGGATAGAGGGAGAGAGAGGGAGGGATAGAGGGAGAGAGAGGGAGGGATAGAGGGAGAGAGAGGGAGAGAGAGGGAGGGATAGAGGGAGAGAGAGGGAGAGGGGGGGAGGGATGGATAGAGGGAGAGAGATAGAGAGGGAGACAGACATATCACATATGCACACTCGCACATATGCGCATGCGTACTGAGATCGTAGACTGCCATATGAGCACTCTGGGCTCAGAAGGAAGGAGTGCGATTTGGCTTTTTTGCTAAAATGGTTTTCAGGCATGATTTAAAAATGCCCCAAGGAACTCCTATAGTGAAAACCCCCAAAAAGTGAGTCAGTTTAGGAAACCACCCCATGTAGGGAGTTCCATACAATTTAGGAACACACTTGACTGTGGCTATGAAAAATGTCCTTTTTTTTTTTTTTTTTTTTTTTTTTTTCCTTTCAATAAAATGTTTCTTTAGTCCCAGATTTTATTTTCACAGGGGCTAACAGGAGACAAAAACGTACAATTTGTTATGCATTTCTCCTGATTACGGTAACTCCATATATGCTGTTTGGGCACACTGCAGGGTTCAAAAGAGAGAGAGCACCATGTGCATTTGACGCATAGTTTGGTGATACAGCAACTGCAGAGGCTCAAAGTTTAAATAAAGAAAGTGATTTACACATCATGTGCTGAAAACTGTTGGGGTTCTGGGCTCAGATAACTGAAACCCTTGAAAACTGACCCCACGTGAATTGATAGGTTCTACTGGGTACGGAAATGCCATAAATGTGAAGGCAAGGTGCTGTATGGGAACAACACAGGGCTTGGAAGGGCAGGAGGCCCCATTTGGCTTTTGGAGCATGGATTTTGCTGGAATGGTTTTGAGGCACTTCATCATATTTGCAGAGACCATGAGGTACACGTACAGTGGAAACCCCCTATTAAGGGGCTGGGGGAGAGAGTGAGCTTCCTTTCTCTGTAAACCCTTTTAATGTGGTGGTCAACATTGACTCCGGCATCCAAGGGGTTAATTTGCTGGCATCTGTGTATTCTCCCATGCTTGTGGTTACACCAGGCTGTCAGGAAAAAAAACTGGGCCTCTGACGCTGAATGGACAAGCACAGCTTCCGTGCCTGCCTGAGCAGTGCGCCGTACATTTAGGGTGTATGTATCTCTACTACTATTAGACAACTATAACTATAAGTTATCCTTCACAAGCACAAACTGTCTCATCTTTTTACTACTATAAAAAAAAATCAATAGAATGGCAGTTAAGATGGAAATGTCATGGATTCACCTATGGCATTTGGACTAATCTTTATAGAAGTGTGAGCAGATCATACAGTCTTTTAAAGCAAACTCTCCCTTTACACGGGACGATGTGCAAGCAGATTGCTGTGAAGGAAGTGTTCCTTTCCGACAATCTGCTGATCGCCAGCGGAGGAGACGGCTGTATTTACAAAGATGCAGCGATCTCCGCCACAGTATGGGGAGGAGCTATCGCTAATGCCATTGCTCTTCCTCATACTGTCTTGTTGTTTCCTGGCAGCAGATCTTGTTTACACAGTACGGTCTGCCATCCGGAAACAAGGATTTTTTTTTGTTCTGCACAAACAATCCATTTACCCGATGAACAAGTGTTTCTGAACGCATGTTAGTGATGATCGGTTCAATTCTTGGCCCTTAAGAAGTTAAAGGTGTTTTCCCATCTCAGACAGTGTGGGGCATATTGCTAGGATATTCCCCCATTCTTTGATAGGGTCCCAGAGGTACACTGAGAACTGAGTCCCGAAAGTTGTGGAGGGTGCACTGTACATGTGCAGTCACCCTCCATTCATTTCTATGGGGCTGCAGAAAATCGCCGAGCACTGGCTTGGCTATTTCCGTCGGCCTGATAGAAATGAATGGGAGCGGTGGCCGCGCAAGTGTGGTGCGCTCCTATTAACCACTATGGGGAGAGAGCTTGGTGGTGGCCGGACCCTGGAAAACACAGGACTTTTGTCTCAGCATGCAGGACTTTTGTCTCCGCTCCAAAATCATTTTCTGAGCGTAAACCTAACGGACCCCATTATAGTCTATGGGGTCCGTAGGCTCCGCTCGCCTCAGTTATGTGCCCAATCCGTCCTTTCCGTTCTCCTGCTCCTATAACGGAGCAGGAGAACGGAAAGGCTGAACGCTGGTGTGAACTCAGCCTTAGGCCTCATGCACACGACCGTTGTGTGCATCCGTGGCCGTTGTGCCGTTTTCCGTTTTTTTTCGCGGACCCATTGACTTTCAATGGGCCCGTGGAAAAATCTGAAAATGCACCGTTTGGCAGCCGCATCCGTGATCCGTTTTTCCTGGCCGTGAAAAAAATACGACCTGTCCTATTTTTTTCACGGACCCATTCAAGTCAATGGGTCCGTGAAAAAACATGGATGCAGACAAGATTGTCATCCGCATCCGTGATCCGTTTCCGTTTTTTCCTATCATTTCAATGGCAAACTTTCTTCATTTTTTCATGTCCGTGGATCCTCCAAAAATCAAGGAAGACCCACGGACAAAAAACGGTCACGGACCTACGGACCCCCGTTTTTGCGGAATATAAAGTTTTAATCTGCTGGATTCTGCTCCCAGAAGTACAATGATCGGTTTTGTAGTCCCTCCCTTCTGCCTGAAGTGGCAACTGTAGCATCCAAACAGGAGGCCCCAGAAGCTATCACTTAAAGTAGAGGGAAAGGTTGTGAAGCAGCTCAATGTAAAGTGAAGCCCTGTCTCCAGGACCTTTGGAGGAGCAGAACCAGACAGAATAAAACTTCATATTCACCCTACCCTGGTTAGTACAAATTCCACAAAAGGTAATTTCTCTTTCTCTTTTCAGCCTCTATCTAGTGCTGTCTGCAGTTGTGCATGGTCATAATTGCTGATGGATGGCCCCTTTACAGGGAGTCACCGGTCGCAGTGGTAAATGGAATGAGACTGCTGAAGCCAATGATTGTCTGTAGCAGTCATGCTGTAAAGACTGGAAGTGAGGACTAGGAAACCACGGGATTAAAAGGGTTGTCCAAGATAATTCAGCGTCTCAGACAGGCCACTAATGGTCTAAAATACAGGATGTTGTACATTCGTTCTTCTCCAGTGCTGTGCACGTCACAGTGATCTGTGACACTGCTGCAGTTTTAAGTATCTTGGACAATCCCTTTCATCGGGGAGTGTTTGTTCCCTATTATTTTAACCCACTTCGCCTTGGTGAAGTTGTCAGACCTTCCCTTTAACTGGTATGTGAAGTCTGTATGGGCTCTAATGCCACTACATATTCTGCCATCCACTGAGCTTTCTTTCTGTGTGATTGCATTACAGCTGCAGTCACAAATGAGTGGCCGCTCTGGGGTTTCCTGGCTTCCTGCCAATTAGACGGACAGATTCCACACAGACAGTTGTACTGATCCAGTCTCTGATCGAGCACCTTGGGTAAACAGTCAGTGAACCTCTGTGTTATAGGGGTTTCAGACATTGGCCCTGATTTACTAATGTGTCTGTGCCACAAATCTGTCTAGAAAGTGGTGTAAATCGAGAGTTTCTCCACTTTCTTCTGACAGTCAATAACAGGCAGGAGTTTCTCAAGAAAGGGATGGGGTCTAAATAGGGCCATTTTGCACTAAGGGCCCAGTCACACAACCTTTTGGTCGTTTAGCCTGTGTTGCAGCCTGCATGTGAACTCCATGCTGCGGATATGGACCCGTTGACTTGAATCGCTCGGCAATCTGCAAAATACGGTAAAAGATAGGACATGTCCTATCTTTTGCAAAGTGGAGGCACAGATTGGAAGCCCACAGAAACACTCTGAAGCTCTTCCGACCATATGGTCGTGTGAATGAGCCCTAAAGGTGTAAAATTCTGCTTGTAGTAGCTGGTATAAAGTAAGGAAAAAGGCTGCAGTGGGAACATAGAGGTATGCAGCTAATCACTGATCTCAGTAGTGTACAGCGGGAAACCACTGATGCTGGTGATTGGTAACAGTGGTCAGAGACCGTATACCTCTAGCCCACACTACAACAGGGATCTGCAACCTACGGGACTCCGGCTGCTGTGAAACTGCAACTCCTGACATGCAAACATATTTTGCTGTTCCTGTAACTCTTCTAGTGTATGGAGCATTCTGGGCGTTGTAGTTTCAGAACAGAGGTCGCTAATACCTGCACTTACAATCTTGTATACAAAAGGGGAGAAACTGGGCTACTTTCACACTCGTGTTTTGGCTTTCCGTTTGAGATCTGTTCAGGGCTCTCACAAGCGGTCCAAAATGGATCAGTTTTCCCCTAATGCATTCTGAATGGAAAAGGATCTGCTCAGAATGCATCATGCAAACGACAATGCAAACGGTTCTTGCGTTTTTTTTTTTTCCACTGTCGTTTGCATGTAGCCTAAGGTGATTTCTTTTATAGCATTTATGGACGTGGGGTTAATTTTTAACTCCGACAACCCCTTGTGCTGTGCACACCCCACAGCAGAACGCTCCAGTATTTCTCCTCAGCATTGTAGATAGCTTAATTGCAGCTACAGGGGTTTTTCTTACTATTACCCCCTGTGTGGTAAATAAAAGCCTCAAACTGTACAAGGTTTGTGGGTTGTTAGTAGGTAGATTGTGTTTGTCTATAATTGTAGCTTGAATAATAAGCGCACCACAATTAGTCTATGGGATGGACAGTGTCTTTCACTGTAAGCTGTTTCTGTAGTTACTACCAGTTTAGCTCCACTCTCCACCCTTACGCCTTTATACGGCGGTCACTAAGGGGCCTTGGGCTTGGCCGCCGCCTTTCCCATGAGAGCCGTGCTCCTGCTCTTACAGCCCCAACTAGCACCAGTGCCAATCTGGGCAGTTTAACCCCTTGCATGTCATGGGCAATGGTGCCCGTGGCATGTAAGTGGTTAAACGGGGAATGGGCTTGCTCGGTCTCCCATCAGCATCCCACAAATGAGATAGCAGGGTTGCCGATGGTGCAGGCCTTAGGCCTGCCTCCAGAGTTTCCCAGGAGGCCGTACCTCTGGCGCTGTCTGCTGGTGAATGTCAGTATAGCACTGATATTAAAATAAGGCCTCGTGCACATGGCCATGTTTTAGGGTCTGCATATTGCTGATCTGCAAAACATGGATACCGTACATGATACGGACAAGGATAGGACGTGTTTTTTTTTTTTTTTTTTTTTTTTTTTTTGTGGGGCTGCTGAACAGTTATGAATGTGGGCACATTGAAATGAATGAGTCCGCATCCAAGCCACAAAAATGTGGCTCGGATGTGGACCCAAATAACTGCACTTAAGGCATAGTGCATTGTATGTTAGAAGCCATCAAAATATTCCCTATTCTAGTCCCCCTGTGAAAGATTTAGAAAAATGATCACTGTTAAATCATTAACAATAACAGATTTAACAGTGATCATTAAGATGATAATGCCCCTTTAAGAGGTTCTCTTTGGGGCTAAAAATTTTTTCCTCTCTCTAAATCTAGCAGCACTAGTTCTATGCTACATGTTGCTGCGGGTTTCCTAGTTCGCTGTACACTGCTTTCCCATACGTTCGGACACATCAGTTTAAAACGTGACGTGTGTTTAGGAATACCCTTTTGTGATGTGCAGTCATTCAACCCCAACCAATTTGTGTTTTTTCTTTTTCCTTTTTTTTCTCATTTCATTATTTATTTATTTTGGCTTACTAAGAGCCATAACTTATTTTATTTTTTTATTGTATTTTTCAGTGGTACAGTTCAATTTATGATAAGTATAAGTGCAGTGACTGAGTCACACCACACAAAAACAAAAGTTTTAGTTTTTAGAAAAACTGACTTTTCTAAAATTAGATTGGTGGTATACGAGTCCCTATCAGAGTGGAAAAGTTTCAATGGAGTCCAGGAGAAATGGGACTATTTAAAAGTGTCACTATTGAAGGCAACAGATAATTGCATTAGGCTTGTCAGTAAAAAGCAAAAAAGGAAGAGTCCTCTGTGGTACTCAGTAGTGGCCAAAATCATAAAAAAAAATAAAGTTTGACAGGCAAATTTATAAGATTAGGCAGAGGCCAAACAAGTTATAAGAGCTTCTAAAGCACAGGCAGAAGAGAAATTAGCTCAGTCAGTGAAAAAAGGCGATAAGACATTCTTCAGATACATAAATGAAACTAAAACAAGGAATTGCTAAATTAAAAACAAAAGGAAGGTATATGGAAGAAGATAAAGAACTAGCTGACTGCCTCAATGAATACTTTTGTTCAGTTTTTACAAAGGAAAATGAAGGAGACGGACCTCAGTTAGGAAAGACGACTAATGAATCTTTTGTGTTTAGGTGCAGATCCGTCTGGTATCTGCAGACTGATCCGCACCTATAATGCAAACACTGGTATCCGTTCAGAACGGTTCCGTCTGCATTAAAAGTCTAAGTGTAAGTCAAACGGATCTGTCCTGACTCGCATTGAAAGTCAATGGGGGACAGATCCGTTTACAATTGCACCATATTGTGTCAATGTAAACTGATCCGCATTGTAAGTCAAGACGGATCCGTTTGGCTCCTCATTGCCAGGTGGACACCCAAACTCTGCAAGCAGCGTTTTGGTGTCCGCCTCCAGAGCAGAATGGAGGCGGAACGGAGCCAAACTGATCCATTCAGAATGCATTGGGGGCTAAACCGATCCGTTTGGGGCCGCTTGTGAGAGCCTTGTAACGGATCTCACAGGCGGACCCTGAAACGGCAGTGTGAAAGTAGCCTAAGGCAGCGGGGTACTGTGGAGATCACTGTTAGGGGGGCGGCCCCTAAGGAGGTCACTGTCAAGGGAGTGGGGTGCTGTGATGCTCAACGTTAACGAGATGGGCTGCTGTGGAGGTCCCATTTTAAACTGTCGGCGCACGGTTGGGGGGGGGGGGTATGGGGTGCTGTAGAGGACACTGTTATAGGGGATACTGTTGATGTCTTAACACACACACACACACACACACACACACACACAGGTACTTCTACTAGTAATAAATAAACATATTGCATATTGTCACGTCCGAAAAGTCCAAACTATTAAAACGTGTAAAAAAAAAAAAAAAAAAAATCTTTTATTGTCCCTCCCAAAAATAGGATAGGACTGTGCTAATATGGGCCAGAGGTTCCATAAAACGCCAAACACGCTGCTTTTTTGGTGGCTTATTTTTTTTTGGGGTGGTATTGAGTATCTCAATACTTTTTATGGTTTTGAAATCGAATAAAAATTTTGGTATCTTGACAACCCTACTGTGGAGCATTTTGTACCCCCTGCACATCATATGGTGGTATTATAGACACTAGAGGCACTACTGGGGGGCATAATGGATAATGGGGGCACTACAGGGGAGCATTACTTACATACCTAGGGCACTGCAGGGGTTGCAGATTAAAAAGAGCTGTTTTTAAAGGCTCTTAAAATGGATGCAAAATGGCCATGAGTTTATCCTTTTGAAACGTCACCCTTTTTGGCTCATGCACGTGTTTTTTGTCCACATCTGATTAGCGCTTTTTGCAAGTCTGATGCAGGCCCATTCACTTCAGTGCGGCTGCAAAAATGCGGACTGCACACCGCGTGCTGTCTGCATCCGCATGTCCGTTCTGTGGGCTCACAAAAAAGAGAACGTGTCTCATTAGGGACAAGGATATAGATGTTCTATGGATGGCAGGACATTCTGTTCACCAAAAGGCAGATTGCACATGGTAGATGTCTGTGTGTTGTGAATTCGCTGTTTGTGGACCACGTTCGTGTGTATGAGCCCTAAGCCATGTCATATTGGGTGTCGCGGTTCTTTGTTTAGTACTCCTATTATTCCGTTTGGCTGTTGGGAAGCCTATTGATACCATCCTTGTATCCCAGCCTAATGCTTCGTCAGTGATTGTGAGTAGAGATGAGCGAATTTCTGGTTGTGAAATTCGTTCACTCTTGGTTTACTGGTAAAAGGTGAATTGCGTTATGGACTCCCCTGCATAACGGAAACGGAACGGATCCGTTTTGCAGCCAATTGATTTCTATTATGAAAAAAATGAATAACTGAATGCCTCTAACGGACAATAATAGGACATGTTCTATTTTTTTATTTTTTATTTTTTTGTGGAACGGAACTGGAATGCACACAGAGTACCTTTGTGTGTGTGTGTTTTTTATTTAATTTTTTTCTGACCCATTCAAACGAATCTTTCCACATATGGTCCGCAAAATAAATGGAACGGGCACGGAAAGAAAATGTTTGTGTGCAAGAGACCTCACTGATGGAAGTCACTGACCAAACACTGACTGTGTGAAGACCAGTAGTCCTCTGTGTAATGGTCTCTGACTTCTGGACGCATACACAGTTCTGCCCAAAGTAACTTCATTTGAGCTGCTGTGTGTTTGACGTTTCCTTTTTTTTTTTTTTTTGAAGTGTATGTAGAAAAGTGAAGCTGTGCAAATAGCCCAGTATACCCCAGTGCAGCAGTGTGCATACTGGTGAGCGCTGACATCAGTTGTGGATAAAGTGCTGATTGTTTCCCACTTGTCCATGAATACAAACAATACACTGACTCTCTGGGAAAGGAATATGTCACCACAGGCGAAGGAACTTTTCTTAAAGGGGTTATCCGAGACTAAAAAATGCCCCCCATATGCCCGGGCCCCTCGCACTGAATCTACTTACCTGGCTCCCCGCACCTCCGCTGCTGCTTCTCCCAGTGCTCGAATGAAAACGTGCATGGGGAGAAGCTGCTGCGGCTGTGTGGGGAGCCAGGTAAATAGACTCGGTGTGGGGGCATTCGTTAATCTCAGATAACCCGTTTAATAGTAACTTGCCATGAGAAGAATGCTTAAAGGGATTCTGTCACCAGATTTAACCCTATTAAGCTAGCTGACATTAGCGATGTGCTAATGTCAGCTAAACATAACTAGCCTATTCCTACTTTTATCTATGCCCCCGTTACGCCAAAAATCTTACTTTTATAATATGCAAAGGGGGGGGGGGGGGGGGTTGCTCCTGCTCCTAGAGGCTCCGTTCTTCCACTTTTGTCACCTCCCGACAAGTCCTGATTGACGGGGCCAGGCAGCGCTTACATCTGTCTGCCAGCCCTGTGCTCTGGTGAAATCTCGTGCCATTCGGCACAGGCGTGGTGAGGGAAAGACACTCACAGGCTGCCAGCTTCCTAACCGCGCCTGCGCCGAATACTGAACGGCCCGAGATTTCACCAGAGCACAGGGCTGGCAGACAGATGTGAGCGCTGCCTGGCCCTGTCAATCAGGACTTAAAGGGAGGCGACAAAGGTGGGAGAGAACGGGAATAGGCTAGTTAGGTTTAGCTGACATTAGCACATCGCTAATGTCAGCTAGCTTAATAGGGTTAAATCTGGTGACCGAATCCCTTTAAAAGAGAAGAGACCTGAAAGTCCCCAGGGATGTAGGCTTGTGCAAGGTAACACACATGAATATGGTATATTTTCATGTGGATTTCTGTGCATTTCCGCAACAGATCTGCACCAAAAATTGTATTTTTTAATTTTTGGGCGGGATTCAGACTTTCCCGCAGATCTCACCCTTGCATTGAATAGGGTGAAATCGGATATCACACAGTTGACATGTAGCAGGTTTCAAAATCTCATGTGAGTTAAATTTCCGCATGAGGGAGAAGCGCCGTTTACCTGAGATTTGTCTCGTACAGTACCAGCAAATCTGCAGGTAGCCCGACATAGGTTGTAAACAGTTAAAGGGGTTCTTTCGCTCCACACCTTTTGAATCTGTGTGATGTAGTGCACAAATGGCTGGTGCCCATATATTGCTGACCTGCCTAAGTGATCTGTGTGCTGGAAGTCTGTCCGTTGTATGGAACGTTATGGAATGGCAGCCAGACATGCGTGGGGCCTAATGATTCCTTCATATAGCAGTTATGTGGCTTGAGAGTTTGTTATTTAGACCACGTACCAGGAAGGTGTAAGAGGTTAATTGTTAAACCTTAAATGGGTTTTCCCATCTCAGACATTGGGGGCCATATCATTAGGATATGCCCCATTGTGTGATAGGGGCTGGTCCCATCTCTGGGACCCACACCCATATCTGGAACTGCATGTAAATTTTCATGGGGCTGCTGAAAATAGCAGAGTGCTGGCTTGGCTATTTCCGTTGGCCCCATAGCAATGAATAGGAGCGGTGGCCGGACTTGGGGAAAACCAGGGTTCCTCCAGCCACCACCTTCCCTGCTCCGTTTTCATTATAGTTGCAGGTCCCAGCGGTGGGACCTGCAACTATCGGACAATGGGGATACGCCCCCGTTGTCTCAGGTGGGAATACCTCTTTAAGAAGCAGCTTGTTCATCGGTTGTTGAATTCACTTTGCAAAAAGCCTGTAAGAAATGAAAGCGCCATGGGCCAGGTATTGTTTCCTGTTCCCTAAGGTGGGGGCACCTTAAAGTTTTTAACTTCCACTTTTCCTTGTTTTCATGTGTAATGACACTTGGCTCATTTCCGGAATCGGTGCCATGTCTGTATGGCAGTTTGTGTGGCACAGAGTGCTGGTGGACATGCATGCTTGGTCGCTGCCCCACAGCCAGGTCTCCTCTTCACCGCAGAGTAGGCAGTAGAAATGGCCTTGTGCTGGTGTGGGAAGGAGAGCCTCGGCAGTCCCATGGCAGTGTGTCAGAGTAGACCACCCCAGCTTCATAGGCTTGGAAAGGGGGACTGTATGGTCCATTGCTGTAGCCTGCCCCCAGCAGGGACATGGATGCAGGTATGGAAAGGGGGACTGTATGGTCCATTGCTGGAGCCTGCCCCCAGCAGGGGCATGGATGCAGGTATGGAAAGGGGGACTGTATGGTCCATTGCAGGGGCATGGATGCAGGTATGGAAAGGGGGACTGTATGGTCCATTGCTGGAGCCTGCCCCCAGCAGGGACATGGATGCAGGTATGGAAAGGGGGACTGTATGGTCCATTGCCGGAGCCTGCCCCCAGCAGGGACATGGATGCAGGTATGGAAAGGGGGGCTGTATGGTCCATTGCCGGAGCCTGCCCCCAGCAGGGACATGGATGCAGGTATGGAAAGGGGGGCTGTATGGTCCATTGCCGGAGCCTGCCCCCAGCAGGGACATGGATGCAGGTATGGAAAGGGGGACTGTATGGTCCATTGCTGGAGCCTGCCCCCAGCAGGGACATGGATGCAGGTATGGAAAGGGGGACTGTATGGTTCATTGCTGGAGCCTGCACTGTATATTGTATATTACAGTAGTGCATTGTTTTTCTGCTGGTGACCCCAATCTGGTTTCTTTATTAGGTATTAGTGATGTTCAATCTATACTGCTATGTAAGGTCTTGTACGCCTGTGTGTATATATCTGATATAGGTACATTCCGCATTTTTGGATCTTCTCTATGGGGAGGCCGGCTGTCAGTGACAACTGGCGATCTCCATTGCAGCTGCTATCTCTGCTAGGAATTTCAGAAGTGGCCTTGCAGATACAAATGCCCTTCGAGGTTTAGCCTGTGGGTGGTCTTGAATTGGTTAAAAAAAAAAAGTTTTGTTGGCAGGTTTGGTATGCTGGTTTAACCTGAATGGCAAAACTGTGTCATGTGGCTAATAGGAGCTGAGCGAGAATAGTGAAGGCAGTGTTCTCTTGTTATGCCCTTCTGCAGTACTTGATGGCTAAAGCCAGGGCCTAACAGGCTATGTGTAGAAGTGCCAGGCATAATACGCTGCAGTACACAAGTATCCCAGGCTATGTCGGGAAATCCTTCATGAATTCTTTCATAGAGCAGAAAGTCACAAGTGAGGCTACTTTCACACTAGCGTTCGATCGGATCCGTTCTGAACGGATCCGATCATAATAATGCAGACGGAGGCTCCGTTCAGAACGGATCCGTCTGCATTATTTTTAGCATATAACAGCTAAGTGTGAAAATAGCCTCGTACGGATCCGTCCAGACTTTCAATGTAAAGTCAATGGGGGACGGATCCGCCTGAAGATTGAGCCATATTGTGGCATCTTCAAACGGATCCGTCCCCATTGACTTACATTGTAAGTCTGGACGGATCCGCACGGCCAGGCGGACACTCGACTGATGCAGTCTGAGCGGATCCGCTCCATTCAGACTGCATCAGGGCTGGACGGCTGCGTTCGGGTCCGCTCGTGAGCTCCTTCAAACGGAGCTCACGAGCGGACCGACGAACGCTAGTGTGAAAGTAGCCTGACTTGTCTGCAGCCCTGTAAACGCCTTGTGAATTCCTGTGGGCAGCAATATTTTTATTTATTTTTTATTGGGGGGGTAAAACTTCTATTCCAGTTCTAAAGTTTTGTGCAACCCCCCTTCTGCACATATCCGATGTGGATTTCAAGCCCACATGCCTCTTTAAAGAGTTTCTATCACCAGAAATACTGTTATGTTCACGTCTGTCTTCGGCGCAGTGAGTGAATGATGCGATCCTGGTGCCAGCTTCCTCACTGCGCCTGCGCTGACTACGTCAGTGAGGAAGCTGGCATCAGGAGAGTGGCCGCAGGATTTCGCCAACGATGCAGGGAACAGTGGCATCAATCAAGAGGAGCTGGGCGGGCACA
Source organism: Bufo gargarizans (assembly GCF_014858855.1). Taxonomy (NCBI): domain Eukaryota; kingdom Metazoa; phylum Chordata; class Amphibia; order Anura; family Bufonidae; genus Bufo; species Bufo gargarizans. The sequence goes on from NC_058080.1 coordinate 266,232,151, forward strand.
ACACTGGACCTGGGCGGAATACAGAGTGAGTGGATGGAGCTTCTAGGTGCTGATTTTACGCCCACATAGCACCTAGAGGCTCATTAGCATATAATAAGTGCTGCAGGGACTAACGTTAGAAACATACTGTTATGTAGTGCTGACATGGCCGCATCGCTAATGTCAGTCAGCTACATAACAGTATTTCTGGTGATAGAAACCCTTTAACAAGTCGGTGAATGGGCAATGTGTGCGTTCCCTGGTCTCCACAGACAACTCACGTATCCATTGACTTTAATGTGTATTCACACATTAGTGGTGTTCCATGGTCAAACCACAGAAGCTTGTCCTATTTTTGTCTGATTACGGGTCCCTCATGCCCATTGAAGTCTATGGGTCTGTGAAAACTGTGGACCGCACGGATGCCATCGATGTTGGAAGTGCAGTTTTCATAGACCATTGGTAGGATATGCTCTGGAAATTAATTTTAAACCTAGCAGTGTCCATGGAATGCAGATGAGACATGGACCAAACATGGGTTCTTTATGGATGTCATCACCGACACAGACGAGTAAAAGAAGCCTAAATTGCCCTCCAAGTTTCGATGTAGCACTGGAGCTCCCGTGATTTTACACTACTGTCAGGCAGGGGGTTGCACAGGATTTTTGTAGTCTTTTCTTATTTTTTATTTTTTTTTATGGGTTTTGGTTTGTGTTTTATGTCAGTTTTTAGGCAAAACGCAGTTCCGGATGTTGGGCTACTTTCACACTGGGGTTTTGGTTTCCTTTTCTGAGATCCGTTCAGGGCTCTCACAAGCGTCCAAAACGGATCAGTTTTGCCCTAATGCATTCTGAATGGAAAAGGATCCGCTCAGAATGCATCAGTTTGCCTCCGATCAGTCTCCATTCCGCTCTGGAGGCGGACACCAGAACACTGGCTCAGTTTTGACAAGCGGACAGCAAAACGCTGCAAGCAAACGGATCCGTCCTGGCACACAATGTAAGTCAATAGGGACGGATCCGTTTTCACTGACACAATAGAAAACGGATCCATCTCCCATTGACTTCCAATGGTGGTCAAGACTGATCCGTCTTGGCTATGTTAAAAATAATACATACGGATCCGTTCATGTGGTTGTATTATTGTAACGGATCCGTTTTTGCAGATCCGCACCAAACTCGTCTGTGTGAAAGTAGCCTTACATGGAAGTCTAGGGGAAATAAACGCAGGACATATAGGTGTATTTCTGTAATGGCGGTTTTGGGGGCAATGTTTTTTTTTTTTCCTTTTTCCTTTTCCCAAAATGCAGCACCCACCGAGTGCTGGTTTTCTCTCATTTGGTGCAGTGTGTGTTTGCTTAGGATTTTTGGTGACCTCACATACTTTAAAAAGGCTAAGGATGCCAGGTGCTATAATGCTGCATGGGCAGAAATGCTTATCTAGTAGACCTTTTTTCAGGCGTTTCACAATTTTTTTTTTTGGGGGGGGGGCGCGCGTGTGAAGGAAGCCTTCAGGCCACTTTCTCAAGGCTTGGTCAGCCAAAACCAGGGGAGGTTCCAGAGGACACTATCCCCCTCATACCGTGTGGATGCCGCTAGTGGATAATGCACGTGCAGCCTGTATTCGGCCACCTCTCCACAGCACAGAAAATGGTGGGTGGAAAAAACAAGCGTGTGACTTTAAGAGCAGCCTGCGTGAGTCACCCCTGTGTGTGTTGGTAGAGGCCTGCGCTGGAACTGCAGAGCCGCTCCGGGCCAGAATAGAACGTTCCATTTCCTGTTCCCTGGCTGACAGAGGAGGGTTCCTGCTGGCACAGAGCTAATCCTAGTGCAGCAAGAGCTATGGCTGTGTGAGGAAACATGGTGGAGACGGCGGCCGACATGGAAGCATATGTTCTAGAAGACATCCTGGAGGTACGGCGTCGGGTGCGGGACATGAGGGGAGGGGGAGACTGGCCGGCGGCTCGCCAGACCTTGTGCCTTCTCCTCTGCTACGTCCTCGCCCGGTACCGGTCCGGGCCAGCGAGGGGCCTTGCGTTACATAAACCGCCTGCGTGCCTGTGACCTTTACATTAACTCATTAGAAGGTGGGGGCTTTCTCCCAGTATCAGATGTCTTGCACAATTCGTCTGGAGGCCTAGTGCCCTGCCTGTCTCCGCAGCCCGGCAGTGTGGAAGTTTCCAGCTCACTTCTGGCCTGCACCACACTACAGTGCCAGGAGTGTGCCCACACTGTGCAGGTTGCCCTTCTTGTCATAAAGATCATATCTTCTTGGGTTGTACCTCTCTGACCAGACTCGCCAGAGATTTCTGCAGGATGGCAAGTCACCCGCCCTCTAGCCGGGGTCCTACTGGTTGTACCACCCTGGGGTGCCCTATGGGTAGGGGTCACCTGCCCTCTTTTGACACTTGAGGAAATATTAAGGGGTGAACCTTGCGCAGGTGGCCAGCGGTGGTTTTATGGGGGAATGCTGTGACCCTTCTCAGGTCTGATCAATGAGCAGATCATGGAGTCCTCTGCTGAGCCCGGAGCTGATTGCTTTTAGTTGTGAGTCACCTGATGTCGGTCACCTCCTCCCAGGGGCATTATGGCTTATGTAAGGTAATCCTGGGAGGGTGTGTGAACAGTCGCCAGCAGACTAAAGGAACGTTCAGCAGATGACATGTGGCGGGTCTATATATTTGTCTGATCCAGCTGATGCCTGCACAGCCTTCTGCACACAGATTTACCTCACATCTGTTGTGGCTTGTGTCACAAGGGGAACTGCAAGACAACCTAAGGGGAGAAGCCATGCCATGACCAGGCAGGTGCACTGTGACGCTACCTGCCAGGGGCAGACTGGAAACTTAAAGTGGCGCCATGTTGTAGGCAGTGCCAGCGATACCACAGTGCAGCGGACAGTACTGCCCTATCACTGTACTGAGGACGGTTAGGTTCAGGATGGCACCTCCAACTATTGGTCAGGTGCAGAACTACCTGATGCTCCTATAATTAATGCTGACAGCATCAGATTATGTACCCAGCCAGCAGACATGAGGGCTCACACAGCCCCCTGGGATTGTCCCACCTTGAAATTTCCCTGTAGGGTCTATGGCCAGTCCGGCCCTGCTACTCGCATCCTCTTCCCAGCCCGACAGGGCTGCTTACTGGGGGCAGTACACTAGATGCACATGCCTGCAGTCTAATGCCCGTGGTGCCTGTGACTAAACTCTGCCCCTTCATATTGGCATTAGTCTTATTTTAATAAGCCGGGTTCACATCTGCACTGTGAAATGTCAGTCCGTTCCTCCGCTGGAGTCCACAGTATCTGGCATAGCTGCATCCCACCGCACACTGCCGGCTCCCCATTAGGCGTATCCGGCAGCATTCCAGCATCTATGCTGGCTTTCGGACGGCCATAAAATGGTGTGTCCAGCTAAAAGCTGGTATATGTGCCGGATACAAAGGCAGATGTGAACCCCGCCTTAATCTTCATCATTGTCATTTCTGAATTCGGCAGAATTCTTTATAGAAGACAATTGAAAATATTAAGTTGGGTGACTGTTGTATACAGCTTCCCCTACATATGTATAGGCCTCCTGCCACCACAGAATACAGGGTGGCATATGGCCAGGTGTCCCTGCTTGAGTTCTTGCTACAGATTCATGTTCTGGAAGTAAGTTGGTGTTAGGTGGACACCACATGGTGGGACCCCAGGGTGCGGGCTAGGCCACACGATTTTACCACGGTCTTGCGTTCACTAGCTGCAGTGGGTGGGCGTAGCTTTGCCGCGCTATGTGCTCCCACCCTAAATGAAAGGTCATGCACATGACCTCTGTTTTTGTCCGCATCAGATATGAATTTTTTGCGGGTCACATGCCGACCTGTTCACTTCAATAGGATTGCAAAAGATGCGTACAGCACACCGTGTAATATCCGCAAAAAAATACAATGTCCTATTCTTGTCCTTATTACAAACAAGGATTGGACTGTTCTATTATGTGCTGGACTTTCTGTTCTACAAAATGCGGAACACACACATGGCCGATATTCATGCTTTCCGGACCACAAAAACTACTATGGCCGTGTACGTGGGCCCTTAGAGTAATAGGCGTAACGATTGCTTATACACATAGGGGAGATTTCAGTCTGTGGCCGAGAAGTGGGCTTGATTAATAGTGACGTTAGGACCGTCAGAGGAAAAGCAGGCAAGCATAAACTCATGAAAAGTTGCACACTAAATAAGTAAAATTGTGACTTTATTTTTTATTTTATTTTTAAAGTGTCAGGCTACTTCAGAGCTGGCTATAATCAGTTCTTCCATCAGAATATTGCAAATCTGCACTAGGTCTCATTTATGAATTTGGCCTCAACTTTCATCCCAGCTCTAAAAGTTAGTTTTGGTGCAAATTGTGCCAAAGTTGATAAATCTCCCCCATAATTTTAAAAGGAACCTGTCACCAGGATTTTGTGTATAGAGCTGAGGACATGGGTTGCTAGATGGCCGCTGGCACATCCGCAATACCCAGTCCCCATAGCCCTGTGTGCTTTTATTGTGGGGTGGGGGGGGAGAAACAATGATTTGATACATATGCAAATTAACCTGAGATGAGTCTGGTGTGACTGAGCCCAGCACCGCCCACATCCTCAATCTCCTCCTTGCTCCCGGACTTCGGAAAGCTAGAGCGCTGTAATCTCGCGATGCGCCAGCACAGGGAAGGAACGCTATGACGACACTGTGCATGCGCTAGCTCATGCCTCTCGAGATTACAGCGCTGTAGCTTTCTGACATTGAGGAGCAAGGAGGAGATTGAGGATGCGGGGCGGTGCTGGGCTCATCTCAGGGACAGGACTTCTCAGGTAATTTGCATATGTATCAAATCGTTTTGTTTTTTACAGAAAAGCACACAGAGCTATGGGGACTGGGTATTTCGGATGTGCTAGCAACCCATGTCCTCAGCTCTATACACAAAATCCTGGTGACAGGTTCCCTTTAACGCAAAACCTGCCAGCCTGACTGCTGCACACGTGGGCAACACTGTCTGTGTGAACAGGTGGTGGTCTTCTCCAGAGCCACTGGTCTATTTCACCTGCATTGTCCACCGGTCCATGGAACTACGTATCCCATGTACTTATAATAAGAATGGCGCTGCATTCTGTAGAAGTTACTGGGGGACATTTGTCCAAACTGTCCCCCAGTCCCCAGGTTCTTTTGCCTTCCTCTGGATCAACTTGCAGGATAACAGGCCGAACTGGATGGACAAATGTCTTTTTTCGGCCTTATGTACTATGTTACTATGGTGTAAAAGAAAGTAGGCTTAGTTGCCCCTAGCAACCTGTCAGATTCCACCTTTGGAAAATGAAATGTGGAAATCCCCCCACTGACAGAACACTCTGGGTAGACTCTTAACACCGGTGTGAATGGAGCCATCTTCCACTTTTCGTCATTTAGTAATGTAAGGGTATGGTCAGAAAGTGACCATAAAACATAAGGCCCTGTTCACATTTGGGTCATGGTTTTTGCTTACCATGGATATCACTGATGTCTGCTGGATTCTGTTGACATAAGCCTTTTTTAAATGTCTGTGACGAATGGTCAGTGTTTCATCTGTGAAGTTTTCGTCGTCGGTCCGGTTGTTACATCTGTATTCAATGTGCATTGGTAGGCTGGAAAAGGGAGAGCACCTCCTCCACTGACAGAACACTGATGCCATCCATGTTCAGTGATTCTTTGGCACATTGGGAAGATTTATCAAAACTGGTGCAAAAGAAAAATTGCCCATAGCAGCCAATCAGATTCCACCTTTCATTTTTCAGGTCTGCTATAAAAAATAAATAAAGAAACAATCTAGTTGCTTGTGGCAACATAGGCTACTTTGACACCAGCGTTTTTACTGAACCCGGCAGGGCTCAGCAAAAATGCTTCTGTTACGGATAATACAACCGTCTGCATCTTGTGTACGGATCCGGTTGTATTATCTTTAACCTAGCCAAGACTGATCCGTCGTGATCTCCATTGAAAGTCATTGGGGGACGTATCCGTTTTCTATTGTCAGAGAAAACTGATCCGTCCCCATTGACTTGCATTATCTTGCTCCGCATCCCATGATGGAAAGAAAATGGCAGCATGCTGCGGTTTGTTCTCTGGTATGAGAACGCAACCAAACGGAACGGATTGCATTCTGGTCCATTCTGTTCAGTTACGTTTTGTCCCCATTGACAATGAATAGGGACAAAATGGAAGTGTTTTTTCTTCTCTGGTATTGAGACCCTATGACTGATCTCAATACCAGAAAATAGAAATGCTAGTGTGAAAGTAGCCTTGATCCGTTTTTCCTCTGCAGCAGTTTTAATAAATCTGTCCCATAGACCAGTGTTTCCCAACCAGTGTGCCTCCAGCTGTTGCAAAACTAGAACTCCCAGCATGCCTGTCAGCCTTTGGTTGTGCAGGCATGCTGGCAGTTGTAGTTTTGCAACAGCTGGACGCACACTGGTTGGGAAACACTGCCATAGACTGCAATGGACATGCTTGGTCTGCCTCATGGAGCTAAGTAGTGACTGATACTTACCCACTGTCTGAATGGACACATGAAAGGTCATTACCAGGATAACCCCCATCATACCCACATCAGCAGGGTGTTGTACACTGCTGAGCCTTCTCCCACGGCCACCACAGAGGCTGGCTCTTTTCCTCAAGTTGGACCCCCCCCAATGATCTTCCTGAGGTTAGGTCATCCGTATTAAAGGGAGTCTTTCACCTAATCTGAGCGTTTTAGACCGCTCAGATCAGGTTATAGACTCTTTAACCCTCATTACGATCATACCTGTCTCTTATGTGTCCCTTGCCCAGATAATGAAAATAACACTTTTTGAACTTATGCAAATTACCTTCTGAAGGTGCCCAGGGGCGGCGTTCCTGGCGATGTGCCCAGAAAAACACACCTCCAGCCGGCGGACGTCACGAGCGGCACCAGAGGACGGCGGGCTGGGAACTGGCCCGCACCTGCGCACTGCTCTGCCCATTATGGGCAGAGGAACATCCTTTCATATTGAGCATGCGCCGGCCGGCGGTCTTTAGTTGGCCGGCGCATGCGCAATATGAAAAGCTGTTCATCTGCCCATAATGGGCAGAGCAGTGCGCAGGTGCGGGCCAGTTCCCAGCCCGCCGTCCTCTGGTGCCGCTCGTGATGTCCGCCGGCTGGAGGTGTGTTTTTCTGGGCACATCGCCAGGAACGCCGCCCCTGGGCACCTTCAGAAGGTAATTTGCATAAGTTTAAAAAGTGTTATTTTCATTATCTGGACGAGGGACACATAAGAGACAGGTATGATCGTAATGAGGGTTAAAGAGCCTATAACCTGATCTGAGCGGTATAAAACGCTCAAATTAGGTGAAAGACTCCCTTTAAAACACCTGGGAAAACGTCTTTAAAGGGGTTTTCTGAGACTTCAATACTGATGACCTATCCTGTGGGAGTGACACCTGGGACTCCTACCAATCAGCTGGCTGAGAAGGAGCGCCATAGTATTAACGTTTCGGAAAACCCTTTTCTGAAGTTATAAATTGTCTAAAAATATTTTTGTAGTATATTTTATTAATTTGATTTTTATAGGTTTGCTGCAAAACAAACCCCTGAAGTCCGAGCCTTTCTCTAGCACATACGGAATCTGTACACCATAGCCATGTATGTGATGTACGGATTTTGAACCATACTGGCATCAGCACCCATAGCTATTCCTGCTCCGCTGAAAGCTTTGCATAACACATGGGTGCTGTTAAAGGGGTTATTCGGGCTTTTACTATTGATGACCAATCCTCAGAATAGGTCATCTATATCAGATCGGTGGAGGTCCGAAACCTGGCACCCCTGCTGATCAGCTGTATGAGGAGAGAGTGCCCACGTGCCATCTCCCTGTCTGCTGCTGTGGTCTGTGGCAAACGGCAAGAGCAAAGGCACGGGCGCACTGTGCATGCAGTTTCCCCATACAGCTGATCGGCGGGGGTGTCGGACTCCTGAGGATAGGTCATCAATAGTAAAAGCCCGGACAACCCATTTAACCCCCTTCCTATGCTTCATAGAAAATAGTCCCTCATATAGAGGTTCATATGGTATATATAACAGTGATGGTGAACCTTTTAGAGACCGAGTGCCCAAACTGCAACTAAATACCCACTTATTTATCGCAAAGTGCCAACACAGCAATTTAACCTGAATACCAGTATAGTATATCTTCCATGTACTTTATCATTTAGCTATAATAGCTTAATAGCCTACATTCAGTGTGCTGTTCATAGTGCGTCCTGTGCTGATGAACAGCAGGAAAAGTCTAAAGCATATTAGTATGCCATAGACTTTTTCCAAGGCGCGGGTGCCCACAGAGGGGGCTCGGAGTGCCGAGCCATAGGTTCGTGCCATAGGTTCGCCATCACTGGTATATAATGCCCACACAATTTTCTATTAGCTATAGGTTTATATTTCTATGGATTTAGAAGTAGCGATGGATGATGGGCATCTAGCCCGCTTTTCTATGCCAACATAGGGAGCAGGGTAGCTACTGAGCATGTTAGTCCACCTCTGAATGAAGTAGAAGATGGACCACATGGATAATCAGCAGGGGGCCCTACCAGAGACGTAAATGTAAAAAAAAAAAACAACCTTTGAACAATATTTTTATTGTTTGACTACTATAATACTTTATTGAAAATGACCTATTGATTGCATAGCTTTTTTTTTTTTTTTTTTTTTTTTTTTTTTGCGCGCTGATAATCCCTTTAGTATTGTGCTGTCTTTTATACGAGGCCCTGAACTTTAGACTGCATTACATATTAGGAGGAAATGTGAGCAGTGTTATTGGGACATATGCGAATGCCTCAGACGGTTGCATCACTTTTGGTCACTTTGCCTCTGCATCAGTGCACTGGAATACCATTTGGTGCCCGTTTGGCAGAATATTAAGCAGGGTTCCCAGGGACCTGATGGCCAAGGTGTCCCAAAATTTGTTGTTGGTGTAAACGTAACAATTTGGGTTACTTTTCTGTAGACTTAAGTCTACAGTAAAGGTGGATTTAGATGAACCAATAATTGTCCAGATTATCGGGAACAACCATTCCTGCAAATGCTTGTACCCAATAATCTGGTGATCTAAACGTACCATCAGTCACGTGATAAATCCCCTCGTACTGTGAAGGAGATCACTGCATGTACAATACAGAGATCTCCTTCACTGAATGAGCAGCTAGCTATCTAAATGGTATGAAACTCTGACTAGTTAAAAGGGGTAGTAATTTTTATTGATGACCTATCCTCAAGATCCCCGCCATTCTGATATTGACCAGGTCATCAGTATGAACAGCCTGGACAACCTCTTTAAAGGGGCCACAAGAACACCCAGAAAGTCTAAAAGGTTAGAGGGGTTTTCTGAGATGGCTAGGTTATCAATATCAGATTGGCGGGGGTTCCATACCACAGCCGCTATACAATGGTGTTGAAGCTCATCCCCTTTCACTCGCCATCTGGTTCCTAGGAATTGTCCAACCTTGCTTAGCCCTAAATTATGCTGTTTAGCTAATGAGGGTCCTGTCGTTTGCTGGAAATGGATATGCCTTCACTGGCTGAGTGTTTGATGGCTTCTCTCCGACTCCCCCATACATGCCGGACCCCACTGTGTGAGCGGAGGAAGCTGCTGCTGGACTCCCCTACCAGGAGAACAACATTCAGTGCTTCCTGATCCTTTTCTTCCCTGCAGGAACTTCCCATACAGTCTCACCAACAAATGCAACGTAACATCCAGATTGATATATAGGTTTATGGGAGAAGTATTTTTTATAAGGCTTCCTTCAGAGTCAGTGTTTGGTCAGTGATTTCCATCAGTGATTGTGAGCCAAAACCAGCAGTGGATCCTACACAGAGATGAAGATCTGCACCTGCTCTGTGTTTAGAGCCGCACCTGATGGAAATCACTGATCAAACACTGAGGTGTGAAAAGTGGCCATAGGCCTCGTTCACCCTTTAGTGAATCATGGATGGGACTTTAATGTTCACGCAGCATTGATCTTTCCACAGACTGTGGGTCAGTGGACAAACAATGGAGACAGAAAACAGACAAAAGGAGACTACGCAGACCCTTTAGGTACATGTTCACAGACGAAACGCTGATTTGTGACAGATGTCGACACGTGAATGTAAATGAGGCCTTAGGCTGCTTTCACGCAGTCATTGTTTGGTCAGCGATCTATTGGTGATTGTGACTGTATATAGGACTCTGTACAGGAACCTCTGTGGAAGAATAGTGCACTGTTCAGACCAGTCACATGTCCGTATCCGTTTTGCTGTCTGCAAATTTTGCAGCCACAAAATCTGGGTGCTGTCCTTGTGCATCTGGCACTGTGTGCGGGCTCCATTGTTACGGTGCCTAGCCTTGTCCGTGTTTTTAGTGGGGTTGTGAAACAGACTTGCGCATGTGGACCGTGCGCGGGTCTGGACACAAGTCTGCTCTTCACTGCAGCCTAAGCTGCTGGGACCTCAGTATGTTTGTGCACCGTTGTGCACTTCTTTACATTTCAAGCCCACCCTGCTATAAATTGTTGAAAAAACAACCCATGCATCCGACTGTGGCTGGAGTGTCAGGTCAGGCAGCGTGGAACATGCCCCTGGCACACACCGCTTGGACCCTGTCCTGCTCCTACAGACTGGACGCGCTCGTGAGCAGGATGGCTAATTATTTACTCCTTGCATCTGCTTCTCATTGCCCTTCTAGTGGGTAAAGTGGCATTACAGCCCTGTGGGCAGAGACTGGCACACACCAGCCTTGTACGGCAGCCACTGCTGGTTCTATAATGTGATGACAGCATTCATAGTTAATGGGTTTTCATTTATGGGTGTGTATGAAAAAGCGGTTTACTGGTGTACATAGGTTATATATATATTTTATATTTTTTTTTTTTGCTCAAGCAGCATCCTTTTGTGCAAAATCTTGTAACTTGTGTGCTGATCTCACGAGTTCTGAAGAATGATTTAGGGTTTATTAGTAAAGAATTGCCTTAGGCTACTTTCACACCAGCATTTTTACTGGGTCCGGCAGGGCTTAGCCAAAGCGCTTCCGTTACTGATAATACAACCATCTGCATCCGTTATGAACGGATCCGGTTGCATTATCTGTAACATTTTTAAAATGGCCAAAATGGATCAGTTTTGAACTCCATTGAAAGTCAATGGAGGGGGGGCAGATCAGTTTTCTATTGTGGCAGAGAAAACTGATCAGTCTCCATTGACTAGCATTGATTGGTTTTGCTCCACATCCCAGGACAGAAAAAAACGTAGCATGCTGCGGTTCTCTCTCCGGTCTCAGAACGGAACAGAATGCATGTTGGAGCATTCCGACAATGAATGGGGACAAAATGGAAGCGTTTTTTGTTCCGGTATTGAGCCCCTATGATGGATCTCTATACCGAAAGACTAAAACGCTAGTGTTAAAGTGGCCTTATTGGGGGGATGCTTGCGTCTCCTTGTACGCACTGGTTCTAGGATTTGTACTGTTGACATGTGTGTGGGGGGGGGGGGGGGGGGGGAGAAGATGACAGAGTGCTTTATGTACGCTGCGTTCTCTGGGTTTAGAGGTCCTTTAGCTTACCAGTGATGTAGAAGTCATCCACGTGCATCTGGAACATGAGTTTTGCATAATTAGTCTTCATTTAGTTTAAAAAATAATATATATATATATATATATATATATATATATATATATATATATATATATATATATATATATATATATATATATATAGCCATCGGAACCTCTGCTTAAAGTCATGCTACGGTCTAAGGCTTCATTCACACATCCGTGAGATATACCGGACAGGCATCCTGCTTAGTGCATGCCACTGCTGTATAGATCTATAAGTGTATTACTGTACTGCTGCGGAACTAAGCAGGATGCCTGTCCGGTATCTCACCGACATGTGAATGAAGCCTACATCTGATGTGATGTGAAATAGTTTAATGTTACCTGGTGCCTTCCTATGTGCCCCCTCTGTGCAGTTACAGGATGACTGCTGGTAGTCTGAGGCAGTCTCTCCGAGATGGATCGGCATTGATGACCATCCGTTGTGTTCCTCTGTAAGGTCCTGTTGGTTTTGGGTTGCTGTTGCTCCTTCACTTCTGCAGCTTCTGCCAGAACCAATGCTGAGTAGATGCTGTAGGACAACATGGAGGATGAGTACAGCACATACCTCGTCAGTGTTTATCCATCCAGCAGTACAGACAGGTACTCTCAGCTGGTTTCCATTATTCCCTGTCACATATTGGAGAGTCGCTATAGGTCTACTTTTTCAGTGTTTTTTATTTTATTTATTTTAATTTACTGTGATTTGTTCTTGTACTTTATACAGGTGGAGTCTTTCATTTTGGACCAAGATGATTTGGAGAACCCTATGCTGGAGACCGCATCCAAGCTCCTTTTGTCCGGCACAGCCGATGGAACAGATTTAAGAACAGTAGATCCTGAGACGCAGGCTAGATTAGAGGCCCTCTTGGAAGCTGCAGGTATGGTCAGCAGGAAGGTCTACATTTATAAACTGCTCAATGCTTTGTACTTTGAGTACACAGGAATCTTTGTAAAATTTTTGAGGTTTCAGACTGGCGTTAAGTGTGATTGTAGAGGGCAGAATTCTCTAAGTCTAATGCCTTGTGAGCGCTGTGCAAGTATCTGTAGGAATTGGCATTCTTAAGTTCCTATTCACACAGACTTTCTGCATTGATATTTGCCCGCTGCAGCAGAAATGATTTATTAGACTTAAGGTCGGCACATGTTTTTTTCCCTTCACATAAAGGGGGTGTTTTGCTACTGAATATTACATTTTTCGGTTAGATCTTTCACATTTTCAGGTTGTCATTTAAAATGATGATTCTGTCTTTAAATATGGCTTACATGCCTGTTATGGCACCCCCTGCCTCAGAACGTCCACCTGTTGTGTCCAGTGCTGAGAAGAAGCTGCTTCTAGTACACGGATTCTTATTGGTTGGCCAGCACAATAGCAGCAATCGCTCGGCTCCCTGTGTACATGAGGATCTGAGAGGTGGCTTTAAAGGGGTTGTTTCATCATGGTCAGTGGGGGCATATCACTAGGATATGCGCCCATTGTCTTTTTATAGGTGTGGGACCAACACCTTTATCTAGAACGGAGCCCCGCAAGTGAAGGGGGGCGCATGCGCAGCCGCACTCCATTCATTTTCTATGGGGCTGGCGAAAATAGCTTAGCGCATGCACTGTACGCTCCCACTTAAGTCTATGGGGAGCCAGCTTGGTGGCTACACCGGAGTCCTCCAGCCACCACCTTGCGGGGCTCCGTTCCCGATATAGTTGGGACCCGCACCTATAAGACAATGGGAGCATATGCTAGTGATATGCCCCCATTGTCTATGATGAGACAACCCCTTTAAAGCTGCTGAGCCTTGTGACCAACAGTACTGACATGAGGTAGACCTTCTGAGCTGAAGCCAGAAGAACCCCAAGGTTCACCATACCAAGCATTTAATAGCATTATATGTAGGCACAGGAGGGCTTCTTTTATCCTGAATGAACGTGTATGTTCTGTGTAGTCTGAGAAATGCAATATTCAGTCATAGGGCCACCCCTTTGAGCCAGATCCAGTATTTTCTTTCTTGTAAAATACCTAATGCAGCTGTTGCTAGATTCTGCTACTCCCAAGTAAGTTCACACACAGCCGGTTCGTTTCATCTTTCAAGCTCTATTTTAGGTTTGTTATGGCCTTCTCTCTTCATGTCAATGGACATAGTAGTGTCTAGTCATCATTACGTTTTCAATGTGCGGTCTGACTTCATTTTGATGTTTTATGGTTTAACCTTTTACCTTCTGATAAAGCAGGGGGAATCCAGGGATGGTTAATGCTCCTTGGTTACCTGCGCACGTTGCTTATTTGTATGCAGAAAATTCGCCTAAAATCTGCACTAAAACTGCATAAAAAGGCCCATAAACCCCCACTAACAATTGCCATGCTGTAGATTTCAGAAGTCCACACGGAAAATATCTGCAAAGTGTACATGAGAAAAATGCACTTGGGGAGAGATTTATCAAACTAGTTTAAAGCAGAGCTAGCTTGGGGTACTTTCACACTAGTGTTATTCTTTTCCGGTATTGAAATCCAGTAAAGGGTCTCAATACCGGGGGAAAAAAAACATAATCAGTTTTGTCCTAATGCATTCTGAATGGAAAGCAATCCGTTCAGTATGCATCAGGATGTGTTCCGTCCCGTCCCTTGTACTGTATATTTTTTCCGGACAAAATCCCGGAACATTACCGCACTTGCCGGATCCGGCATTAATTTCCATAGAGATGTATTAAAGCCGGATCCGGTACAAGTGTTCCAGAAATTGCTGCGTCGCTGGATCCGGTTTTTCGGTCTGCTTATGTGCCGGGATATAGGAGGAGCTAGTTTCGCTTTTGATCTTTTGTAAAAATCTAAATACCAGATCTGTTCTGGATGAGACAGATCCGGCATATCACCGTTGCCAGAACTGCCTGCCGGATTCTAACAACGCTAGTGTGAAAGTACCCTAAGTTGTCCATGGCAATCAATCAGATTCCAAAGGAACTGTGAAAAATGAAATCTGGAATCTGATTGGTTGCTATGGGCAACTAAGCCAGTTCTACTTTACACCAGTTTGATAAACGACCCCATTTCTTCTGCATCGGGTGGACTTACCCATTCATGTCTTCTAAACCTTCATATTTGTGATTATAGAGAGGTCGGCCATTATTGCCTTTATGGACTGTGCTCCAAGGCTTCAGAAACTCACTCTCTGATCTTAGTTTTCTTGTCGTTTTTCAGGAGTTATTTGGACACAATCTAATGCTTTATATGTGGAAATATTCTGTAAACCTTGGAGTAACTTTGTAAAGCTACCTTGTGCTGATCTTTGCCTGTATTCTGTCGTATTCCTTTCTCACCCAATCCACCTGGATGTAATTCTGGAAAGTAGTCTTCAAACCATTCATCACACAGTATTCTGAAAATAAGAAACTGTCAAATTGTGTGTTTGCTGCAGTTAAAAAAAAAAAAAAAAAGCTCGA
Source organism: Bufo gargarizans (assembly GCF_014858855.1). Classification (NCBI taxonomy): domain Eukaryota; kingdom Metazoa; phylum Chordata; class Amphibia; order Anura; family Bufonidae; genus Bufo; species Bufo gargarizans. The sequence goes on from NC_058080.1 coordinate 266,247,195, forward strand.
TTGTTAAGAAAATCACTCGCAAAACATGCCATTTAACCACATTGTGTGAACACATCCTAATGCCTCAGTGTTCGGTCAGTGATTGCCATCAGTGATTTTGAGCGAAAACCAGGTGAGGGTCTAAACACAGAACAGGTGCAGATATATATATATTTTTTTTTTTTTTTTGCGGACCATATAATGGAGCAACGGATGCGGACAGCAAGCGGAGTGCTGTCTGCATCTTTTGCGGTCCCATTGAAGTGAATCGGTCCGTATCCAAGCCGCAAAAACTGCGGCTCAGATGCGGACCAAAACGACGTTTGCGTACATGAGTCCTTATACCTGATCTCTCTGTAGCCTCCATTCCTAATTTTAGCTCCCAATTAGTACTCATGCACACAAACGTATTTTTATTTTATTTTTTCCCCAATGTCCGTCCTGTTTTCTTTGCAGCCCGTATGTGGAACCATTAACTTTTATGGAGCTGGAAAAAAAACGGAAATGACGGTGTTCATCTGTTACGGTTTACTTTACAGACAAGGATAGGATAGGACTGTTGTACCCAGTGGCCTTCCGTTCCGCAAAATGCTGAATGCACGCGGCTGGTATCTGTTTTGTGAATCCGCAATTTGCAGACCGCAAAACAGCCAACGGTCGTGTGCATGGGCCCTTAATGATAGAAATCACTGACCAAAAATCTGACGTGTGAATATGCTGGGTTTCATCATTGCAGCCAAGGGTCTGTAGTGTCCGGCTGCATGGCAACTTGTGTACCGTGACTTGTCGTAGAAAAGCTGCACAGCTTTTTTTTGTTCTGAATTGACGGTATGGTGACGCAACGTGGCATGCTGCGACTGCGGCAAAAAAAGTCTAGCTTGGATGGATATTATGTGCCTCACGTTGTGCCACCATTGACTATCATTACACAAAATGTTGTGCAACATTACTGCGACATAAATGTTGTGCGACACGTGTCACTGAGTAGCTGGACCCGTACCGTGGCTTGCTGCTGTTTTGCTGGAAGCACCTTTTTCTGTGTGTTTCACCTGTAGAAGACAATTTGCAGTAAACTGCTGTAGTTTTGTTGGCTGAGCGGCTTCATCGTGGAAACCCAGCCTTTATAGGCGCTCAGTCGAGCTGTTGGGAGTGTGTCTGACAACAAGTTGTCAATACGTATGAATGCAGACTGCAACTCCAAATCAGCGCAAGATAACAAATGCATTTACAAAGTTACTCAATGTTTTCTGCAGATTTATATCTAGTGTAAATTGGTGTTCAAATGTAGACATGCCCTTTTAAGTCAGAAATAGCTTGAGCTGATTGGAACACCATCCATTGTTTTTCCCCTGGGGAATATACCTTTTCCATCACTAGCTGGGCTTTCTGTGTGCCAAGCAGGCGTCTCTGCAGCATGGCAGACGTATTACTGGCCAGTAAGCTTTCAGCTCAGCTGTACGGTAGTTTTGCATGACTGGACTAACAGTAGGCTTTTCCCTATTTTTATTTGGTTTCTTACATTTACCTACTAACTGGCTTGGCGACTTGTGCTAACAAGGAATTGGTAAATTATCCACTGCTGATGGTAAAGCGTTCGCAGATCCTGAGGTGCTTCGCAGATTGACGTCCTCGGTCAGCTGTGCGTTGGATGAAGCTGCTGCTGCACTTACAAGAATGAGAGCTGAGAGCACCTCAAATGCAGGGCAGACGGACAAGTAAGTTTATGTATTATCTGATACTAATGCTTGTACTTGTACAGACCTTATGACCACATGCAGGCAAGTGTGTATTTACCCCAGATTACACTGTGGATTTCAAAATCTGCACCGCAGATCAATTCACACACAAAACTTCCTCACCATTTAAATTTGATTTTGAAAATCGACCTAGTTGGTAAGATTTAATCTCCTAAAGGAAGCCCCGCAAAGTGGTGGCTGGAGGACTACGGTCCTGCCACCACCAAGCGCTCAATAGACCACATGACTGGCCACCTCTCCCATTCACTTCTATCGGCCAGACGGAAGTAGCCTAGCCAGCGCTTGGCTGTTTTCGGCGGCCCCATAGAAATGAATGGAGGGTGGCTGTGCCAACACGTTCTCGTTACAGACGGGACCCACATCTATTGGACAATGGGGGCATATACCAGCGATATACCCCCATTGTCTGAGATGAGACAACCCAGTTAAGGTGCGGATGTGCCACACAAGTCAGTACCACAGTAATGCTTGTAATACATGTTGTCTGGATGTAACTTAAGGGTGAGTTCAGATGTGATGGTACACCTGCATGTGTTACATACACATTTTGCCATGGAATTCACCCTGGAAATTGCAAAGGGTGAATTCTGCAGTGAAAATTCTATAAAGGACAACAGGCAGGTTCTGCCCGCTATTTTACAATGGAAAAATAAAGCGCAGACAAATGTTGTATTGTTATTTTTCAGATTTTTTTTGTGCATATCTGCCTTGTCTGAATCCGGCATAAAGGAACACACCAAGCAAAACGAATGCATCACTACGTTATGGCTAGGGAACACCCTGAAATGTGGCGCCTGGTACGGGTAGTCAAAGAATGCAAAAGATAGAATCCTCTTTGCCATACCCCACCTTTCTCCCATCATGCACTAGGCATTACTGTGTTGTATCCGTTTTGTCCAGAGTGTTCCTTTTACATTTTGAAGTCTTAGAAGAACCTTCATTTTCAATGGGCCTTTGTTAAAAGGGTTTTCTGGTCCACATTGGTGGGGATCCGACCCCCAGCAACCTTTCCTATCAGCTGTTCTGGGCAGCCGCTAGTGCTGTAAACGATATACTAGAAGCACCAAGGTTCTGTGTGGTGGCTATACTGGCGTACTACAGCTTGGCTCCCATTCAAATGATTCTGAGCTGGTGCTGAAACCTACCCAGCAGATGGAGCCTTCCATCCACTGAATAGTTTCCGACACTTGCCCAAAAATAGGCAGTCAGCTTGTTCTCTAGCCCTTATCTCTGCACTCATTTAAACAGATTTCTTATTGAACTTGATACAAATTCAGCTTAAAGAGGACCTTTCACTTGTATAAACTATGTGAACTGAGTATGCGCCCGGGGATCTCACTGCACTTACTATTATCCCCGGGCACCGCTCCGTTCTCCCGTTATAGGCTCCGGTACCTTTGCTCTGTAAGTTATAGTAGGCGGTGTCTGCCCTTGTCCTGTGGGCGTCTCCTTCTCCTAGGCTGCAGCGCTGGCCAATCGCAGCGCACAGCTCACAGCCTGGGAGGTTTTTTTTTCTCCCAGGCTGTGAGCTGTGCGCTGCGGTTCGCCAGCGCTGCAGCCTAGGAGAAGGAGACGCCCACAGGACAAGGGCAGACACCGCCTACTATAACTTACAGAGCAAAGGTACCGGAGCCTATAACGGGAGAACGGAGCGGCGCCCGGGGATAATAGTAAGTGCAGTGAGATCCCCGGGCGCCGCTCTATATGGCAGCATACTCGGTTCACATAGTTTATACAAGTGAAAGGTCCTCTTTAAAGGGGTTATCCGAGACAAAAAAGTATTTTTTTATTTTGTTTTTGGTACGGTTTGTGGGTACATAATTTTTTTTTTTTTTTTTTCTTTTTTTTTTTTTTTTTTTTTTTTTTTTTACATGTAAACTAGGGAAAGGTGATTTTAATCTAAAAATGTGTTAAACTTTTTTTTTTTTTTTTTCTTTTCACTATTTATTATTGATCTTTATTTTTAAAGTCCCACTAGAGGACTTGAACATTCGATCCTCTGATAGCTTCTCCCATAGAATGCAATAATTGGTACACTCTCCCTGCTGCAGGGGACTGAATTGAGACAGATTTTTTTTTTTTTTTTTTTTTTTTTTATTCACTTAGGGGACTTGAACTTACAATCATTTCATCACTTGTAGTAAAAGCAAAACTAACATTCATGGTGGAATTGCGTTTTTTCTTTTTTTTTTTTTTTGCAGTTTGATTCCCACAAAAGCTTACCAGCTTCCCAAAACAAGATATGGTGAATTAAATTGTCCTTTAAAAATATAACTTATCCTTTGAAAAAGTTATGGCTCTCAAAACGTGGGAGGGAAAAAATGAAGTTGCAAAATAAATAGTGGCCCAGTCCTTAAAGGGGTTGTCCACCCATTGGGGACATTAACTGTGGGCAGCCGCGTGTATGTACTCCTCTTTTTCTGCTTCCTAGCTCCGATCAGTGATCTGCGACTCCTAAACTTCCAAAACGGAAGGCAATGACAAGTCCCCAAGCGGCACATCACTGCTAGGTGACATTTTGGAGTCTAGGTAATATAACTGCATTGCCATTTGCTGTAGACATTTAATGTTTCTCTTGCTCTGACAGCCGCAGTTTAGCAGAAGCTTGCTCTGAAGGAGATGTTAATGCTGTGAGGAAATTGCTAATTGAAGGCCGCAGTGTTAATGAGCACACAGAGGAAGGGGAGTCCCTCCTTTGCCTTGCCTGTTCCGCTGGATATTATGAACTTGCACAGGTTAGACTTTTACATATATTTTCCTCCTTTATAATTTTGTATATTTCTGGTATGCTTTTCAGAGAGGCGGTGTTTGTAGAACGGACAGCACTGACTGCTCACTGACCCAGTAACTTGAATTAGCATATTCACATTTATTCTTTTCACCAGTGATCGTTCATAGAAAATCACATGTTCTTTCCTTGTCCGATTTTCCTCGCAGGACTTAATTGAATGGTTCTGCGGGAAAAATGGGCTTCACAAGGCATCCAGCTGTGTGTGCAGTCCATTTAAAAAAAAAGTCTGAATTTCTGGCCAGAACACACACTTTTGTGATTTGTCATCTGAAACCGGCCTCAATCAGGACTATAGTTACAACCAAAGCTTCATCTAAGAAATATCGACTTCTTCATGATAAATAGTCATTTTTCTGTTCACTTTCAAAAGTGCACAAAACTGGGAAACCAAAAATGAGTGACTTCTAGTTTTGGAAAGCCATTGCAACGATCCTTCCCATTATTGGTGAAAATGCTGAAAACCTGCTGTACTCATTTTTCTTCTCTTTTAAAGGTTCTTTTGGCTATGCATGCTAATGTAGAAGATCGGGGTATAAAAGGAGACATTACGCCTTTAATGGCTGCTGCTAATGGGGGACATGTGGAAATTGTGAAGCTGCTCCTAGCTCATGATGCTGATGTGAATTCCCAGTCATCCACAGGTTTGCTTTACTTGTGATAATACGTTTGCTTAGTATTCTTCTTCTTGTTGCTTTTTTGTAATTTTCCATGTTCTTCCTGAACCAGGAAACACAGCACTTACCTATGCATGTGCCGGCGGCTATGTAGATGTTGTAAAGGTGCTGCTGGAATCGGGTGCTAGCATTGAGGACCACAATGAAAATGGTCACACTCCTCTCATGGAGGCAGGGAGTGCTGGGCATGTGGAAGTGGCCAGAGTCCTTCTGGAGAATGGAGCTGGAATTAATACTCATTCCAATGAATTTAAAGAGAGTGCACTTACTTTAGCATGCTATAAAGGTAGGATATTATTTCAGTGTTTAGAAATCCATTGCCATACGAATGCCCCTTAATTGGCTTATTGTCCTGATATTCAAGCATTGTGACTTGCACATTGATTGAATAGTTGTTTTTTTTTTTTTGTTTTTTTTTTATACCCCACCCCCCCGGGGCCATATATTGATTGTTGGTCTGTATCCATTTATGAAATATACATAGTGTGTGTCTTATGTCTTCTGTATCATCTTTCTTGTAGGACACTTGGAAATGGTGAGATTTTTATTGGAGGCTGGGGCTGACCAAGAACATAAAACAGATGAGATGCACACTGCCTTAATGGAAGCTTGCATGGTAATCAGACCTTTTAGATAGCAGTCACATTCTGCAGCGTAGCCTCGCTGGTGATTTCTGGGATGGGATTCTGCATACATTAATAATCGTCTCTGTCACATACAGGATGGCCATGTAGAGGTGGCTCGACTGCTGCTAGATAGTGGAGCTCAGGTGAATATGCCAGCAGATTCGTTTGAGTCTCCACTAACGCTGGCGGCTTGTGGTGGCCATGTGGAGCTGGCAGCTTTACTTATAGAGCGAGGTGCCAATCTAGAGGAGGTAAATGATGAAGGCTATACACCTCTCATGGAAGCTGCACGGGAAGGACATGAAGAAATGGTGGCATTATTACTCGGGCAGGGTAAGCTCCCTTTTTATATGCCTGTGTTTCAGAATAAGTTTGAGTAGTCATATTTCTGCATTTGAATATCCTAAATTACAAAGGATATGCAAACACGCCTTGGCAATGTGGTCTTCTCCCCTGTAAAATGTTTCTCTTGCATAGTGTTGATTAGTGACTACATTAGGCTAATTTCACATATGCAGCACCAGTTCTGGTAGAGGAGCACCCTGCTGGTCCTCTCCATATCCGGTACTGCTGGATGCAACTGGTCGCAATCTAGCAAAAGTACGGAGAATTGTCCAGACTGCTGCATGCTGCAGTTTGTGTTCGGCCAATTTCCGTCATTCTCTGCTGGAACTGGTGGCTGATTAACCCTGCCGCAGATGTGAAAGTTGATGTGTGGAGATAAAATATAAAGGGAAGATTTGTACTTCTTCTGTGTTTTTTAAATCCACTCCTGGTTTTGGCATACAAGTACTGATAAATACTGATCAAATACTCAGTGTGAAAGTGGCATTGGAGACATTATGTTACCAGAGCAGTTTGCCTTCATAAAAGTTTGGAAAAAATGTGACATGTTTTGAATGTGTTTTCCTTATAGCCAAGCATTGTGGTACAGTGAAAAATTCCATACTTCCAAATTATAGTGTTTGCGTGGTGCTTTGTCTTTATTGATGTTATTAAAGAAACAACTCTGAAGTTTTCATAGTACTGCTTACCCCTGTAGTGACCACCAATGCGTGTTTTTACAGCGGTCATTAAGGGGTCTTAGGCTGGCCCGTCGCTTTATTTATATTTTTTTTAACCCCTTAAGGGGCAAATCTGACAGGCCGTTCTGAGTTTTTTTCATCACACATTGTACTTCATGACAAAATTGGGTCCAAAAAGTAAAAAAAAAAAATTTGCATAAAAAAATACCATATTTACAAAAAAAATTAAGAAAATTGTGATGACTTTACATTCCCCATATGTCTACTTCATGTTTGTAGCATTTTGGGAATGATATTTTATTTTTTGGGATGTTACAGGGCTTAGAAGTTTAGAAGCAAATTTAGAAATTTTTCAGAACCAGTTCAGGTTTGAAGTCATATTGTGAGGCTTAGATAATAGAAACCTCCCAAAAATGACTCCATTTTAGAAACTACACCCCTCAAGGTATTCAAAACAGTTTTTTCAAACTTTGTTAACCCTTTAGGTCTTCCACAAGAGTTAATGGCAGATTGAGAAACAATTTCGAAATTTCTATTTTTTTGAAAATTTTCCAATATAATCAATTTTTTCCAGGAGTAAAATAAGGGTTAACTGCCAAACAAAACTCAATATGGGTTGCCCTGATTCTGTAGTTTGCAGAAACACCCCATATGTGGTCGTAAACTACTGTTTGGCCGAACAGGAGCACATAGAAGGAGGGGAATACCATATGAGTTTTGGAAGGCAGATTTTGCAGGACTGGTTTTGTTTATACCATGTCCTATTTGAAGCCCCCTGTTGCACCCCTAGAATAGAAATTTCAAAAAATTGACTCCATCTAAGAAAGTAAACGGCAGGACATAAAAGAAGGGGAACGTCATATGGTTTTTGGAAGGCAGATTTTGCTGGACTGGTTTATTTACACCATGTACCCTTTCAAGCCCCCGATGCACCCCTAGAATAGAAACTCCATAAAAGTGACCTCACCTAGGAAACTACGGGATAAGGTGGTTGTTGTTTTGGGACTATTTTAGGGGTAAATGATTTTTGGTTGCCTCAAAAAAGAGTAATATAGAGCAATGTAACAATTTAAATTCTAAAATTGTTTCTACATTCGCTATTTAGTTTTGTGGAACACCTAAAGGGTTAACATAGTTTGTAAAGTAACTTTTGAATACCTTGAGGGGTGTAGTTTCTTACATGGGGTCACTTTTTTGGAGTTTCTAGTCTACATCAGGGGGGGCTTCTAATGGGACACGGTGTCAAAAAAAAAAAAACTGTCCATCAAAATCTGCCTTCCAGAAACCGTATGGCGTTCCCTTCGTTCTATGCCCTGCCGTGCGGCTATATAGCCATTTACGACCACATATGAGGTGTTTCTGCAAACTACAGAATCAGGGCCATAAATATTTAGTTTTGTTTGGCTGTTAACCCTTGCTTTATTACCGGAAAAAAGGATTCAAATGGAATTTTTGCCCGAAAATGGGTGTTTTGGCACAGTTTTTATTTTATATTAACACCGTTCATCCGAGGCGTTTGGTCAAAAGTTATTTTTATAGCGACGACTTTTACGCACACGACGATGCCCAATATGTATGGCTCTCAGACTTTGGAGACACTAAGCAGGCATCCTAAAACTGCAGCCCTCCAGATGTTGTAAAACTACAATTCCCACCATGCCTTGCTGATGGCTGTAGGTTGTCTGGGCATGCTGGGAGTTATAGTTTTACAACATCTGGAGGACCGCAGTTTGAGGATGCCTGCACTAAAACTAATATTTTTTGGGGGAAAATGTTGTACTCCATGGAAGTGTGATACTCCCTGAAGCAATCGATAACGCAGAGGCCCGGATGATCGGGGCACGTGTTGCACTGAGTGGTGGTGTCCTTCCGTATCCCCCTCCTGCGACACACTCTGCACTTTTTTTGGGTTCGTCCCTTCTTTCCAGTATGGGGGACCACACCTGGAAAGTGTTGGCCAGGGACGATCCGGGCGCCTCCAGTTCCCGAGGTACTCCGGCCTGCTCTTTCCCGGTCCGAAAAGATCAGGGCCTTGAGGACTGCCTCATAGAACTGGAGGAATGTCCCTGTGCTGCCAGCGCTTCGGGATAGTACAAAAGAGTTGTACATGGCAACCTGCACCAAGTAGACCGCAACTTTTTTTGTACCATACCTGGGTTTTGCGCATGGCGTTATAATACTTGAGGACTTGATCAGAGAGATCAACTCCTCCCATATACCGATTGTAGTCGACGACATTCTGCATTATCGGAATAATGCAGACATTTCCGGGTGGCCTCAAACCGGGGACGTGAGAGATGGAACAAAGAAAGATTTAGATAAAAAAATTTATTTTTTTCCCTCCTAACTAACTTTTCCCTCCTTTCCCTGCCTAAGGCCTCATGCACACGACCGTTGTGTGCATCCGTGGCCGTTGTGCCGTTTTCCGTTTTTTTTTTTTTTTGCGGACCCATTGACTTTCAATGGGTCCGTGGAAAAATCTGAAAGTGCACCGTTTTGCAGCCGCATCCGTGATCCGTGTTTCCTGGCCGTGAAAAAAATATGACCTGTCCTATTTTTTTTTTCACGGCCAACGGTTCACGGACCCATTCAAGTCAATGGGTCCGTGAAAAATCACGGATGCACACAAGATTGTCATCCGTGTCCGTGATCCGTGTCCGTTTTTTCCTATCATTTCAATGGCAAACTTGACTTAGATTTTTTTTTTCATGTCCGTGGATCCTCCAAAAATCAAGGAAGACCCACGGACTAAAAAACGGTCACGGATCACGGACCTACGGACCCTGTTTTTGCGGACCTTAAAAAAAAAACGGTCGTGTGCATGAGGCCTAACTGTGCCTCTCCTTCACTGACCCTAACCTACTTGGATGGCGATGGGTGCAGGAGGGTGATGGATGCCGATTTTAGGGGGACGCAGGTGCTGGTGCTGGACGATGCTGCACGGTGAGGGTGCTGGACAGGAAGAGGAGGGGAGAGAGGAACGCAGGGAGTTTGAATCTCGCGCTTCTCTCCCCTGCACCAATCAGCACCCTGGACAGCAGTGTTCAGCACCAGGGCCAGCACCGCCTCTCCAAATCTTCGTACTGCGATTGGTGGTGTGTAATCACGCCACCGATCGCAGTCTTTTTCCGGTTCATCGGGCCACAGGACACCCGAATGGACTGGAAATGCAGAAAACCGCAGGTCTGAATTTCCTGGTCTGAAAGTGGACTCCCTCTGTCTCCTATCTACACCCTGCAAATGTGATTGCCGGGGTGCCAATGTGTGTGAAGGCTGCCTTGGGTCTGATTTAGGCCCCAGATCAGCCTTCAGTAATTTCCAGCAGGCTGTGCCTCTCTGGTCAATGTCGGAATAGCATTGCCATTAAAATGCAATGCACTATAGCAGTGATGGCTAACCTGGTCACTCCAGCTGTGGTGAAACTACGACTCCCAGAATGCTCCATTTATTTCTATAGAGTTCTGAGAGCAACCAAGCAAGGGGGGCATCTTGGGAGTTGTAGTTTTACCACAGCTGGAGTGCCAAGGTTAGCCATCACTGCACTATAGGGATAGTGCATTGCATTTTAAAAGCAATCAAAAAGCTGTGTGTTATAATCCCCTTGTGGGACTATTAATTGGTAAAAAAAAAAACTAATTTATTCAATAAAAGAAATCCTCCCCATATGTTTGGTATTGCCATGTCCGTAATGACCCAGACTACATAAATATCATGTAAATTATTCCCTACGGTGAACGCCGTAAAAAAAAAAGACAGAATTGCAAAACTAAATAAGCGATTAAAAAGCGCCATTTACTCCAAAATGATACCAATGAAAAATACAAGTCGTCCCGTAAAAATCACAGAACTCCATAGAAAGAAAAATAAAAAAGTTATGGGTCTTGGAAAGCGGCAATGCAAAAAAAAATTTTCCTTTTAAAAAGGAATTTATTGCAGTAAAAGTAGTAAAATGTAAAAAAAAAAAAATGTAGTTGCTGTCACTGTAATCGTACTGACCCAGAGAATAAACATGTTATTTATACCGAAAAATGAATGCAATCAACTTTATAACCTAAAAATGCAGTGGCAGTATTGCTGTTTTTCCCATCTCCCTCCCAGAAAGTGTTAATAAAAGTTAATCAGAAAGTTATGTGTACCCCAAAATGGCGTCGTTAAAAACTACAACTTGTCCCGGGGGAAAAAAAAAACAAGCCCTCAGAAAGCTATATAGATGGAAAAATAAAGTTTTAGCTCTTGGAATACGATGATGAAAAAGAAGAAAAAACGCTTGGTCAGTAAGGCCCAAAACAGGCTGGTCACTAAAGGGTTAAGACCGTGGTTTGGGTACACATCTGAGATTCCTTTATTTTATAGTTCTTTTGCTCGGGTCTGATGCTGACCCATTCACTTCAGTGGGTCTGCAAAAGAGCTGCATCCGTATGTCTGTGCTGCAGCCCCGCAGAACAAAAAAAAAAAAGTAGAATGTGTCCTTTTCCTGTCCATATCACGGACAAGGATCAGACTGCTCTATTTAGGCATCCGTGTTTTGCGGATTGGAAAATGCAAACTGTCGTTTCAATGAGCCCTTAATGGAACACAAGAACACCCCTACCTCTCGGAGAAAAAACAAACAAAATTAAAATGATAGTTCTGAATGTGCGGTTTTGAAAGATATAGCATACATACATTGTGAATCAACTCTACATTTTCTGCTAGCTGGTAGCACTTGATATACCTTGTACTAAACATTGTAAAATAACATGCGGAACATGCCTTTGGTTCAATCACTGTTCTCTTCTATAGGAGCAAACATCAATGCTCAGACTGAAGAGACTCAAGAAACTGCCCTAACTCTGGCCTGTTGTGGAGGCTTTCTAGAAGTGGCAGACTTCCTCATTAAAGCGGGTGCAGATATAGAGCTTGGGTGTTCTACTCCTTTGATGGAAGCTGCACAAGAAGGTCACCTAGAGCTGGTCAAATACCTACTTGCTGCTGGTATGTACTCGCTACATTTTTGCGATGCCTATTGAGAGCTGTTGTGTTTGCGTTGGTGACGGTAGGCAGCATTTACAACAATGTCCTGACGTTCTAAAATGTTTTTGCATTTGGTTCTGTAGGAGCGAATGTACACGCAACAACTGCAACGGGTGATACAGCTCTAACGTATGCTTGTGAAAATGGGCATACTGATGTGGCAGATGTGCTGCTTCAGGCTGGTGCAGATTTGGTAAGCTTTTGCATTTTATTCTTTTTGCCTGTATTAAATAAGAAAAGTTCCGATATCCCAGACATTCATGGTTTCTATATTTCAGGAGCATGAATCTGAAGGAGGTCGGACCCCGCTGATGAAGGCTGCAAGAGCTGGTCATGTCTGTACTGTCCAGTTTCTCATTAGCAAAGGTACTTTTGCATAGTGAACAAGTCTGCATGCTATGGCGTCAAATAACCTTTGACCACATCCACCATGAATTGACTTTGGTTTGGTTTTTGCGCTACCCCAGAGCTGTTTGTTAGGCACCTTCTTCTAGGAATCTATCCTTGAAAATGTGAATGTTCAGGAGAGGTTTGTAGTGCGATTAGATCCTTTACCCTAATAAGGGTATGTCCACATGGCAGATTTAAAGTTTGTACACAGATTAGCTCTATTTCAATGAAGCTAATCTCTGTGTGGCTAAATGCCACACTTTCCGTCTCACAAATTGCCAGCTTTTTGCCTCCATGGCTTGCATGTGAGATAGCATAGCTTCCTATTGAAAACCGTGGGAGATATGTATGAACATACCCTTAAGCTGGAATCGCACATGCAGCTTTTGGTGCAATTGATGAAGTTCAAAAGGAATGGGAATAAAAAAAAAAAGATTTATGTGTCTCCTTGCACCAAAAATTGCATTTCTAGTTCCAAATTTTTGCAAACATGGACTTGTGATTAGTTTTAATCAGAGGGTGGGTTTCCTCCTTGGGACCTGACACGTCTCTAGAAGGCAGGTGGTACCAGTTACCCACGATCACACGGGAAAGGAGTTTGGGTTAGGGGGACAGAAATCCCCATTCCAGCACTTGGTGCAGGTTCTAAATATTAATCAGCTGTCCAGTTGATCTGTATTATAGCCCATTACAATGAGTTGTGCTTTCTCAGACTTGGCAACAGGGAGAGAAGCATACAGATGACGGAAAATCATTGTATTTGGTTAATTAAGAAAAAAAAAAGGAACTGGTTGTTTTACTTTCCCTGTTATAGTCCTTTGTACAGTAAATCTTCAGCAGTTGTGTAGCTATGAGAAAATGGGTAATGGGTTAGAGTATTAGATGTCAGGTTGTGTATGGTTAGCCTCGCTGTAACTATACTTTTTGTTTTAGGCGCAAATGTGAATCGCACAACGTTGAATAATGACCATACTGTCCTGTCTCTTGCGTGTGCTGGAGGACATCTAGCAGTGGTTGAGTTGCTTTTAGCTCATGGGGCTGATCCAACGCACAGGTTAAAGGTAAAATGGTTCTAACATTTGGTTCCAAAAGACCACGTTTTTATTATTTTGTATTGAGTGAACATGCATTTGTAGGGATTTATGGCAAGAGATCTTCTGACGTTATCTCTTTGCATAATGAACTACATGCACTAGTGTATAAACCTCCATTTTAAAACCTTGCTGAAAATACAAGTGAGTGTTTTAAAGGGGGTTGTCCCCCAAGTAAATATTTCTAATTAAATCCATCCCATTCTAAACATTTTTGTATTTACACACATTTAAAAAGTTTACATCTCCAGACATCTCTTGAATAACGTTGGTATAGCGCCACCTGCTGTTTCAATTGAACAGCCCTACCATGTCCACCTCAGTCAATGTGTAGAGGCTGAAAACATGTTCAGTCTTGGCTTTCTCTCTGCTCCTGCAGATGTTCACGTAATCCTTGGTGTGGTGAGCTGGCTGCTTCGGAAGCTACAGTGTCTTCTCCGCTTCTGAGAGGGATCTCTCCGCATACCTAGAGGAGCAGAGAGACGCAAGACTGAGCATGTGTGTCCACCTCCACACATTTACTGAGGTGGACACAGAGAACCTGGCACTCTGCTGTCATTTATTTCTGCATATCTGGAGAGAACCGTTTTTTTAAATAAATGATAAATTCAAACATTGTTGTAATTATGGGCTAGATTTAATTATATATACTATTCCTTAGGGTAAAACCACTTTAATGTAATAGATTTATATTGGGCTGTATTCACACTGGCATTCATTATCACCAAGCAAGTCTTCAAGAAGCTCTCTTGTGCTTTGATAGATTCTGTCTTTGGCATATGATACGCAGGACACTCTGCCATGGGTGATCACTTTTCTGTTCAACTCTGCATATAAAGTTGAATATTTTTTGTGTGAGTTGCTTTACTTTTTGTTTTTACTCACACATTCACATAGAAATGTGTTTCCTTAATGCGGAAATTTATGGTACAGTTTTTCATGCATCTGAATGGAGTCTGTAAAGCCCATCCATCCATTCTGAAGAAGCACTCCCTTGCAAATATATGGAACAGACGCAAGCATTTCTGAATATGGGGTGAGATTTATCAAGCCTGTCATACCCGAATACCAGTCTTCACCTCCCTGCACTGCCCTGAGATGTGCATAATTTATTAAGAGGTAGATGCCTCATTATAAAATAGGCGCATTGCTGCCCTGCCATGCACCAGAAACTCAAGTCTGCAGGGAGTGCAGAATTATTAGGCAAGTTGTATTTTTGAGGATTAATTTTATTATTGAACAACCATGTTCTCAATTAACCCAACAAACTCATTAATATCAAAGCTGAATATTTTTGGAAGTAGTTTTTAGTTTGTTTTTAGTTTTAGCTATTTTAGGGGGATATCTGTGTGTGCAGGTGACTATTACTGTGCATAATTATTAGGCAACTTAACAAAAAACAAATATATATACCCATTTCAATTATTTATTTTTACCAGTGTAACCAATATAACATCTCAACATTCACAAATATACATTTCTGACATTAAAAAGCAAATCAGTGACCAGTATAGCCAACTTTCTTTGCAAGGACACTCAAAAGCCTGCCATCCATGGATTCTGTCAGTGTTTTGATCTGTTCACCATCAACATTGCGTGCAGCAGCAACCACAGCCTCCCAGACACTGTTCAGAGAGGTGTACTGTTTTCCCTCCTTGTAAATCTCACATTTGATGATGGACCACAGGTTCTCAATGGGGTTCAGATCAGGTGAACAAGGAGGCCATGTCATTAGATTTTCTTCTTTTATACCCTTTCTTGCCAGCCACGCTGTGGAGTACTTGGACACGTGTGATGGAGCATTGTCCTGCATGAAAATCATGTTTTTCTTGAAGGATGCAGACTTCTTCCTGTACCACTGCTTGAAGAAGGTGTCTTCCAGAAACTGGCAGTAGGACTGGGAGTTGAGCTTGACTCCATCCTCAACCCGAAAAGGCCCCACAAGATCATCTTTGATACCAGCCCAAACCAGTACTCCACCTCCACCTTGCTGGCGTCTGAGTCGGACTGGAGCTCTCTGCCCTTTACCAATCCAGCCATCTGGCCCATCAAGACTCACTCTCATTTCATCAGTCCATAAAACCTTAGAAAAATCAGTCTTGAGATATTTCTTGGCCCAGTCTTGACGTTTCAGCTTGTGTGTCTTGTTCAGTGGTGGTCGTCTTTCAGCCTTTCTTACCTTGGCCATGTCTCTGAGTATTGCACACCTTGTGCTTTTGGGCACTCCAGTGATGTTGCAGCTCTGAAATATGGCCAAACTGGTGGCAAGAGGCATCTTGGCAGCTGCACGCTTGACTTTTCTCAGTTCATGGGCAGTTATTTTGCGCCTTGGTTTTTCCACACGCTTCTTGCGACCCTGTTGACTATTTTGAATGAAACACTTGATTGTTCGATGATCACGCTTCAGAAGCTTTGCAATTTTAAGAGTGCTGCATCCCTCTGCAAGATATCTCACTATTTTTGACTTTTCTGAGCCTGTCAAGTCCTTCTTTTGACCCATTTTGCCAAAGGAAAGGAAGTTGCCTAATAATTATGCACACCTGATATAGGGTGTTGATGTCATTAGACCACACCCCTTCTCATTACAGGGATGCACATCACCTAATATGCTTAATTGGTAGTAGGCTTTCGAGCCTATACAGCTTGGAGTAAGACAACATGCATAAAGAGGATGATGTGGTCAAAATACTCATTTGCCTAATAATTCTGCACTCCCTGTATTCCAGCAAGTAGCTGGTGCAGATTTCAGCTATAACGTACACCAGAAACTGAAGTAAGTTACAGTAAAGCTGGCAGGCTGTGTGAAGCCCCACCCCCTTTTTGTCACTTTAGAAAAGTTGAAAGAAGCCTTAAAAAGTTGCTAAATATGGTGCACATATGACTATCGCCATGATGTAATTTCCCCCCCCAGATGACCATGTTTTTAATGAAATGATCTAGTACTGAGAAGTAAAAGACCATCCTGCTTTCCTCCGAGTGGTCCAGTATCTTGTATGTTATTTTTATGAATCATTTATGTGGAAGCGTGAATGCAACCGCAAGTATTTGCCACACGATTTAATATTTCGATTGGAAGTCTGACTTTTAAAAAAAAAAAATGTTTAGTATATCTAATTTGCACATTCGTACTAAATGTGTTTATTATTTTTTTTTTCTTTCTTTCTTTAGGATGGTTCCACAATGCTAATTGAAGCCGCCAAAGGAGGTCACACCAGTGTAGTTTGCTACCTATTGGATTATCCTAATAACCTTCTCTCTGCTCCCCCACCCGATGTTACACAGTTCACCCCTCCCTCCCATGACTTGAATCGGGTAACCTATTATTTTCTGACTTTCCTAATTCCCTGCATATGTTTTTTTAAACATTTTTTTTTTTAAGCTTTCAGTAAAGGAATAACCATCTTAAATCCATAATTACAAATCTTCTAGGCTCCCCGTGTTCCAATGCAGGCACTGCCAATGGTTGTACCACCTCAGGAGCCAGACAAGCCTCCTGCAAACGTTGCTACAAACCTTCCTATCCGAAATAAAGGTTAGTTTCTTCACCCCACCAGTCTTATCTTCTTATGCTGTTACATTAGAGCTTACATACACTGGTTTAACAGAAGGTTAATAATTGTCATAATATGCTCCTTTGCAACTTAAGCAGACTTAAAGGGGCTGTCTCACTTCTGCAAATGGCATTTATCATGTAGAGAAAGTTAATACAAGCCACATCCTAATGTATTGTGATTGTCCATATTGTCTCCTTTGCTGGCCTGAATCATTTTTACATGACATCATACACTGTTCGTATTCAGGTGTTACCACCACCCTGTAATCAAACAGCAGTGGCTGTGCTTGTTCACTATAGGAAATTTGCCTGTGTGCTTCTGCTGTCCCAGCCACCAGACAGGCTCTTTTTCCTATAGCATACAAGCACGGCCATCGCTGCTGGATTGCAGGGTGGACATAACCATAGGAATGAGCAGTGTATAATGTGATGGAAAAATTGAACCAGCCAGCAAAGGAGGCAATATGAATAATAATACATTAGTAAGTGCCTTGTATTAACTTTCTCTACATGATGAATGCCATTTGAAGCAAGACTGCCCCTTTAAAGAACTCTTTGATGGCTTCATACTACTGCAGAAGAGTGAGGATGATGTGGTTAAATAACTTTCTGGTAATTTTTATTTATAAAAATCCTATTCATGTTGCAGAGCTAATTTTTAGTTTAATACTCTGTGTGTAGTCCAGCTTCTTAGCTGCCTTTGGCCTTCCTATTCCACTATCCTAATCAAATTTGGAAGGTTTGGAAACCTCCCCTTTTTTTTTTTTTTTTTTTTTTTTCCCTTACAGCATCCAAGTAAATCATTTTTCAGACATTGGACCTAAATTTTAAAGATAAGGCAGCTTGATTTTACGTGCATTTAGGAATATTGCATTTCCTATTTTATGTCATGCAAAAGTGCTGAGTAACTGCAGAAACCAAGAGCTCCTCGTGGGCTTTGTACCAGCTACAGTCTAAACCAGTTCCGCCCCGAGATTGCATTTTTTACATGGTGGATTGTTAGGTCAGTGGGAACCACATTGTGAATGAGAAATGTTCCTCAAGCTTGTACCCTGACTAATGAAGGCCTGATATTAGATATATTCCAGATGTCATCACCACTGTAAATTGTGCCTCCTTTTACATTTCAGACAATCATGCGTGCACACAACATTTAAGAGGGACATCTTCCCATCAGTTATTTGCTGGAAATCGATCCAAGCACAAGGCACCAAGGAAACATTCCCAAAGGAAGTTCTTTGGCGCGTTTCCCTTCTTGGTTAAAGAGGACTTTCACCAAAAAATGCAATGCAATCTGACAGCATGCTATAGAGCAGGAGGAGCTGAGCAGATTGATGTATAGTCTTATGGGAAAGGATTCAGTATAACCTGTATTTTCTACATTTATAGCTCTGCTTTCTCTACCTTCAGTGAACGGCATCAGTACGAGGAGGAGGTTTTTATCAGTGATTGATGGCATTGTGTACATAGCGGTCAGTCACTGATAACATCTCCTCCCTGTTCCGATAGCACTACACAGGGCTTTACTGAATCTTTCCCCACAAAAATGTCAACCTGGTCAGCTCCTCCTCCTCTATAACCTAGTGGTTTCAGATTGCATTACATTTTTGGGTGACTGGTTCTCTTTAAGGCTACATGCACAGGACCGTATGTGTTTTGCTGTATGCAAATTGCGGATCAGCAAAAAAACGGATGCCATCCGTGTTTTTTTCCGGTGCTATGGAACAGACATACCGATGCGAACAGCACACTGTGCTGTACACATTTTTTGCGGACCCATTGAAAGGAATGGGTCCGTATCCTATCTGCAAAAATAAAATAAAAACTGAACGGACACGGAAACAAACATCATTCATGTGCATGTAGCCTAATGATGAACGGAGCAGATCTCTTGAACACCAGTGTGCATGAAACATAAGCTTTTGATCCTGTGAAAAGCTTTAGCCAGATATCTTGTCACGTCAGTGAGGGAAACTTGCCTTTGCTAGCTTAACGACCCTTCTTTTAATATGAGGGTTGGTCCTCCTATCTTTAATTTTCATCTCTGTACTCGGCGCCTTTTGCTTGTTCATGGTTTGCAGCTTCTTTGCAGAGTAGATGTGTGAAGCGATCCTATTGAAATGTTTTAATCTTCCTATTTGGTTCTTGCCCTTTTTTTTTTTTTGTAGTTTTAATTATTTATTAACTAGCAAACTGGTTTTGGAAGTGTGTAGCACTTTTCCCATCCAATACCATCTGAACTGTTAAAGGGGTTGTCTGAGTTATTTCAAAATCTTTGACAAGCTCCCAAATTGTAAAAAAATAAGTTAGTCATCCCTTTCTCCAGCACCATTCTCCACACTGCTGGTCTGGTCCTCCTGTTGCTGCTTGTTAGAAAATTGCAGTGGTCTGGTGCTGTATTCCTTCCAGTCTTCCCCCCCCCCCCCCCCCCCCCCTTTTATATTATTGAAGTTTTACATCCAACAAATATGTAGCAGCTTGACATTTGTTACAGCAGAAATGAATATATAAAATCTTCCATTTTCATGATTATCTTCACATTACATATTTAAACTGCCACATAGAATCACATAAGAGGATAAAACCAAAAATTAAAGTAATAAACTTTTCTAATATCAGGTATGGTCCGAGTTTGTAGGGAGAATGCTAAATCTCACCTAATTCCGACAACAGTCAAAGATCAAGAGTAGGAGGGAGTATCTGAGATTTCCCCAAACTTAGGCCTCATGCACACTACCGTGGTGTGTTTTGCGGTCCGCAAATCGCGGATGGCATCCGTGCGCATTCCGCAATTTGCGGAACGGCACGAACAGCATTCAATATAAATGCCTATTCTTGTCCGCAAAGCACGGACAAGAATAGGACATGTTATTTTTTTTTAGCGGGGCCACAAAACGGAGCAACGGATGCAGACAGCACACGAGTGCTGTCTGCATCTTTTGCGGCCCCATTGAAGTGAATGGGTCCGCATCCGAGCCACCAAAACGGCGGCTCGGATACGAACCCAAACAACGGCATTTTGCATGAGGCCTAAGACTGCTCTTCTATTTTCATCATCCTCGTTCCTTTTGTAGTCTTGGCATAAAACTACATCTAGCCATGTCGGAGATGTTTTTTGGGTGGGTGTGCTTTTTCCGTAGGTGCCACAAAGCTTTAAATGCCTCATATCTGTTTAGCTTAATTGCTATCATGTCCTCCATAGAGCAATTATATTGTAAAATATTAATCAGCTCAGTCATTGAAGGAGGTTTCTGCATGTCACAATGACGGTGACGCTCTGGTGTGCTGCACATCACCACTATATTTTGTAAACAAGCAGGACCAGGCCAGCGGTAGAGATGATGGTGCTGGAGAGAGCGGTATTCGATTTTTTTTTTTTTTTTTTTTTTTTTTTTTTTTTTTAAAGCAATTAGGGGAGGATTTTTTATGAGCTTGGACAACCCATTTAAAGGTGTTTTCCAGTACTTTTGATAGTGATGGCCTATACTTGTGATAGGCCTTCAATATCGGTGGATCCGTCGGGAACTAACTCTTGGCATCCTCACTGATCAGTTTGATTGAAGTGGCCCTTTATTTACCCAGTATGACTTCAAGTTGCAGGGAGCTTCATTAAAAGGCACAGCCTGTACAAAATGTGAAGGGGACATGGCACTCGCTGGAGCCATTTCAGTTAGTGTGGGTGGCGTGACTCAGATCTCCACCTAGTTCTAGTTCTGCCTGAATTAACAGACTGATGGCTGCAGCTCCTGAGTTCTCATGCACACTACTTGCTCTGGTTGCTTTGCTTAAGCCCCCTTTACAGGAACCAGTCCACTGAACAAACTTTTGTTTTGATCGTTGTTCTTAGTAAAACTCTGACATAAGCCAACTAAAAATGATCATTTGTCGGCAGTACCTGGCCCTGTGTAAGCAGGATGTGTGCTGCTGCACCAGCTATCGGACATTACGAACCATCGTTCTTGTGGCCATTCAACACTGACAGTTGCCAGTGTAAGGGGTGCCAGTTCACAGTGCGGTCTGGCTGCTTATTACAGCCAATTGCTCGGCTGTTCCTGTACTTCATATTTGAAATGATAGCAAGTACAAGTGCTACCTACAGTTAGCAGTAATCTGCATGTGGACCCCAGGAGTGGATTGCACAGTGTATGGGCACCTAATAAGTAAAAAAATATATTAAGAATGAATTCCTATTTTGCAACAAAAAAAAATAAAAAAAATAAATGGCTTTATCATATTTTCTGGTTTCTTTGCCTCCCAAAAAATTCACTGAGAAGTTATCAAAAAGTCACATAATGGTACAAAAATGGTATCAATAAAAAAATAAAATAAAATACAGGTTGCCCCACCAAAAAGGGCCATAGCTCCGTAGCCGGAAATGTAAAAAAGGTATTAGTGTCGATTTAATGCAACGCAAATAAATTTGCCAAAAACTATGCAACTGTAGTTAAAGAAAAACGTGTTAGCACTTGGTTACAAAACCCATTAGACTGCACCATTGCTTTTTGGCTAACTCCTCCCCATTCATATTTTCCAATTTCCCAATACATCATATGGAATACTAAATGGTGCCATTAGAAAGTACAACTTGTTCAGGAAAAACAAGCCCATATACAGCTATGTGAAGGGAAAATTAACAGTTATGTCTTTTGGAAGGCAGGGAGTTAAAAAAGAACAATGGCTGCGGCGGGAGAATAAAGTACCCTTAGATGAGGTGTGGATCCAGTCTACCATCCAGAACAATTTCCTATCCAATGTGCCTTGAGTAGTCCCAGTTTTATGTGAACAGTGATTCGGATCCATACAGTGCCCCTTTGTTCTGTGGTGGATAAGCTTCTTCAAAGTGTTGTCATGAGGATGCAGGAGCTCCATTGAGCCTGTCACATTAATTTACCCTTACATTAAAGGGCCTTTTTAAAATAATTATCTTTTCAAATGATACAGTGTGGAACAATTAGCACCCGTTCTCCCCCCTGCATTTCAAAGGCTTTGCACCATTTTGCATGTTTGGGTTGGGCAGACCTGTAAAGAGTGCATGGCTTGAGGATTATTTGGGTGACTCAAGTTCTTCTCTTCAAAGTGCCTATTTCCATGTAACAAGCCGGGGATTCAGTTGAGTACACGGAGGATCTCCAGAGTGGATGTAAACTTGTAGACATTGGAGATTTGATGGGACTCGCAGTAAAGCCAGTTACCTGGAATGTGTTTTGTAGGATATTCTTCTTTAATTGCTGCATTGTATATTTTAGTATTTTTGCATAAAGCTGGTGATGCGGATTAGAGAAGGAATATGTCTGCGATTTCAGCATCTTTGTAGGAGTAATGCCCTGATTTTTTTTTTTTTTAAGTAGACTTGCGGAATGCCATTTTGCTAGAAGTCTCCCCCCATCCGTCTTCTCCCTACGTATTTTTTTTTTATTTTTTTTGGGGTTACTCTCACCCACCACTGTGTCAGTGGTAGCCCAAGTTCTCCACAAAACCATTTTCCTCCTTGGAAAGTTATTGATTAGACCGCTATATATATGGAGATTGTAGGACTTGACTTCCAGGGTCTTCTGTTGGCCGTTTTTACATAGCTAAGAGCAGCTGCAGTATCTCTGCCCCATGACTTGTTCAGCCATCGCCCTTCACCAATCTGACAGAACTTGTCAGGTGCAGGTTTCTCATTTTTGACATAACTACAAAAGCATGGAGCATAAGACCCACATCTGTAAATCTACCCCATAGTAGACCTTTTTTTTTCCAACATGTTAAATCTTGGGTTTCTTTCTTCTGTGGGGATGCATTTGTATTGTGTGGTTGCCTGTGGGTTTTCCATTTGTAATGGTTTCTTAGTTGTGTGGATGTCGTTCATGTGCCTGTCCTTTCAACTCTCCCCATGTCTGGCAGTACCAGGCATGAGGTTGCCATTCTTTTTGCGCTTCCATTTGGTTCTGAGGGGGTTTCTTTTTCACACAGCTGCATCTAAGCAGAAGTCCAGTGGCCATGTGCCAGACAACGTCCAAGATGCACAGGGATACATCAGCAGTCAGTCTCCAGAAAGCATTGTGGAAGAAGCTCAGGGGAAGCTGACTGAACTGGAGCAGCGGATCAAAGAAGCCATTGAAAAGAATGCACAATTACAATCTCTGGAGCTCGCCCATGCCGATCAGTTGACGAAGGAAAAAATTGAGGAGTTGAACAAAACCCGAGAGGAGCAGATACAAAAGAAGCAAAAAATTCTGGAGGAGCTACAAAAAGTAGAAAGAGAGCTGCAATTAAAAACGCAACAGCAGCTTAAAAAGCAGTACCTGGAAGTGAAAGCCCAGAGAATCCAACTTCAGCAGCAGCAACAGCAGCAGTCCTGCCAACATCTAGGGCTGCTAACTCCAGTAGGGGATGGGGAAGAGATCACAGAGGTAGACTATGCTCACTTACAGCAGGTTGACACCATTCTGCTCAAACAGGACTCCCAGCAGAATGCAGTACCTATGGGCTTTACCCCCATGCAGCCGTTGGCAATGCCTCAAACTCTGCCATTGCCAGCAGGTACATTATCCCCAGGGCCCATTGCAAATCTTGCAGACCTCCAAGGAGTTATTGTGGGACAGCAAGAATTGGGTCAAGCACAGCTGACAGGGCTTGGGCAAAGTGTCCTGGCAGAAACACAAGAAGGGTTAATGATAGCCAGTCCTGCTCAGACCCTCACTGACACCCTGGACGACATCATGGCAGGTGGGTATGATGGTTCACCATGTGGTTTTATTGACATGTGTGCAATAACACTTGTGTTTACTGTGACCATAGTTAAGATCTTCACAATAATGTATTTTCACTTTCAGCCTCTTGACTGCAGTTATTTAATGACATGCATCAAATATATATGCATATGAGAACACAAGTAGGCTTCTTAGAGGGGTTTCCCAGCTTTTATAACCTTTTAAAATGATGTTAGTTCTGCAATGTAATAAATAAATAAACTACACCAGCCTGTTTCCGCCGCTCTGTTCCAGCAATAAGGGTCCTACTCACTCTCCTCCCGGCCTGTAAACTTCTGGAGTGGATCACTTGTGCAGCTGTGATCAGTGACTGGCCTTAGTGACTGACCCCATCCAGATGTTTACAGGTCAGGAAGAGTACGGATTGTACCCTTCATGCTGGAACATAGTGAAGGTAAAAATTGCAGTATTGGCCAAATTTAAAAGGGGTTACGTAAATAAACCTGTTGTAACCAGATCCCACTTTAATTTAGTGGACGTTTCACCCCTCCTGGCTTGTTTGTTTTACTACATTCTATTTCTTATGAAGTAACAATGAGGGACACTTACTAATCAAAATTACCCGGAATTCTGGCTCAATTTGCATAATAAAACTGGCATGTGCTGTGTGCCGGATTGTTTGTTTGTTTTAGACCCTGTTGTCCAAAATGTGCCAAATTTAGCCAGCATTTTACCTCAATACATTGGTAAGTTAGGCAACCAATAGAAGGTATCGGGAGATTGGGTGTCCTTCAAGACTCGCCAAATCGATCACGCAGTGTGAGCCCGGCACCCTCTCCCCTTGCTAACATTGTTGATACCTCGTTGAGATTGAGAAATTTGTTGGAGGAATAACAAACATGTCAGGACTGGTACTCTCTAAAGAGTTATTCCATTCTCTGCCATGAAAGGCCCTGGTAAGTGACAACCAGTGATGGCTTGGAGTCCCAGAATCAGCCAAGCGGGTTGTGCTGCACTGCTTCCGTAACTACCATAGCAGTGATATTTACTTCTATTGGAGCTGTGGAAACTGTGTAGCACAGCCCGCCTGGCTGTTTTCTGATCTGCTAGCCACTGCTTACAGACCTCATTCCAATCTCAGCCTTGAAAGCCCAAGATGGAAATAGCTTACAGACTCCACGTCAGCTGCTGTTCAACTTGATTGTTCCCTAAATGTGAACGATTTTGTGAATGGTGTCACCCTACCTGTAGATTGCAACCTCCAAGAAGACACATTAGCTTTATTCTCGCTACATTTAGATGCATTGTTTACCCTTTGACAGCTATAACACAATGGCAGAATATGTTGTACTGCCATGAGAAATCCAACTATTTTATTGAACTATTGGGATAAGGACCTATTAATGTATGGGAAGAAGGTGTGCAGTACCACAAAGAATTTGGGAATCTCCTAAGGAGACAATTCTTCAGGAATTTGTCCCTTAAGCTGATTTCATAAGTGGGTGTGCGGTCCTTGATGGCTTTATTTCCTGGGTTGACTGTGGCTTTACTGACCTGAGCTCACAGCATCCTGGTGGTCTACGATGGTGTCTTGAGTTGAAGCCCGAATGTATGCGGACAGGAGATCTCTTGGTACTCACAACATCAAAGTGAACTATTATGCAGTGTGAGCTTAGGTAGGGTGCGAGCCACAGTTGGTCCATGAAATGGGGATGTCACACGGGACCATGTTTCGTAGGCTGCATGCACTTGTCTGAAACTGGAATATGTGTGACGTTCCACTATACCATCTAATGTCTCACTAAAAGACAGTCCAGTCTGTGTTGACAGTATTGGCTTTAGTTGGTGGCATAAATCACTTTTACTACGTAAAGAAAATTGGAGCTACTTACTACCCACCCTGTTAACAAAATGAAGGGAAACTATTTAATGGAATGTTTCCTAGAGGTATGTCATTATTAGTGTAGCTGTCATGAGAGACGGCCATTCTCTTAATAAATGTCATACCTGAAACTTCTATTACTTTATCCTTTCCTCTTTCTGAATCAAAATAGTGACTTGGGCGTATTCACACTAGGGATCGACCGATTATCGGTTTTACCGATATTTTTGGCCGATATTCAGGATTTTCATCAGTATCTGCATCTATTTTGCCGATATTCCGATAGCTTATGGGGAACACAGATCGCGCTGCTGACAGCGCTCTGTGTTCCCTCAGCAGCACAGGGGAGAAGGCAGCAGTGTCTCCCTCTCCCCTGTGCTGCTGCTGCTGCCAATGAGAGGAAGGAGGACAAGACGAGGGGAGGGGCTGTGGCCACTGCGCCACCAATTAAGATAAATCTCTAATTTATTCATATACAGGAGGCAGGAGCTGGCTGCAGAATCACATAGCCAGCTCCCGACCTCTATGAGCAATACCTGCGATCTGCGGTAGTTAACCCCTCAGGTGCCGCAGATTGCAGCTACCGCTCATAGAGGTCGAGAGCCGGCTATGTCATTCTGCAGCCAGCTCCTGCCTCCTCTATATGAATAAATGAGATTTATCTTCATTGGTGGTGCAGTGCGCCCCCCAGCCACCCCAGTAATAATCATTGGTAGCGCAGTGCGCTCCCCCGCCCCCCAGTATTAATCATTGGTGGCAGTGGCCACAGGATCCCCTCTCACCTGCTCCTCCGATCGGAGTCCCAGCAGTGTAATCCTGGGGCTCTGATTGGTTACCATGGCAGCCAGGACGCTACTAAAGCCCTGGCTGCCATGGTAATCTCCCTGCTGCTGTGTGCATAAAGCACAGAGCAGCAGGGACAGTGTGAGCTCCTATTCACCCTGATAGAGATCTATCAGGGTGAATAGGACAAGGGTTCTAGTCCCTAAGGGGGCTAAAAGTTAGTAAAAAAAAAAAAAATACAAACAAAAAATAGTTTAAAAAAAAATAAAACGCCAAAATATTAAGTATAAATGAAAAAGAAAGATATACAAAAAAAATACACATTAACAATAAACATTAATTTTCAGCAGATTTGTGTAGGATTTTATTTTATTTTTTTTCAAAAGTGAAAATTCCCAGAATATCGGTATAAATTATCGGTATCTGCCCTAAAAAAATCAATATCGGTCGATCCCTAATTCACACACACACTTGCTTATTAATTGTCAAAAAGCTAGACCATCAATTCCTAATGGGTTTTCACATCTCTGCTTGCTGTCACTCAATAGAAACGTATAATGTTAATTCCATATTACATGATCTGGACACAAGACACAGGTATGATAACTGTTCTAAATCTGTCACGACCCCTGCTGCTGAGTGATTGTCAATTGACCAGGGCAGATTTTTAATCACTGGAAATTCCCATTGAATGCCTTCAAGCAGAAATCCTGAAAACAGTGCATTGATTCTGTAACTTTTCATTATACAAAGCATGGTTTGTTGAAAGCATAACACTTCTTTAACAACCCTTTCATTCTGCGGAACATGGATCATACCTTTTTTTTTTTTTTTTTTTTTAAAGTAACCCCCTAAAGAGAACCTGCCATTGTAAAATGCCGTGCAATCTGTGGGCATCATATAAAAGATTGAGCAAAACTTGTTATTTACATATTCAAACCTCTGCTCTTTCTGGACTTAAAGGGTTTCTACCACTTAGGTGTCACATATTTAGCTGTCAGACACTAGCGATCCGCTAGTGTCTGCTCTGCCCAACCATCCTAATATAATTGCTTTTGGGGCGGTGGTTTGGCTAAAAAAACTACTTTTATTAATATGCTAATGAGCCTCTAGGTGCTATGGGGGCGTCATTAGCACCTAGAGGCTCCGTCTACCTTCAGAAACTGCCGCCGCCCAGCGCGTCCCTCCAGCCCGCCCATCTCCTACTGAATGCGATCCTCCTTGTGAGCGTATGTATTCTGCGCATGCGCAGTGAATGTCTGACCGCTTCCTTGCTCAGACATCTCCACTGCGCCTGCGCTATGACGCCTTAGTGCTCTGAGGAACAGGCGCAGTGGAGATGTCTGAGCAGGGAAGCTGTCAGACATTTACTGCGCATGCGCCGAATACAGGCGCTCACAAGGAGGATCGCATTCAGGAGGAGATGGGCGGGCTGGAGGGACGCGCTGGGCGGCGGCAGTTTCTGAAGGTAGACGGAGCCTCTAGGTGCTAATGACGCCCCCATAGCACCTAGAGGCTCATTAGCATATTAATAAAAGTAGTTTTTTTTGCCAAACCACCGCCCCAAAAGCAATTATATTAGGATGGTTGGGCAGAGCAGACACTAGCGGATCGCTAGTGTCTGACAGCTAAATATGTGACACCTAAGTGGTAGAAACCCTTTAAGACCAACCCTGTCTCCAGCTATCTCCTTGTACAGACTTACACAGAGAATACTATCAATCACTGATAACACCTCTTCTCTCTCCCCCCCCCCCCCCCCCAGAATTATTGACTGACAGCTGTCTATGTATACACACTTACACAGAGTACGCTCAAGCACTGATAACCCCCTCCCCTGTGTACAACTATCAGTGACTGACAGCTATGTATACAGACTTGCGTAGAGAATGCTACAAATCACTCATAGCACCTCACCTGTGTAGAACTAAACTCAGAGCGGAGATATAAATGTATAAATTACAGGCTTTACTGAATCTTTTCACAGCAATCTGCTCAGCTCTTCCTGCTCTACAATATGCTGCCTGTAGATTACAATTCATTTCATGGTGAAAAGTTCTCTTAACTTTTTTTCACTTCCTAAAGATTTTATAGTTAAACGTGCCACTTTATAGCAGCTTTATAGGACTGACTTTGTCTTCTGATATTGTGCAGTGTTCTGCATTAGATTGTATTGGGACATTTAGCTGGTGTGGTATCATGTATGGCTGTGTTGGTAATGTAGGCTGCTCAGTTTAGGATCAAATTGCCACAATGAGTAGAATCTGGTTATACTGTAGTTAGATCTACAAATAAAAAGGGTATATGAAACAAATCATTCACTAAATGTGAATTGATTTAGAAGGCACAAAAATGAACACCTTGTTGCCAACACTGGCTTGCAAACTGTGGTGCCTGTTCTGGAGCTGCAGAGCTCCAGGGTCGTCATCAGCATTTCATGCAGAGGGTCCATAAAGAAATGGATCTTCATGAGTAGCTGATCGTATTGCTTCAACTAGAAAGTATTTTTATGTATGCTTAGATATATTAGGCTGTTTTCATATCTGCATCATGGGTTCCATCGCAGCAGTGTTTTTCATGTCAACACCTTAGCAGAACCCAATGAAACTTCTTATAACTCATTTGGATCTATCATGCAATTGTTGGTAAGAGCATTGTGGGTTCTGTTATAATAGGAAGCCACAATGCAGATGTGAACAAGGCCTAATGTAATAGCAGTACGTTTAGTCAGCATCACATCAGACATGCTATATAACTGTTAATGCCGCCAGGTGCTTTTTTTTTCTAGCCCTACTAAGTTTAGATATTTTATTCAACAGCAGTGAGTGGAAGAACGTCTGCAATCTCAAACACTCCTACCCACAGCATTGCAACTTCCATATCCCAACCTCAGACGCCAACTCCAAGTCCCATTATATCTCCTTCAGCCATGCTACCAATCTACCCTTCCATAGATATTGATGCACAGGTAAGATGTGTACAAGCTGCTTGGCTGTTTCCAAATGACTGGAGAGAGCTCCACACATGCTCCACCTGCAGTTGGTGACCACCTCACCAGATTGTTTGAGACCACCTTCTCTACATAGGTGTAGTTCCCAGAGATGGGAACTGCATATGAGACTTTTGACGTTTGGACGCTATGTTGAAAAATGATTAATTGGGGATACCCCCTTCAATTATAGAATGTTCTTTAAATTGCGAACAAAGCTGTCTTTTTTTTTTTTTTTAAAGGCGATGTACACATTTAGAGCATTTTGAGCAGTCTTTTTTATTTTATTTATTTTTTTAATTGGTCTTAAACATTTTAAGCCCCTTTCTCTGTACAGCCTTGAGATTCTCTAGTAGCATGCTTGTCCTGTATTTGTACTGTGTTCTGTCATGCCGCTCAGGGCTCCTTATCTCTGACTTATCTCACTGATAAGAATGTGGCTTAAGTAAGGCTACTTTCACACTAGCGTTCAGAGCGGATCCGCTCATATAATGCAGACGGTGGCTCCGTTCAGAACGGATCCGTCTGCATTATATTGTCAAAAAATGTCTAAGTGTGAAATTAGCCTGAACGGATCCGTCCAAACTTTTACATTGAAAGTCAATGGGGGACGGATCCGTTTGAAGATTGAGCCATATTGTGTCATATTCAAACGGATCCGTCCCCATTGACTTACATTGTAAGTCTGGATGGATCAGTTTGCCTCCGCACGGCCAGGCGGACACCCAAACGCTGCAAGCAGCCTTCAGGTGTCCGCCTGCTGAGCGGAGCGGAGGCTGAACGCCGCCAGACTGATGCATTCTGAGCGGATCGACGTCCACTCAGAATGCATTAGGGCTGGACGGAAGCGTTCGGGTCCGCTTGTGAGCCCCTTCAAACGGAGCTCACAAGCGGACAGCCGAACGCTAGTGTGAAAGTAGCCTAAGTGTTTAATAGTGGTTTAGTAATTTAGAGATAAATGGGGTCATTTATCAAGCTAGTGTAAAGTACATCTGGCTTAGTTGCCCATAGCAACCAATCGGATACAACCTTTCATTTTCTAAAGGTGCTGTCAAAAATAAAAGGTGGACTTTGATTGTTAGCTGTGGGCAACTAAGCCAGTTCTACTTTACACCAGTATTATAAATGACCCCAAAGGTTCATTAGATTACCAGTACCATTAACACAATTAGACAGTTAATCCCTTGTGACAGAACGGCTGAGACCAACTGAGAAGATGATTTTTAGCCCAAAATGAGTAAAATCCAATAAAAAAATAAAAAAATGCCCCCCTGAAGGTGTACATAGCCTTTAATGATGACGGCTGTCAGGATTTCATGCTGCCCATGGTTCAGACGGCATAAATCTCCATGACAGGTTCTCTTTAATGCTTCCAGTCCATTTGTGTGTGGGTTATCATGGGTTGTTACTACGGTCCACAAACATGATCTTATTGATATGAAATCTCCCATACTTCTGCTATTAGTGCTCCTTGGGTAAAGGGTTACTTTTTGACTGTTCTGCATGTAATATCAGGAGGTGAATAAATGAGATGGAATTGAGTGCCCATGTTTAGCTGGACAGGAAAAGTTAATTTTTGATGATGCTTGCTTTTTAGAAATGTTTTAGTTCATGGCTGCCTGATCTTTGTCTTTAAGGGTCTTTCATAGCACGTTATTGCCCTAAGCTTGACCTATATATGCCAGGAATATCCATAGGGCTCCATTCACTTGACATAGGTTAATTGAGTGTCCCTTATGGCTCATTTACACGAATGTAAGGGATCCATGCCCGTGCCGTGGACCGCAAATAGCGTTCCACAATGCATGGACACCAGATATGTGCACTCTGTGGTGCGGATGCCTACCCATTGATGTGATTGGGTCCATGATCTGCAAGATGTGGTTGTAGATAGGACTTGTCCTGTCTTTTGCAGTGCAGAGGCACGGACCTGAAAGCCCACAGAAGCACTTTGCAGTGCTTCCATTGTCTTACGATCCTTGCCTCTGTTCCACAAAAGTTAGGATATATCCTATCTTCGGTTGTCTGTTGTGTATCATGGACCCATTCAAGTCAATGGGTCCGCATCTGCACCATGGCGTGTACATGGCCAGTGCCCGTATATTGTGGACTTGCTGTTTGCAGTCCGCAATATGAGCACAGAGCCTTTAAAGTCGTTTGAATGGGGATTAAGAAGCACTGTAGACCTCGCGGGTCTGTGCAGAGATCACAATCAATAAAATGAGGATGTTGGTATCCCTCAGTATGCTTATTCAGTGGGTACATCATCGCTTTGCTTCTGGAGGTAAAAGTTGGGAGCTTTTCCCAATCCATACATCAAGCAGTGGCTGAAACGGTGGTATGGTATTAGAATATTTCTTGGTGTCCTAACTGCAGTGGTTCTCTCTTGTAACAGACTGAAAGTAATCATGATACTGCTTTAACACTTGCCTGTGCTGGTGGACATGAAGAGCTTGTGCAGACGCTTCTGGAAAGAGGAGCAAACATTGAACACAGAGATAAAAAAGGTAAAAGTTCTCCACATTGATAACAGAGCAAGCTCACTTTTGTGGCATATTGGCAGCAAGGACCTTACCTAAAATGAAGGCTTTTAAAGGGTTTGTCATCAGAAAAATCGTTATGTAGCTGGCTGACATTAGCAATGTGCTAAAGTAGGCAGAACATAACTGTATGACTTACTCACCTAAAGAATTATTAGGAACACCATACTAATACGGTGTTGGACCCCCTTTTGCCTTCAGAACTGCCTTAATTCTACATGGCATTGATTCAACAAGGTGCTGATAGCATTCTTTAGAAATGTTGGCCCATATTGATAGGATAGCATCTTGCAGTTGATGGAGATTTGAGGGACGCACATCCAGGGCACGAAGCTCCCGTTCCACCACATCCCAAAGATGCTCTATTGGGTTGAGATCTGGTGACTGTGGGGGCCATTTTAGTACAGTGAACTAATTGTCATGTTCAAGAAACCAATTTGAAATGATTCGAGCTTTGTGACATGGTGCATTATCCTGCTGGAAGTAGCCATCAGAGGATGGGTACATGGTGGTCATGAGGGATGGCCAAATTCGGACTCTACCATTTGGATGTCTCAACAGAAATCGAGACTCATCAGACCAGGCAACATTTTTCCAGTCTTCAACAGTCCAATTTTGGTGAGCTTGTGCAAATTGTAGCCTCTTTTTCCTATTTGTAGTGGAGATGAGTGGTACCCAGTGGGGTCTTCTGCTGTTGTAGCCCATCCGCCTCAAGGTTGTGCGTGTTGTGGCTTCACAAATGCTTTGCTGCATACCTCGGTTGTAACGAGTGGTTATTTCAGTCAACGTTGCTCTTCTATCAACTTGAATCAGTCGGCCCATTCTCCTCTGACCTCTATCATCAAGGCATTTCCGCCCACAGGACTGCCGCATACTGGATGTTTTTCCCTTTTCACACCATTCTTTGTAAACCCTAGAAATGGTTGTGCGTGAAAATCCCAGTAACAGAGCAGATTGTGAAGTACTCAGACTGTCCCGTCTGGCACCAACAACCATGCCACGCTCAAAATTGCTTAAATCACCTTTCTTTCCCATTCTGACATTCAGTTTGGAGTTCAGGAGATTGTCTTGACCAGGACCACAACCCTACATGCATTGAAGCAACTGCCATGTGATTGGTTGACTAGATAATCGCATTAATGAGAAATAGAACAGGTGTTCCTAATAATTTCTTTAGGTGAGTGTATATCTCCCTGCCTGCTGCCGTTCACGGTAAATAATGACGGCGAGTGTCCTTGACTCGCTGCGCCTAATACTAAAATGAACAGCGCAGGCTCGGGATTTTAGGGGCACAGAGGAGACTGAGGATGTCAATCACCTTTACAAGGGCGTGCCAAACTGAGAGGATGGAGCCTCCAGGTGCTGTAGCAATGCCCCACTAGCACCTAGGCTCATTTGCATAATAGAAGTCATTATTTGGCGGCAGGCAGGGAGATATGTCATACAGTTATGTACTGCTGACATTAGCACATCGCTAATGTCAGCCAGCTACATGACTATTTTTCTGATGACAGAAACCCTTTAAATGATGACATGATCCTAATTTTCTCCTTACAAACTGTATGGGAGTGTGAATGTATTTTAAGGAACTCTGCGTGTATGTTCTGTAATTAAACTTTCTTTTCCAGGTTTTACACCACTTATCTTGGCAGCAACTGCTGGTCATGTTGGTGTGGTTGAAATTTTGCTGGACAATGGTGCTGACATAGAAGCTCAGTCTGAAAGGACCAAGGACACCCCATTATCATTGGCATGCTCTGGTGGCAGACAAGAGGTATCAAAATCAGATTTCATCTATTTTAATGGTAAAAGACATTGTGCCAGGCAATAGGTTTCCTCTTATCAGCATTTTCTTCGTGTTCTGGATATATGTGTGTACTGAACAGAGAAAATGGCATCTCATATTTTCTGTAACTTTCCTTTTGGTTTTGCAAAGTTTAAAATGTCCCCAACCATCTAACAAATAAATTTGGGATCCCCATATACTTAGAAGGTTCTGTTATATAACGTGCACATCTGCAAGTCTGTATTTTCTACACACATTTTTTCTTTTACAAGACTTGTTGTTGTCTTAGCCAGGAAATAAAGATTGCTAACATGCCCTTTTGCATGAGTTAGATTTAACCCTGGCAAGACACTGGAGGGGCACTTACATACAGCACAGACTGTAGAGGACCTGTCACCTCTCCTGACCTGCCTGTTTAATGGCTTCATGCATTTCCCATGTAATAATTCTGGAGCATCTATTCTTATGACTCTACGTTGTGCCATTCCTTTATTGCTGCTAGAAGTTATGAATGAATTGCTAGCAGTCTGCAGTAAGGGTGCAGAGGGGTGGTAACCAAAAACTGGTAACCAGTTTTTGGGTGGTGTACCTGCAGTCTGAGAGTGGCAGCACTGATTTGATAGTCAGACTGCAGGGACACCTCCAACTGGTTACCTCCCCTCTGTACCCTTACTGCAGACTGCTAGCAATTATTCATAACTTCTTGTACAAATAGAGGAATAGGTCAACATAGAGACATAAGAATAGATGCTCCAGAATTGTTTCATGGGAAATGCTTGAAGCAATTAAAACAGGCATGTCAGGAGTGGTGATAGGTCCTCTTTAAAGAAAACTACACTTTTCAAGAGATGTGACAAGGCATTTACAGTGTTGTCGGTTCAGATTGTTGCTTTTTCTACAGTAAATGATTACAAAGTGACAATTCCAGCAAGTGGAAGGATCAGAATGGTTATTTTCCATTATTAGAGTGATTTGACTGTATGTTTCCAATCACCTTTTTGGTTCCTCTTCCAGTTTTTGAATTCCATATATGTTTACACCTTTTCTGTTTCTCCCTTTCATCACCCTTTGGCTTATTGGGTTGTGCTGACATATTCTGCAGCGCTGGTATATCAGTGAAAACGTATTCATTTTGTTTTCTAACCAGGGCATCCATGTGTGACACATATTTCTCGTGCTTTTTACCATTGGGGGACACAGACCATGGGTATAGCTTGAGGTATTAGTAGGAGGGACACTATGCAAATGAAAGAGCTCCTCCTCCTCGGGCTTTTGTCATTAACAGCGCCACTCCTGCCTTACATCTCCTGGACAAGTGCCTCTGCGTCTAGACAAGGCGCAGGGTTGTCGCAAGTGACGGGCCCCCCCCTCTTCATTCTGGATCCCCCCGAGCATTTTCTGGCACTTTAATCCCCGCTATGCTGCGTTCGGCACCGCGGCACATTTTTACATAAAGCGCGCGCGCATTCTTTTTTCGCGCCTTGATGACGCGTCCTGGGGGCGGAGCCTCTGTTCTCCGCTCTGCCGACTCCTCCTCCCTGCTGGAAGCTCTCGCAGCGGCACTGCGCATTCTCTGTGGATTCTCCTGTTGCTGCTGGGTAGAACGTGATTAACCCTTGCACGGCTGGTAGTTTTTTGTTTTTTTTTGTCGCTGGTATGTGTGTCTCCTGCTCTGCCCCTGGACAGTTTCGCTCTTCACCCCCTTTTCTGGCCCATGTCCCTGCACGGCCTGTGGTACCCGCTTGGGCATAAAAAAATAAATAAAAAATTCTACAGCGGCCACTGATTTGGCCTTAGTCACCATGGCAGTCAATGTGGCGTCATCCACTCCATCTCCTCTCGGTGGTTTCCACAGAGGACGCTTGGCAGTTAAGAGGTAGAGTGAGCGGCAGCATCCCCCCATGGATGACTCAGTCTCTCCCCTCCGTCGCCTGTGGCGCAAGGGGACTTGTCCGGCGCGGAAGAGGTCATGGAGCGGGACCTCCCGCCTGAGCTCTCCACCATGTGGCTGACTTAGTGGCGGCTGTCCGTGACACCTTTAATCTCCAAAGGGATTCTCCTCACTAGTTTGGAGTTTGCCCCTTTTTTCCGCCCAGGAAGCCGGGGACTGACTGTTTTCCCTTCCCATGTGGAAATTTCTGAGGTCATATCCATGACCCTCCCTGTCTTGGTCGGTTCCTCTCTGCAGGAGCCGTGGATAGGCACCTGGCGGCTTGCCCTTGTTCTGGCATGGGTTGCCAGAGCTCTATAGGTGTGGCTTCAGCGCCACCACCAAGGCCTGGCGGAATATGATGCGTCTGCTGACACACTGGCTTTGGTTCTCCAGATGTCCCAAGCTAAGTCTGCTCTCCACTCTTCAAGTTGGAGGGCCCATGTTCAGGTCGCTTGGGCTCTAGATAGGGTAACTCCCAGTTACAGGTTTGGATTTGCGTCCAGACCACCGGAACGTTTTTTCCTCTTCACGCGTTCCGAGGGATCTGGTCAGAGCCTCGGACCTCTTGATGGCAGTTTCTTCCCTCTTCCTTCTAGGCCAGGGTGTCATTACCCCAGTTCCCTCTGAGGCACAGGGCACAGGTTTCTGCTCAAACTTGCTCGTGTTCCCACAATGGGAGGGGTGGGTGTGTCCGATCCTAGCCTTGCAGCCGCGCATCGAGTTTTTCTGCGGTTATGGAGGTTCCGAATGGAGTTCCTTCTTCCAGGGTAGATCCTCGCATCCGTGGACATACAGGACGCTGGTGGCCTCCAAGGTCTGCCTGCATGTTCCTATTACAGAATCTCATCGAGCCAGGCAAGCTGGTAGCTCAGTGGTAATGCTGTTGCCCCATGTCCAGGCTTTCTGAGTTCAAAGCCCCTTTCAGCCCTGCCCCTCACCATTGGTGGGCATCATTACCAGCTTGTCGCCATGCCTTCTGGTTAGCGACCGCCCCTCGGGTCTTTACCAAGATCCTAGCACCGTTTCCGGCGCTTCTCCGTACCGGGTTTTTGTTTCTCTGCCGTCCTCCTGGACGACATCCTGATTCAAGGGGGGTCTTCCAGTCTGATTCAGGGGGCGGTGTCGCACCTGCCGCGATCCCTGTGTCTCACCATCCGGGAATGCATGCGGGCCCTGGGTCTCATGGTAGCCTCCTTCGGGGCCGTGCCATATGCCTGACTTCACACCCGTTTTCGCTGCAACAAGAGATCCTTCCCTCGGAGACATGACCTCTCGGGGTCCGGACGCTCGTGTCCGCCTGTCTTTGCGCTTTCGGGCATCTCTTCCTGGGTGGCCGTCCCTTCCGAATCTGATGCGGGGGGGGGGGGGGGTCTTTTCTCCCGATCTCTTGGACGACTGTCACCACCAGTGCCAGTCTCCTGGGTTGGTGCGGCGTTCTCCGTACCCTTACCCCTACCGGTGCGGTTTCAGTCAGACAATACCACGGCGGTGGCTTACATCAATCACCAAGGTGGGACCCGCAGCTGGCCGGTGATGCAGGCCATGTGGAGGATCCTGCAGTGGGCAGAGTCTCAAGTTCCGATGTTGTCCGCGGTGTGCCTCCCGTGGGTTGACAACTGGGCGGCGGTCTTCCTGAGCCGCAACAAAGTGGATCCGGGCAAATGGTCTCTGCATCCAGTCGTATTCGCAGACGCCGGTCTCCGGTGGGGCCGTCCGGACGTGGACATGATGGTGTCCAGGTTCAACGACAAGGTTCCGGTGTTCCTGGCTCACTCTCGGGATCCGAAGGCGCACGGGGTGGACGCGCTTGTGTCTCCGTTGAAGGACTGCAGCCTCCTCTATGTCTTCCCTCCACTTCCTCTGCTACCAAAGGTTCTGCGCAGGATCGCGGCGGAAGGGATTCCGACCATTCTCGTAGCCCCAAAGTGGCCTCGCCGCGCGTGGCTCTCAGACGATGGCCCATGGCGGATGGCCCATGGCGGATGGCCCATGGCGGATGGCCCATGGCGGATGGCCCATGGCGGATGGCCCATGGCGGATGGCCCATGGCGGATGGCCCATGGCGGATGGCCCATGGCGGATGGCCCATGGCGGATGGCCCATGGCGGATGGCCCATGGCGGATGGCCCATGGCGGATGGCCCATGGCGGATGGCCCATGGCGGATGGCCCATGGCGGATGGCCCATGGCGGATGGCCCATGGCGGATGGCCCATGGCGGATGGCCCATGGCGGATGGCCCATGGCGGATGGCCCATGGCGGATGGCCCATGGCGGATGGCCCATGGCGGATGGCCCATGGCGGATGGCCCATGGCGGATGGCCCCTTCCCGACAGAAAGGACCTACTGTCTCATTTCACGGCGTGGCTGTTGAAACCGCCATCCTGAAGAACAGGGGGTTCTCGGATTCAGTGATTAGATTCATAATCAGTGCAAGGAAGCCTGCTTCCTCCCGGATTTATTATCGTACCTGGCTGACCTTCCTGATTTTTCGTGTGAGCTCGGGGTTTACTCCCCTTCGCTTTTCCATCCCGAGGGTGTTGTTTTTTTCTTCAGTCCGGGCTTATGATGGGACTGACGCTGGGTTCCCTGACAGGTCTGGTTTCTACGCTGGCCGTATTTTTTCAGTAGTCCCTTGCTCCTATGGGTCCTGGGAAGACCTTCTTCAGGGGGTGGCACATTCGGTTCTCCCGTATGTTCCCCCTTTGCCTCTGAGTTCTCAATTTAGTCCTGTGCGCTCTGCAGGCGGCCCCCTTCAAGCCCCTGAGAGAGGTCTCCCTGACTTTCTTCCTGGGAAGTGGTCTTCCTTGTGGCCAGATCTTCCATTAGACGGGTGTCGGGGCTGGCCGCTCTTTCCTACCAGGAGCCTTTTACTGGTTTTTCTCCAGGATGAGGTTGTGCTCTGTCCGGTTCCCTCCTGTTTACCCAAGGTGATCTCTCCCTTCCACCTGAATGAGGAGCTTGTCCTGTCCTCCTTTTGCCCTTCTCCGGCAAACCCCAATGAACTCACTCTGCATACCCTGGATGTCGTCCGGGCCTTGAAAGTGTATCTCACGGCTTCCGTCCGTCGTTCGGATTTCCTCTTGTGGTTCCCGAAGAACCTCTGGCGGCTTCCAGGGTCATCGTGGCGCGATGGATCCTCTCTATTTCCACGGCTTATCGCGCTCGTGGTAGGGTTCCCTCAGCTCGGATTACCGCTCACTTCACTAAGGCGGTGGGAGCTTCCTGGGCAAGGCACAATCGTGCCTTTTGCGTCTCGACTGTGTAAGGCGGCCACCGGGTCGTCCTTACATTCTTTACGAAGTTTTTATCAGTTACATTCTGTGGCCTCGACTGATGCTGTCTTTGGCCGCAGGACGTTCCTCCTGGCGGTGCTGAGATTTTTTTTCCCACCCCATGGACTGCTTTAGGACGTCCCATGGTCTGTGTCCCCCAATGGTAAAAAGCACGAGAAAAGGAGATTTTTGTGAAACTCACCTGTAAAATCTTTTTCTCGTCTTTTCCATTGGGGGACACAGCTCCCACCCATTCGGTCTGTTGCAGGAGGGGTCTTCAATTCAGTTTTTGCTTATGGTTGGACCTTATGGCTTGGTCCGATGGTTTCCATAATTTTTTCTTGCTCCTTCTCCTACTGCTTGTGCAACGCCTGAGTTCCTCCTGGTGGAGTCGGGGGGTATAGCCCGAGGAGGAGGAGCTCTTTCATTTGCATAGTGTCCCTCCTACTAATACCTCAAGCTATACCCATGGTCTGTGTCCCCCAATGGAAAAGACGAGAAAAAGATTTTACAGGTGAGTTTCACAAAAATCTCCTTTTCTAGAGTTACTAATCAGTAAAATTGTTGTCCTTCACATTTAGGTGGTTGAGCTGCTGTTGGCTCGTGGAGCGAATAAAGAGCATAGAAATGTTTCAGACTATACCCCTCTGAGCCTGGCTGCTTCCGGTGGATATGTTAACATCATCAAAATCTTGTTGAATGCTGGTGCCGAAATCAACTCCAGGTATGTGCTTTACTAAGATGTTGATATTAAATTGGACAGTCTTCAATAAATCAGTTTTTTAGCACAATCGGACAAGAAGTTCTTCAATGTCGTTATCTCTACTCGACCCCAGTTCAGACTCGACCCCAGTTCAGACTCGATAGAGAAAACGCCCCAACACTGCAGGTTTTCTTTTTGATATTTTAACAAAAATGTTGTACCTATATCAATGATTTCATATCATAAACACATAATTAAATGAATTGTTCATACATTACATAGTCCAAATTGGGTTACATCTGGTTTCAGCTCGTGTAGCAGCTTGGGGATCCGCCCCCTTTGTTAAACATGCTATAAAAAAGAGGGCGGACCACCGAGACGTAGCCATAACATGCTTACTGGGCACTATATGCGCTGAATCCTAATGTAACCCAATTTACACATTGAACTATATGTAAAGTATGGACAATTATTTGAATTATGTGCTTAAGATATGAAGTCATTGAAATGCACAAAATTGTAGATAAAATATCAAAAAGAAGAAACCTGCAGTGAGTTTTCAATTTTGAGTCGATATTGAAATGGAGATTGGATTGGTAAAAAGTGACATCTTCATGTGCTTGATGCGGCTTGGGGCTTCATGTGCTTGGGGACAAAACGTAACAGAAGAGCAATACTGCATGCTGCGGCTTGCTTTCTGACCTGGGATGCAGAGCAAGACTGATCAGTCATGACCCACATATGCAAACTGTTGTAATTCCTACACCGTTCACCTGATTTGGATGTAAATACCCTCAAATTAAAGCTGACAGTCTGCAGTCTGTGTGGTGGTGTATAGAGCCAAAAATGTTAGAATTGTGTTGATGTCCCAATATTTATGGACCTGACTGTAAAAAAGAAACCACCCATAAATGTTCCCATTTTAGAAACTACACCCCTCAAGGTATTCAAAACTGATTTTTACAAATGTTGTTAACCCTTCAGATGTTCCACAAGAATTTAAGGAAAATGGAGATGAAATTCCAGAATTTCTCACTTTTGGCAGATTTTCCATTTTAATCAATTTTTTTCCAGTAGCAAACCAAGGGTTAACAGCCAAATAAAACTCAATATTTGTTACCCTGATTCTGTAGTTTACAGAAACGCCCCATATCTGGTCGTAAACTGCTGTACGGGCACATGGCAGGGCGCAGAAGGAAAGGAACCCCATATGGTTTTTTGAAGGCAGATTTCACTGGGATAATTTTAAGTTGCCATGTCACATTTGAATACCCCCTGATGCATGCCTAGAGTAGAAACTCCCAAAAAAGTCTTATGTAGGGGCTAGTTTTTTTTCAGTATGAGATGACTGTTTAGTACTATTTCTCGCACATTCCAATGGGGGACACAGACCATGGGTATAGCCTAGGTCATTACTAGGAGGAGACACTATGCAAATAAGAGAGCTCCTCCTCCCCGGGCTATACCCCCATGCTCCACCGGGGGGACCTCAGTCTTAGTGTCTGATAAGGAGGTGACATTTTAGACTCTACTCAAATTTTTATTTAATTTTTTTTTCAGCAGAGGACGCAGGGTCGCAATTCTGCTTCCCTGGTCTCTCGGTGGAGCGAGCGCTGGGGACGAACTGACGTCCCTGGCTACCTCCCACCCTCCCTCAGAAGTTAAGTGGAACCGGGCTTGACCTGCAGCTCCGGTGGCCTAACAGATTCATGATCACCTTCCTGCCCTCCTCCAGATCACTGCCACTCCTTGTGCCAGATTCGTGGTCACCTTCCTGCCCTCCTCCAGATCACTGCCACTCCTTGTGCCAGCTGACTGAAGAGGTGACCTCCGCTGGTGTGGATCAGAGGGCGAAGACTGCAGGATGCAGATAAGTACACTGCCTCCCCCTGTCTCCTGGTGTGACACTTAGGGCCGCTTAGAAGGTGATTTGAAGGGGGGAAGGATTCCTGTCTGGGGCATTCGCTATCAGAAGTGGCCACTCCCTCGGCGGTACTCTAGGGGGCGGGCCCTCCTACCCTTTCGGCGGCCGCGTCCTATTTTTTCATATTTCCCGAGCATGGGGGTTTCGCGCCTCTTGACACTATTGTGGGCGGAGCCCTATTCTTCAGCTCTGCACTTCCGGCTGAGCGCTCTCCATACGCGGCTGCTCCCGGCTCCACACTGTCGCGG
This sequence comes from Bufo gargarizans, assembly GCF_014858855.1. Classification (NCBI taxonomy): domain Eukaryota; kingdom Metazoa; phylum Chordata; class Amphibia; order Anura; family Bufonidae; genus Bufo; species Bufo gargarizans. The sequence continues at coordinate 266,288,852 of NC_058080.1, forward strand.
TAGGATAGTTATTGCTCTTGTGCTGCAGGAACGGTAGGAGACCCTGACCCTTTCCTTTGCAGGGATTGCTGCCATCATGCCGAAACCTGGGGCCTCCCAAAAATCCAAGTCGGCCCCTCATGTAAGGTTTGCTGCTTGCCACTTTTGGTCACAGGATCCTGTGACTCTTGCCTTGCGTCTGGACAGGATAATCGTCCCAGTTCTCCCTCCGCTTCATTGGCGCCCGCGGAACCAGCTTTCTAGGGCGGCTGCTGATTTAGCCCAAGTCTCTCGGGCTGCCATGGCCTTCATGGAACGCATGGCTTCCACGGATCCTGCGGCTAACACCAATCCGCTTCCCAGTGGTTCCAGGCTTTTTGGTGCTAAGCTGGATGAGATCATCTCGGACGCGATGGGGGGCAAGAGTACCAACCTATCCCAATCTAGATCCAAGCGCACCTTTCTAGGAACCAGTCCTTTCGTCGCTTCTCCTCTTCCAGATCTGTGGCGGCCCCCTTCCCGGGTGGCTCTCAGGACTCTCCTAAGAAGCCTGCCTTTAAGCCCCAGCCTTCCTGGCGCCTGCGGCCACAATCAGCCCGGCCTGCGGCTAACAAGCCTTAAGGGACACCCCCACCTCTTATGGCGGGGAAATTGTAACCTCTGGTTACAAAATTGAATTAGCTTCCAGACCTCCGGAGCGTTTTCTTCCCTTCTCGTGGTCCGGGCCTCGGCTCTTTTGCAGGCTGTCTCTTCCCTTTTGGACAGGGGAGTGATTGTTCCAGTCCCCCTGGAGGAGCAAGGCGCAGGTTTCTATTCCAACCTATTCGTGGTGCCAAAGAAGGAGGGATCGGTGCTATTAAACAGGTCTCTGCGGGTCCGGAGGTTCCAGATGGAATCCCTCCGATCCGTTTTTGCTTCTCTTCTTCCAGGGGAATTCCTCGCGTCGGCGGACATACAAGACGCCTATTTGCATGTCCCTATAGCAGACTCTCACCACAGGTTTCTGTGCTTCGCTGTCGCGGGCAGCATTACCAGTTTGTCGCCCTTCCCTTTGGGCTGGCTACGGCCCCTCGGGTATTCGCGAAGATCTTGGCGCTCCTCTGTACCAGGGGCATATTTATGTTGCCCTACCTGGACGACCTACTGATAAAGGCTTCCTCCCTTCCCCAGGCCAAGGACAGCGTCCGAATCGCTGTTCAGACTCTGGAGCAGTTCGGCTGGCTGATCAATGTCCAAAAAGTCATCTCTTCACCCCTCACAGAGGGTGACCTTCCTAGGGATGGTCCTGGACACCACGGTAGCTCGGATATTCCTTCCGGATTCAAAGTCCTCTTGAATTCAGGAGTTGGCGTCTCTCCTACTGTGCTTCTGACACCTCTCCATCCAGGAGTGCGTGAGGGTTCTGGAGCTGATGGTGGCCTCCTTCGAGGCTGTCCCCTTTGCCCAGTTTCACAATCTGCCTCTACAGCGGGCGATTCTGTCCTTTTTGGGACAGGACATTGCGCGGTCTGGACTTTCCGGTCCGTCTGCCTCCCTCGGGTTCGTCACCACCGATGCCAGCCTCCTTGGTTGGGGTGGTGTTCTCCAGGCCCGGACGGTGCAGGGTGTTTGGTCCACCGCCTTCCGATCAACGTGCTGGAGCTGAGATCAATTTTCCTCTCCCTTTCTCATTGGACTCCTCTCCTGGCAGGTCACCCGGTAAGGGTCCAGTCGGACAATGCTACAGCCGTGGCTTATGTCAACCCACCAGGGTGGGACCCGCAGAAGGCGGAAAAGATCCTCCAGTGGGCGGAGACTCATGTTCCAGTACTGTCGGCAGTGTACATCCCAGGGGTCGACAGTTGGAAGGTGGACTTTTTCAGCTGCAACACAGTGGATCCAGGAGAGTGGTCCTTAAATCCGGAAGTTTTTGAGGACATCTTTCTCCCAGGCTCAACAACAAGGTTCCCACGTTCCTGGCCCGTGCTCGGGACCCGGAGGCGTACGGGGTGGACGCGCTGGCGTCTCTGTGGCAAGGCTTCCCCCTCTTTTGTCTTTCCACCTCTGCCTCTACTTAGGGTTGGACGATATCAAAAATATTCAGACGATAACGATATTAAAAAATTTATCGCGATAACGATATATATCGCGATAAATACCCGTTTAAAAGAAAAAAGCCACAAGCAGGCGTTACACTGTATGGGGGGCCACACAAGGAGCCGTTACACTGTATGGGGGGCCACACAAGGAGGCGTTACACTGTATGGGGGGCCACACAAGGAGGCGTTACACTGTATGGGGGGCCACACAAGGAGGCGTTACACTGTATGGGGGGCCACACAAGGAGGCGTTACACTGTATGGGGGGCCACACAAGGAGGCGTTACACTGTATGGGGGGCCACACAAGGAGGCGTTACACTGTATGGGGGGCCACACAAGGAGGCGTTACACTGTATGGGGGGCCACACAAGGAGGCGTTACACAGTATGGGGGGCCACACAAGGAGGCGTTACACTGTATGGGGGGCCACACATGGAGGCGTTACACTGTATGGGGGGCCACACAAGGAGGCGTTACACTGTATGGGGGGGCCACACAAGGAGGCGTTACACTGTATGGGGGGGCCACACAAGGAGGCGTTACACTGTATGGGGGGCCACACAAGGAGGCGTTACACTGTATGGGGGGCCACACAAGGAGGCGTTACACTGTATGGGGGGCCACACAAGGAGGCGTTACACTGTATGGGGGGCCACACAAGGAGGCGTTACACTGTATGGGGGGCCACACAAGGAGGCGTTACACTGTATGGGGGGCCACACAAGGAGGCGTTACACTGTATGGGGGGCCACACAAGGAGGCGTTACACTGTATGGGGGCCACACAAGGAGGCGTTACACAGTATGGGGGGCCACACAAGGAGGCGTTACACAGTATGGGGGGCCACACAAGGAGGCGTTACACAGTATGGGGGGCCACACAAGGAGGCGTTACACAGTATGGGGGGCCACACAAGGAGGCGTTACACAGTATGGGGGGCCACACAAGGAGGCGTTACACAGTATGGGGGGCCACACAAGGAGGCGTTACACAGTATGGGGGGCCACACAAGGAGGCGTTACACAGTATGGGGGGCCACACAAGGAGGCGTTACACTGTATGGGGGGCCACACAAGGAGGCGTTACACTGTATGGGGGGCCACACAAGGAGGCGTTACACTGTATGGGGGGCCACACAAGGAGGCGTTACACTGTATGGGGGGCCACACAAGGAGGCGTTACACTGTATGGGGGGCCACACAAGGAGGCGTTACACTGTATGGGGGGCCACACAAGGAGGCGTTACACTGTATGGGGGGCCACACAAGGAGGCGTTACACTGTATGGGGGGCCACACAAGGAGGCGTTACACTGTATGGGGGGCCACACAAGGAGGCGTTACACTGTATGGGGGGCCACACAAGGAGGCGTTACACTGTATGGGGGGCCACACAAGGAGGCGTTACACTGTATGGGGGGCCACACAAGGAGGCGTTACACTGTATGGGGGGCCACACAAGGAGGCGTTACACTGTATGGGGGGCCACACAAGGAGGCGTTACACTGTATGGGGGGCCACACAAGGAGGCGTTACACTGTATGGGGGGCCACACAAGGAGGCGTTACACTGTATGGGGGGCCACACAAGGAGGCGTTACACTGTATGGGGGGCCACACAAGGAGGCGTTACACTGTATGGGGGGCCACACAAGGAGGCGTTACACTGTATGGGGGGCCACACAAGGAGGCGTTACACTGTATGGGGGGCCACACAAGGAGGCGTTACACTGTATGGGGGGCCACACAAGGAGGCGTTACACTGTATGGGGGGCCACACAAGGAGGCGTTACACTGTATGGGGGGCCACACAAGGAGGCGTTACACTGTATGGGGGGCCACACAAGGAGGCGTTACACTGTATGGGGGGCCACACAAGGAGGCGTTACACTGTATGGGGGGCCACACAAGGAGGCGTTACACTGTATGGGGGGCCACACAAGGAGGCGTTACACTGTATGGGGGGCCACACAAGGAGGCGTTACACTGTATGGGGGGCCACACAAGGAGGCGTTACACTGTATGGGGGGCCACACAAGGAGGCGTTACACTGTATGGGGGGCCACACAAGGAGGCGTTACACTGTATGGGGGGCCACACAAGGAGGCGTTACACTGTATGGGGGGCCACACAAGGAGGCGTTACACTGTATGGGGGGCCACACAAGGAGGCGTTACACTGTATGGGGGGCCACACAAGGAGGCGTTACACTGTATGGGGGGCCACACAAGGAGGCGTTACACTGTATGGGGGGCCACACAAGGAGGCGTTACACTGTATGGGGGGCCACACAAGGAGGCGTTACACTGTATGGGGGGCCACACAAGGAGGCGTTACACTGTATGGGGGGCCACACAAGGAGGCGTTACACTGTATGGGGGGCCACACAAGGAGGCGTTACACTGTATGGGGGGCCACACAAGGAGGCGTTACACTGTATGGGGGGCCACACAAGGAGGCGTTACACTGTATGGGGGGCCACACAAGGAGGCGTTGCACTGTATGGGGGGGGCCACAAGGAGCGTTATAATAAGGTCTTATGGGAGCGAGGAGGAGGGAGAGCCGGGGCGGCCGCTGCGGGAAGTAGTAAGTTTATAACTTTGTCATCAGACAGCAGGAAAAGTCTCTCCAGAGACAGTACTCACAAGGCGCCCGACACTGGTGGGTGACGACGGTGATTATGTCAGATGGTGGGTGGAGACTTGACTAAGGGAGGCGGAGCAAGAAGGAGGCAGGCCAGGAGCGAGAGGAAGAGCAAGGTGCAGGGGCGGGCGGTAAGTGATCAGTCAGTTCCTGAAGGCGAGTTGTTAGAAGCGGGCGGACGCACGTTTAGAAGAGGTCAGCGCACAATGTGCGCTGACCTCTTTGATGACGTCACAAAATACCGCGGTATTTAGGAAACGGCGATATCGCCATATCGCCGTTTTTTTAATACCGCGGTATATCGTGATACCGGTATATTGCCCAACCCTACCTCTACTACCGAAGGTTCTTCGCAAAATCACGTCGGAAGGGATTCCGACCATTCTCATCGCCCCTGATTGGCCTCGCCGCGCCTGGTTCTCGGATGTTCCGTGGCCTCTTCCTCTCAGGGAGGACCTACTGTATCAAGGACCGCTCTTCCACCAGAATTTACGGTCTCTTCGTTTAACGGCGTGGCTGTTGAGTCCGCCATCCTGAAGAGGGGCTTCTCAGACTCTGTGGTGAAGACCATGATCAAGGCCAGAAAACCAGTTTCCTCCCGGATGTACTATCGTACCTGGAAGGCCTTTCTTGCCTTTTGTGAGAAACTGGGCGTTTTTCCCCTTCGTTTCTCGGTTCCGGTGGTCCTCTCCTCCTTTCTCCAGTCGGGTCTTGAGATGGGGATGTCGTTGAGCTCTCTGAAGGGTCAGGTCTCTGCTCTGGCCATTTTCTTTCAGCGAGCCCTGGCTCTGCTCGGTCCAGTGAGGACCTTCCTACAAAGGGTGACTCATTCGGTCCCTCCGTATGTTCCTCCCCTGCCCCCCTGGGATCTCAATTTGGTTCTGTCTTCTCTCCAGGCGGCTCCCTTTGAGCCTCTGAGGGAGGTTTCTTTGAATCTTCTCACATGGAAGGTGGTCTATTTGGTGGCCATCACCCCGATCTGGAGGGTATCGGAGCTGGCTGCTCTTTCCTCTAGGGAGCACTTTTTGGTCTTCCACCAGGATAAGGTGGTGCTTCGCCTGGTCCCTTCATTTTTGCCCAAGGTGGTCTCCGCCTTCCACCTTAATGAGGATATAGTCCTGCCCTCTTTTTGTCCATTCCTGGCGAACAGCAAGGAGCGCGCTTTCCATTCCCTGGACGTTGTATGTGCTCTGCGAGTGTACCTGTCGGTTACTGCCTCTTTCTGCCGTACGGATTCCCTTTTCGTGATTCATGAAGGGCTTCATAAAGGTCTGGTGGCTTCCCAGGTCTCGGTAGCCCGATGCATATTGCCTCGGCCTATCGTGCCCCTGGCAGGGTTCTCCCAGCTGGGGTTACCGTGTAGCGGTCAGAGGAAGGAGAGACCGCAAAGCAGGATTCAAGTACAGTACAGCGGACAAGGAGACTGAAGATAAACCGGCTTTATTAAGGAGCAAAAGGAAACTGCCGGAAAACCTGAACAACAATACAGTACCACCACACCAGAGGCACAATGAGTTAAAGACAGGAATGGTATGAACAGGTGAACATAAATCAACAACAATGGCAATGGAGTTTTGCATATACACAGAATAAACTAAACAGTAAGCAGTCAGCTTGCAAGCTATTCTCACTACCAATTGCCTATCTAGCCCTGCTACCCAGAGGACGCTTCTACAGCGCCCTGACTAAGTCCCTGACTCTATAACCTATCACAGGAAAGCACCGATGCCACTCACAGTTCTGCAGATTCTCCTGGGTACAATAAGATGCAGTCTGGATCCAGGTCCGGTCGCTTGCTTGGCTGTCTTTCTCTCTGGTCACAACAGATGCAGATCTCCACCTAGTTCCAGCTCTGGCAGGAAGGATCCAGCTGGTACTAGTCTCTATACGGGGTCCCACTCCTCTGAAACACACCGTGAAATCCTCTGTGTGCAGCTCCACAGCTGTCAGGAAAATCTCAGCTAATATAGCCTCCTGCTGCTCCAGTCCTTTACTGTTGTCTCTCTGCAGTCCATCTCTCCCTGTCATCTCAGCAAGGCCCCAGCAACTTCTGGAACAGCCCGGGAAAAACTTCTTAACTCTTTCTTAGCCTTTGGCCAGCACAACTCGGGTTCCTGTTTAGTCACAGTGGCCTCTGGTGGCCGGAGGGAAACATGACAGTCTGCATAGATAGAAGTGCTGGAAATACTGCTGGTTGATTCAGGGCTGCCTCTTAAAACCGCGCACTCCTCCTGGGCGAGGCGTTATCGCGCCTCGGCATCTCAACTTTGTAAGGCGGCCACCTGGTCCTCCTTGCATACCTTTACAAAGTTTTACCAACTGCAATCTTTGGCATCAGCTGATGCTGTCCTTGGGCGCAAGGTATTGCAGGTGGTGGTTCCTGTTTGACTGCTGGGCGTTTCCCACTGGAGGTGCAGATTTTTCCCACCCCATAGACTGCTCTGGGACGTCCCATGGTCTGTGTCCTCCAATGGAATGTGCGAGAAAAGGAGTTACTTTTATTCTTTTTTTTTTTTTTTTTTTGTGAAACTCACCTGTAAAATCTTTTTCTTGACTTTTCCATTGGGGGACACAGCTCCCTCCCATTCTTGCCTGTTGTAGGAAGGGTTGGTTTAGTTCTTCGGGACCTGAAGGTTGTCTGTACGATGGCGGTGTTCCTTTGTTCTGGTCTCTATTGCTTTGGTCTCCTTCTCCTACTGCTTTTGCACGCACTGGGGTCCTCCTGGTGGAGCATGGGGGTATAGCCCGGGGAGGAGGAGCTCTCTTGGGAGTTGTAGTTTTACCACAGCTGGAGTGCTGGAGATTAGCTATCACAAACCTAGGCTATACCCATGGTCTGTGTCCCCAAATGGAAAAGACTATATAAAGATTTTACAGGGCAGTTTTACAAAAAAAAAATCTCCTTTTTGGGGTCCATATGACTTTTTAATCGCTTGGTATTACACCTTTTGTTATGTAAGGTGTCAAAAATAAGCTTTTTACACATTTTATGTTTTTATTTCTTTTTTACGGTGTTGACCAGACTGGGTGGATCATGTTATATTTTTATACAGCAGGTTGTTACGCACACGGTGATACATAATATGCCTTTTTTTTTTTTTTTTTCTTTTTTTTTTTATGATTATTTTTTTAATTTTTTTTCTTTTACAATTTTTTCCCTTTATGGGAAAGGGGCTTTTTTTCTTTTAATTGAAGCTTTTTTTTTTTTTTTTTAAACACTTATTTCACTTTTAATATTTTTTTTTATTTTTGTCCCACTATGGGACTTCAACATTACAGGGTCTGATCCCTGTTTCAATGCAGCACCATACAGTATTGTACGACGTTAACCATCAATGTAATACACTGATAGTTTGCCTATGAGACCCAGCCTGGGGGCTAGGGCTCATAGGCCTCCGTACATGCCAGGCCCCAAGGCCTTGGAATGGCTTGGGGCTGCCATGGCAACCATTGGGTCCACGCCACCGCAGTGCGGGGACCCGGTGGCTGAGAGGGAGCGCAAACCTCCCATATGACAGCGGCGTATGAGGGGTTAATCCACCAGCATCTACGTTATCACTGATGCTGGTGGATTCAGCAGGGATCCGGCTGTCAGTAACCGCTGGATCCGTGCTGCTGATTGCCGGAACGCTCTCATCCTGGATCCTTATGGTGTTAATGGAAGAGCCTGCATCCAGTCCCGGCGGTCATGTAAGCACTGTAGTATCCACAGTGTGACGGAGGGGTTAGTACTGAGCAGACTGTCTTCCCTCCACATGTCAGTACACAGCAAGGTTTTCACGAAAGCCTGGAGAACCCCTTTTAATGATTGAGTGGATATGTATCCAGCAAAGAAACCATTCTAGTGGTCGAGCGTGTAATAGTTTTTATCTTTTTCTTTTCTTCCATGAATGGGGGAAGGTCTCTTGTGGATATAGTTTAGGCTACTTTCACACTAGCGTTCGTCGGTCCGCTCGTGAGCTCCGTTTGAAGGGGCTCACGAGCGGACCCGAACGCAGCCGTCCAGCCCTGATGCAGTCTGAATGGAGCGGATCCGCTCAGACTGCATCAGTCTGGCGGCGTTCAGCCTCCGCTCCGCTCGCCTCCGCACGGACAGGCGGACAGCTGAACGCTGCTTGCAGCGTTCGGGTGTCCGCCTGGCCGTGCGGAGGCGTGCGGATCCGTCCAGACTTACAATGTAAGTCAATGGGGACGGATCCGTTTGAAGATGCCACAATATGGCTCAATCTTCAGGCGGATCCGTCCCCCATTGACTTTACATTGAAAGTCTGGACGGATCCGTACGAGGCTATTTTCACACTTAGCTGTTATATGCTAAAATAATGCAGACGGATCCGTTCTGAACGGAGCCTCCGTCTGCATTATTATGATCGGATCCGTTCAGAACGGATCCGATCAAACGCTAGTGTGAAAGTAGCCTCACTGGTGTTTGTCCTTGGTCACAATTTATTCATGGGGCTAATGTGTTCCTGTTTTTTAAGTTGCAGAAATGTCATGTATTCACCCATGGGCTGTGGCTCAGTCGGCCATTTTGCTTCAGTGTTTGGATACCAGATTTTTTATTTCTGTCCCCGGTGCACAGGTTGAAGCATCTGTTTTCATCTAACTTCCTGGAAAAATCCTCACTTAGGATTGCTTTAATTTTCTTTCAGTTTTACATGATTTATTTTTGTCATTTTCACAAACTAATGGTCACAGTAAAGGAAGACAGAATGTTAATCTGCAGGTCATTTTGTGATTAAATTAGTGTTGTAAAATGAGTTTTTACTTTCCTAGAACTGGTAGCAAGTTGGGAATATCTCCCTTGATGTTGGCAGCCATGAATGGGCACACTGCTGCTGTTAAGTTGCTCTTGGATATGGGTTCAGACATCAACGCACAGATAGAAACCAATCGAAACACAGCACTTACTCTGGCCTGCTTCCAGGGAAGAACTGAAGTGGTCAGCTTGCTGCTCGACAGGAAAGCGAATGTGGAGCATCGAGCTAAGGTAAATGAAACCAGAGGAATATTACAAAAATTACGACTTTTCATGCGAATTTTCATAAATCTGTTTGCCAGTGTGAGAGAGTTAACACAAGCCACTTACTAATGTATTTTCCATGTTGCCTCCTTTGCTGGCTGGATTTATTTTTCCATCACATTATTTGCTGCTTGTTTCAATGGTTAAAGACCACCCTGCAATCCATCAGTGGTGGTCATACTTGCACATTATAGGAAGAGCACTAGCCTATGCACACTCCCATGGTCCAGGCTGAATTGTAGGGTGGTTGTAACCATGGAAACGAGGAGTGTAAAATATGATTGAAAAATAACTCCAGCCAGAAAAGGAGGCTATATGGACAATAACAATATATTAAGTGCCTTGTATTAACTTTCTCAACATCATGATAAATGCTATTTGCTGAAGTGAGACAGCCCTTTAAAATATGAAGCATGAAGTAGTGATGAATCCCAGTGAAGATCTGCTTAGTCAGCTTCTCCCATGCTGCGATAGCTGCTTACAGTCAACGGCAGTTTATAGAATTAACTGCACAGCAAATTTAGGTAGACTTCACATGCATGGTGCCATTTAGCTAGCCTTTAGTGTTCTACACTGCTGGCTTTGTGGTGGCATGTCCTTCACACGTCTTTTCTCAAATGACACACTGCTTTTGACCCAGATTAGACTTAGACTGAGATGGAAAGCAGCTCAGCAGTACTAATACCGTGCCCTTCTTTGTCTTACATGGCCACAGGGAATACATAAAAAATGTTGGGATGGTTCCCTTTTTTACCCACTATATAAACATTTGTCCCCATTTTATTCTCTGTCTGAGTTGGACAGATTGCTAAATTTTATAACCAAAATTCATTTTTTACCTTTGCATTTCCTGTAGTATTATCTATTGGTACTGTTCTCTAGTCTGTGCTCATTAACATCTGTGAATAATAAAGTTGGTAAAATGGGTATTTTGGACGTGACAAGTTATCTCCTATCCTTTAGGGCCCATTCTTATGATCGATGGGGGTCCCAGCAGGTGGACCCTCTTTAATCTAAATAGTTATCCCCTATCCTGTGCACAACCAGAATAGCCATTTGTTTGACATCCCTACAACATGCACTAAGAAGTCTTGAATGGATGTGAGGAGTCTACTGACGTGCACATTTTTACAAGTTTGTGTGGGGACACCGTTCTACTTGAGCTTGTAAGGCCTTCTCCATATGGCAGTGTTTTGGTCAGTGATTGTGAACCAAAACCAGGCTACACAGAGATAAGGTATAAGGGAAAGATCTGCCCCTGTTCTGTTTAGAGACACTTCTGGTTTTGACGCCCAATCACTGATGGAAATTGCTGACCAAACACTGAGATGAACAGGTCTAAATGTGGTGATTCAAAATGTCAATTTAATAGTAGAAGTACAGTCATCTTTACTAGAAATCTTCACAGATGTCTTGGCTTTGAAATCCTGACTTCTTTCAGGTATATAAGTAATTGGTTTGTCTTACAGACTGGCCTAACGCCATTAATGGAAGCTGCATCTGGCGGTTATGCAGAAGTAGGCCGGGTTCTTCTCGACAAAGGTGCAGATGTTAATGCCCCCCCTGTGCCATCGTCAAGGGATACGGCTTTGACCATTGCTGCGGACAAGGGCCATTACAAGTTTTGTGAGCTACTTATCAGCAGGTACATCCAGAAACCATTATCAGTAGATGCGGCTGTTTAGTATGCAACGTTCAAAGATTTCCCCTTATACATCTACTAAGTATTAGCAGCTTATCAGACACCTAATAATTTAACACCATTTGTACCCCACGCATTTGACCAGACCATTGTGGTTATACTCTTCGCTGTCATGTGCATTGTCCGAGACTTACTCTTGCTTGAAGGATAAGGCACTATTTATCACAGGGATCAGGCTATCTGTTATTGATTGGCTTACTTAGAGGCAGAAATTAGGCTAAATGTTGGCACAGAATGTCCCCCGTTGGGCAATGCACCTTTTCCTCATGAAACCAGGCCCTTTTCCCAGTAAAACAGGCCCCTTTTTCGCCATAGGCACAGAGCTTTCACTAAACCTAGATGTCACACATTTCCAATATTTTGGTGCAGTTTACTCCGAAAGTTAAGTGCCCTCACATTAGTAATTGTGAGCATATGCGTTAGAGCCCCTATACATATATATCTGGCTCAGTTCCCCTGCGGTGTGAAGAAGAAAAAATAAATTGTGGAAACTTAGCCAGAACTGATCCTATAGTTTTTGTATTGGATCGTTCTCGTATATCCAGCACATCAGTTGTGATGCTGGATGTCAAATAGTTCCAGACAGAAAACTGCTGCATGCGGAGCCATCTGTGTACAGACGCCGGATCTGTGCTCAGAAGTGTAGTACATATATCAGTTGTGTCCGGCTCCAGCATGAAATAACTGGCCAGGCATCACTGATGCCCGTGAAGGTAGCCTGAAACGTTTTTTTCTTTTTCCAGGGGAGCTCACATTGATGTGCGGAACAAGAAGGGGAATACTCCGCTCTGGCTGGCAGCAAATGGAGGTCATTTGGATGTTGTACAGCTGCTTGTCCAAGCGGGAGCAGATGTTGATGCAGCAGACAACAGAAAAATAACCCCATTAATGGCGGCTTTTAGAAAGGTATTTTCTTGGTCCAGTTGAATCGAATTTTGAATATGCCCTGCTGCCATTACCCCTGTATATTTTATGTTTTTGGATCTGGTGTTGTAGAAGCGTTTAGCAGTTAATGCCGATTCTTTCTTTTATTGCAGGGTCACGTTAAAGTGGTGCGTTACCTTGTCAAAGAAGTAAACCAGTTCCCATCAGATTCCGAGTGCATGAGATATATAGCAACGATTACAGATAAGGTAAGTCAGCCTTAGCAGATTGGTTAGCGCAGAAGCACACACTGCAAGTAAGATGTATTTATGGTGTACCAACTTACTTTTTTCAGTTGAACATGGAATCTTTAATTTCCTAATGATTCCTTTGGCACTTAAGGTTTCTGCATTCTTATCTGATTTGTGAAGTGAATGTAAGGGATATTATAGCAAGTTAATATTTAGAATTCTGCTACTTGCATTTCTGTCTTGTAGGCTTATTTAGAAAGGTCAGACCTCAATAACCGGTGTACATCTGCGTAGCTGGTAAGGTTGTAAGCACTCAGTGTGGATCAGTATTTGGGACTACATTTTAGGTCTAAATATTCCCATTTAAGCAATGCTATTACAATATATACACCTTATCCTGCTGTTTAAAGAAAATACCAAGATTCCCCAAAGCTACCAATCAGATTAATTTTCTGTACTGCTGGGAAAAATGACATCCGATTTCCTAGGACTGACTGGTTCTTAGAACAGCTTTTATGAACAGGACCCATTGTGTTTCTTGGAGGACAATTAATCTTCTGTATGATGTGATTTCAGGAGATGTTAAAGAAGTGCCACCTCTGTATGGAATCAATTGTACAAGCCAAAGACAGGCAAGCTGCTGAAGCTAACAAGAATGCAAGTATCCTCTTGGAGGAGCTGGATCTAGAGAAGGTAGATATTCTACAGATGTTTCAAGAACACATTTCCTTAAAGGAGTATTCCCATCTGGATATTTTTTGGCATCTATCATATGAATATGGCCCTGATTTGGATGAAGAGCAAGCGCCACATGCGTGGCTTTTTCCCTTCACTACTATGGGAACTAAGCTTACATCTCACTGTAAACGTCCAGATGGGACTGCCCCTTTAAGGATGCCAACTACACTAACTTTAATTTTTTATTTTTTTAACTTGCCTTTTTTCCAGACTCTTTCGATAGAGAAATCTATGGGAAAACACATCACCAACAAAAAGAAACAAGCCAAGGAACTATCTTAGAGGACCTTTCACTACTCCTGACATGCCTGTTTTAATAGCTTCATGCATTCCCAATGTAATAACAACTCTGGAGTATCTATTCTTATGACTCTACGTTGTGCTATTCCTGCATTATTTCTACTAGAAGTTATGAATGAATTGCTATTAGCCTTCAGTAAGGTTACAGAGGGGAGCTAACCAGTTGGAGGTGTGTACTTGCACAGTCTGACACTATCAATCAGTGCTGCCATTTTCAGACTGTGCAGGTACACACCCCCCCCCCCCCCCCCCCCCCCTCTGTACCCTTACTGCAGACTGCTAGCAATAATTATTCATAACTTCTTGTAGACATGGAGGAATAGGACAACATAGAGACCTAAGAATAGATGCTCCAGAATTATTACACAGGGAATGCATGAAGCTATTAAAATAGGCATGTCGGGTGTGGTGACAGGTCCCCTTTAAGGGGTCCAGATAGGAGCAACCATGAGTTTCCAAATTGTGGCAAGACTTTTCAGTCTTGTATCCCCTGCATTTCTTTTTTCCATAAATGGAGACAAGTAGTTCTTGCTACTGGTGTTTTTTTGTTAATTGGGCGGCTTTCTTGTATCTTGGGTGCCTTCTCCCCACTTCCCTTTAAACACTGCATGTTGAAGCTTTTTTTGTGTGTGTGTGGGTGGCTTGTTGGCTTCTGTAGGGAATTTAATAAAATTACACATGGCAGGGGAAAAAGTTTTAGTAGTGACGACAAGCGCCAGAGATAATTCGTAAGTAGGGACCCCAATAGGAACATGTCTCATTAACAATACAGTCCAAATTGCAGGCAGTGTGTTGTAGAGCTTGAGTAGCTGAGCAGATTTATATATTGTTTTATGATAAAGATGTAACCTTTTTTTCACATTTCAATCTCTGCTCTTTCTGTGCTTAGGAGACCAGTGGGCAGTCCTCCTAGTTTTCACTGTATTACTGTGCATGGAGAGGTAATGTCAGTCACTGATTAGAACTGCGCTCTGGACTACTAAGCCCAATATTAGCAGTTGTCCAGCTCAATAAATGGCAAGTTAAACTGATTGTTTTCTCACAAAACTACAGTATAAATGTCTGTTTAGCTTCCTCGCTACCTACGTTGGACGACATTTTCACTGTGGCAGGTTTATTTTTTATTTTTTATTTTTTTACGTAAATTTATTACAAACTTTTTGCCTTTTAATGTAAAGTTCTCTGTAGGCTATAGTGTGTTAAATAGTTTTCCTGTTCATTTATGCAGAAAATATTTAGACTTAGATGACACCTGTCAGGACTGTATTCACACTTGTTTATTAAAATTATAGCTAAGAGAGGAAAGCAGAAGATTAGCTTTGGCAGCAAAGCGAGAGAAACGCAAGGAAAAGCGGAGGAAGAAGAAAGAAGAGCAAAGAAGGAAACTTGAAGAAATTGAGGCTAAAAATAAAGAAAACTTTGAGCTCCAAGCCGCGCTTGAGAGAGAAAAGCAAAAGGTTGAAGGTAATTAAGGTCATTTTGGCCAATAGTTATGATGTTCACAAGTATACATATGTATGATTTTAGGACGGTATTTTGAGTATTACATTTAAAGAGGACATGCATCAAACAGTTCTGGTGATCTTTTCCTTAGAACTGTTGTATGGTTCCTTTTTATTAGGCCTAGTTCACACATCTGTGATTTGGTCAGTGATTTTCATCAGCGATTGTGACTAAGAAATTCAGAACAGGTGTAAATCTTTCCATTATACCTCATCTTTGTGTAGCCTCCATTTCTAGGCCTTATTCCTCCTAGAAATTTAGGACTGACCCCAGCCTGGTAGTGTCAGCACTGATTGGAACAGTGTGTAGCAAAAATCACCTAAATTTATCAATTTATTCCTGCTCTCCCTGCCAATCTTCAGCAGATGGACAGGGAGCAGGAGGGTGGCAATAACTGTGACTCTTGTCATGCAGTCTGACTCTTCTCTGGCACAGTCTGTGATGATTATACAGTAAGTTCTAAGCAACCACTTAAAATTGGCTCATAAGTAACAGACTGTGTCTGCCACTGAGTTGACTTGTCCCCTTTAAGCTAGTAGAAAACCACCACATGACGCGATTTGTATGCGGAAATGGCACTATAGTGAGAACAACACAGTCAAGTCATGTTATTATGACCACCAGCTAATATCCAGAGTAACAGTCGTGTGCAAACGGACAGCAGCTAGACAGGCTGGGAGTAACGCAGTAAGGTCCTGATAGGCTGTGACGGGTATCTGGAGCCAGATGCTGGGGGGGGGGGGGTGCATGGGGGAGAATCCATACAGCAAACACTATGGATTCTTCCTTCCCCCCCCCCCCCTCAGATGCTCAGTCAATGTGCTAGGGAATTATGGGGCCAGGGTAGTACTTGGAAGTCTTGGTCGTGCTCTTCCAACCAGTGTCGGACATTTCTAGACATGGGACATGTCATATTGTCTTGCTGGAAGATCCTGTCCTCCCCATGGAAGACAATCAGCATGTATGGGTGTACGTGATCTGCAAGGATTGATTTGTACCCAAATAAGTGGAGTGCCTTCCACGTGGGTGAGTGGACCACCAAAACATTCCCCAGACCATAATGCTGCCACCTACAGGTTGTGTTCTTCCAGCAATGGTTGCATGGAGTGTATCTGATGTTTCTTACCTGACACATCAATATCCACCCATTCGATGAAGCAGAAAATGCAACTCATCGGAGAAGGCAACTCTTTACCAATCAGTAAAGGTCCACTTCTGATACAGCTGTGAAGATAGGAGTCTTGTCTGATGATACAACTTGGTAGATAGGAGTGCAGTGACATCCATCTGCTTTGGAGCGCTATACACAGTAGGGTTCACCAAACTGTTTGACACACTTCTGGTAGCTTCTAGTCCATTTTGCAGGTGATAAATCTCCCCTTTTGCACATGACAGCAATAAGGGGTATGTGTGCAGACAGCCTATCGCACACCTTTATATAACCACTGAGCCAGCTCACATGACTTCCTCACGAGCTACGCTCTGCCAACATTGAAAGTAGGAAGTGGTCATAATAATGTGACTCGACTGTGTATTCTGGCTGTTAATAATGATTGACAGTGTGGTGCGTGTAGTGTCGGTGTTACAGCACATCTACACAATATTGCTATGTTCTCATCGTCTTTTTTGTTTGTTCTGCTGCATTATAGAAATAAACAGAAGTGCTGTTTTTGTCAGATTACTGAAACGAATGCCACTCGATGGACCCCATTTACTATAATGTGGTCTGTCACCTTTCAGGGAGGCAGCCATTTTTACCAGGCAAAAATAACACGGGAAGTTGTGTTATTCTGTCCAATTTTTAAAGGTGTTATTTATGCTTTAATGTGCATAACCAGCAAATGAAACCAGATGGCTATTTATACAATTCAGAGACCCTGTGAGCAATTCGCCACACTTGAACCACAGTCCTGAGGGGCGATGGTACAGTGAAAAAGGATTTATAACAGGTTGGACGGGTATACACCAGTTCATATTCTAAAAAGTAAAAGTTTGGGAGCCACCATATCACCTTGGTGTAAAAGACATGAGATGCGGTTTGGCACAACAAGGAAGACATATCAAAATTTAGATAGATAAATTTAAACCGTTAATCTGTCTTGTGACAGATGGCAAGTGCTACTAAGACCTAGGTTTTTTTGTGTAGCGGAATCTGCTACGGAGACCACAAATGTAGCCATTCTTTAGTGATGCAAGTAGTAAGTTGGCAAGCCTGGCATATTTTATATATACTGTCATTGTAAGTTGGCATTACAGACCAGTAGGCATAGCAGTTTGCTGTCATACTAGTTTGCAAATCTAGTTTGTTTTTCACCTCATACAATTAATAAGTACATTATCATAAATATGTTCTGTGACATATAAATACTGAAGTGCGTCGCCCAAATTAACAATTAATGCTCATTATTTGTCTTTGTTTCTAAAAGATGAGCCCCAAGTGTTAACAGAACCACCTAGCGCAACAACCACCACCACTATTGGGATCTCTGCTACATGGACCACGCTGGCAGGCTCACATGGAAAAAGGAATAATACTATAACCACAAACAGCACGAAAAGGAAAAGCCGAAAGAATAAAATTGCTGAAAATGTGCAGATAATCTTTGATGACCAGCTCCCCATATCATATGGACAACAGGAAAAGTTAAATGGAGAGTCCAAAAGTAGCAGCACTTCTGAAAGTGGAGACAGCGACAATATGAGGATCTCAAGCTGCAGCGACGAAAGCAGTAACAGCAGCAATAAAAGCGACAATCATTCTTCTACTAATGACGGAAGTCTGCAGAGCAAGAAGAAGCCGTCTGTCCTAGTGTCCTCCCCAAAGGAAGAAAGAAAATTACCTTCTAAAACTTCAGTAAAGTAAGTTTCAGGATGTTAGATTTTGTCTGCTTTCAGTAAATACAAAAAAAAGGCCTCTTCAACCGAGGGCTGTATTGCCCGATATTTTTAACTCAGCGTGGTTCTTATAGCAAGAGTTTTATATATTTGATGTCAGTTTCTCCAGTAAAGGTTCCTTTTTAAAGGGAACCTGTCATCACCTTTATGCTGTCCATACTAACGGCAGAATAAAGTAGAGACAGGTGAGTTGATTGCAGCTGTCTGTCTGCCGAGAACCAACATCACAATCATTGCAGACTGGGTCTGGAAAAGAGTCACGGCCACCTAAGAGTCCTGGTTATTCATGAATTCTTGCTCTCCCTGCCCACCTGCTGATGACTGACAGGCTTCTACCTAGTTTTCTCTATCTCTAGGAGAGAACTGCCAGTCATCAGCAGATGGGTTAGTGCGCAGGAGATTAGGAATAACCATGACTTTTCTAAAGTAGATTTGACTTTTTTATTTTTCTTTCTTTCCAAGGCCTGGGCTGTAATGATTATGATGCTGGTTCTCAGCAACCACTTACTTTTAGCCCATGAGTGACACACCGCTGAAATCAGCATTTCTGTCACCATTTTATGCTGCCCTCAGTGAGGTCAGCATAAAGTTGATGACAGGTTCCCCCCTTTAAGTAAACTCTATTACATAATTCTTTAGGAAACAGGATGGAAGCAGAGTCTGCTCGTGGCTTCAAGGGTTTTCTCACTAATTTGCTTAATAATGTATTGTTATCCATATTGCCTGATTTCCTACCGTGATTCATTTTTTCCATTAAATTATACACTACTCATATCCAGGGGTTATGACCACCGTGCAATCAAGCAGAAGTGGCCATGCTTGCAAGCTTTTTCCTAGTTTGCAAGCTTGTGGCCAGGACCCGCTTGAGTGCACATAGCCCGGCATTTTTTACTATAGTGTGCAAGCATGACCACCACTGCAGGGTGGTCATAACCCCTGAATACAAGCAGTGTCTAATGTGATGGAGAATGAATCAGGCCAGCAAAAGAGACAATATGGACAATCACAATAAATTAGTAAGTGCCTTGTATTACCTTTCTCTACATGATAAATGCCAATTGCTGAAGTGACAAAACCCCTTTAAAGGACGACATCCGTGTTCTGTGCACATTTTTTGGGGACCAATAAAACTGAATGGGTGCAATCCGCAAAAAAATTGCAATTGGACGCAAACCAAAACTAGTCATGTGCATGTAGCCTAAATAAAGTTGAAAAGGTCATAGGCAGGATATATATTAAGTTAAGCCCTTTAACATTTTACACTTTGTTCCCTTTTTACTGTAACATAATACGGCTATACTATATACTCGTATAAAATTGCAGCATAAAAGACAATCTGCTCGTCATTGGTAAGAGGGATGTTAAAGGGAATGTGTCATCAGAATATAACCTATTGTTCATGTCACATTTTTGTGTTAAATAGTTTTTTTATTTTTGAGTTTTCCATGTCGCTATCTACATTTTTTATAATGTATATCACTGAAGATAAGCTCCCTCCTGACCTCTACACAGAGCATTGATAAGTCAATGGGATCAGCTCCTGGCTATAGTGTCTATGGCCCAAGTAGCCATTCCTAAAAGACAGGAAGTCTTAACATATTTTAGGCCTAGTGGCCAGAATTCATGAAAACTAGGATTTTAATTTAATTTTCTCGCCTATTTTCCTTGGGGGACACAGACCTTGGGTATAGCTCAGCTCCCTAGGAGGCGTGACACTAAGTAAAACTGTTAAGCCCCTCCTCCATCAGCTATACCCTCAGCCTGGAGATAGAGGCTACCAGTTTTAGCTTAGTGTCCAAGGAGGCAAGACACTCCCTGCTACTGCAGGGCTGTTTTCTCCTTGTTATTTTTACTTTTTCTTCTAATTTTGTTATTTTATTTTTTCCTAGGGATACCAGAGACGCATTTGACCTCTCTGCTCTCCCGGGGTTGAGCTGCGCCAGTGCCAACTTATCTGCACTGCTGCCTCCCCCACAGAAGCAATAGGAGGATCTGGGCAGCAATGGCTCCCCTACATCCCGCCAGCTAGGGGGTCGCCCGCACGCCAAGCCCCTCTTCCAGCTTCCTGCCACTGCGGTGCCAGTGGCTGAAGGGGCGACCCTGCTGGAAAGGACTGAGGGTGAAGACGTCGCACGGTGAGATGGCTATTCCAGCCCATACCCCGTCCCTATCTGCAGCATCTACCCCTCTGGGTAAGGGGGGCACCCGTGGTCGCTCATTCTGAGCGCTCATCTGCAGGACAATGCAGCACAGCAGCATCCTCAGCACCCCCACGCTGCTATCTTTCTCCCTCCCCCTCATCGGGGCTGACTCCATTTTTCTCTTCTCTCTCTCCCCCTTCCCGCCGAGAACGGGGGGCGGGGCTTAGCGGTCCCGGCAGGGGGCGGGGCTTCCGCGCGTCATTTTGGGGGCGGAGCTACGTTCTCCTTCACAGGAGACATTTCAAGCGCTGGAGGGGGCGGAGCTTGTTCCCCGCGCTTTCTGCTGAGGTTTCCCGCGCTTCCTCACTCCTGACAGGAAGCTGGGACACGGTGGGGGACTCTAACCTCCTGTGTACATCGCTCGGCTTCTGTGGGCGCTCTCTGCTGCTCACTGCTGTTCACTGCTTCTCTGCTGCTGCTGATCTGGGCCATCTCCTGACGTTCTTCTGAGGCACTGGTAGGACAGTTAACCCTCTCCTAACCCTCCTGGTCATAGCTGCTATAACCCTTTGTGGTCTCTATATTAGAGTACAACCACACTTCAGCATGTCAGATCCCACAAGTGCCCCCAAACCCTGGTACCATGCCTGTACCGCCTGTAAGGAACTTTTTCCGCGTGGGCAATCTGAGCCGCATTGCCTTGCATGTCAGGCCCCGGTGCAGGGCCCGCTTCCCGCTGCGCCCCCCGGTGCCTCTGAACCCCCTGACTGGGCTAGGTCTCTGTCTCAGGCGGTGGAAAGCCTTACACACGTAGTGGGCCGTCTCGTGGATAGACCGCCTCTCCCGCAGGCTGCCACAATCCCTGTCGCACCCGCTGGGACTACCGTTTCTGCCGCCCCCACTGGTTCCCTGCCTCCCAGCGAATCTTCCAGGGCCCGGCATACTCAGAAACGTTCAAGGGTTGAGCGCACATCTTCTCCAGATGCTTCGCTCTCTCCGCCATGCGTGCGAGCTCAGTCAAGTCTATCCTCTCAAAGGGATACGCTTTCTGAGGGAGAACTGGCGGATTCGGACGTGGACATGGACTCAGAGCTTCCGTCCAAATTGGCGTCCGCGGTGGGGCATCTTGTCACTAGCATCCGTGATACCTTTCAGCTACACGATGACCCCCCCAGCTCTGAACAGGCCGGCGTGTCCTTTCTCCGCCCCAAACAGGCCTCCAAGGTTTTTCCCATACACGCTGATTTTTCTTCTGTGGTATCCAAGGCTTGGACTCGGCCTAACGTCCGCTTTATTACACCCAAAAAGCTGGACATTTGTTATCCCTTTCCAGCGGATTCTGTGACCACGTGGACATCCCCGCCTAAGGTTGATCCTCCCGTGGCTCGCCTGTCCAAAAGCACTACTATTCCTGTACAGGACGGATCTTCCCTCCAGTCTGTTGAGGACCATCGTACGGAATCCCTCTCCAAGGCCATATTTACTGCCTCTGGTTCGGCCCTTAGACCGGTCTTTGCCTCCGCCTGGGTTGGCAAAGCGGTCTCTGAATGGGGTTTGCAACTGGAACGGGAGTTAGGGTCGGACGTCCCTGTTCAGGACCTCCGTTCCTTAGCCCAACTAATTGTTCAGGCCGGAAAATTCGTCTGTGAGGCCTCCCTTGATGCGGGTGCCCTCATTGCCCGTTCCTCTGCCCTGGCAGTTTCTGTCAGGAGGGAACTCTGGCTGAAGGTTTGGGCGGCGGACGCCGCTTCCAAACGCTCTTTGGCCGGCCTACCATTCACGGGTTCCCGCCTGTTCGGAACCCGTCTGGACGAACTTATATCAGAGGCCACGGGTGGGAAGAGTACTCACCTCCCCCAGTCCAGGCCAATGGGCGCCCCCCGTGGTCGCGCTGGTTCGTCCCGTTTTCGGTCCTTTCGCAAGCCCACCGGGTCTAGACCCGCGGCCAGTTCTTCTTCCTCTGGCCCAGCCCAGGATAGACGCAAGAAGCCGTTTTTTCGGACGCAACCTACCTGGCGCAAGTCCCAGCCTGCACGGGCTCCCACAGGCCAGCAGCCCTCTGCCTGAAGGTGCGCCCCCACCCACCCGGGTGGGGGGCCGCCTTCTCCTATTCAGGAACGTATGGCGGGCCCACATCTCAGACGCATGGGCGCTCGAGATTGTATCTTGCGGATACAAAATCGAATTTGCGTCCATTCCGCCAGACCGTTTCTTCCGATCCCGTCCTCCGCGAGATCCCGTACGAGTGGCTGCCTTCTTCGCGGCCATTCACTCTCTAATGGACAAGGGTGTCGTCGCCCCCGTGCCTCCGACGGAAAGGTTCAGGGGGTTCTACTCAAACCTCTTTGTGGTTCCCAAGAAGGAAGGCTCAGTGCGTCCGATCTTGGACCTAAAACGCCTGAACCGTTTTCTCCGACTGCAGAGATTCCGGATGGAGTCTCTCAGGTCCGCAGTGGCCTCCCTGGAAAGAGGGGATTTCATGGCCTCAATCGACATTCAGGATGCATACCTCCACGTTCCGGTTGCTCCATGTCATCACCGCTTCCTGCGCTTTGCGGTGGGGGACTATCACTTCCAATTCGTCGCCCTTCCCTTTGGTCTGGCGACTGCTCCTCGAGTGTTCACCAAGGTCCTGGCCCCTGTCTTGGCCCTTCTACGTTCAAGAAGTGTTTTTCTTCTCCCATACTTGGACGACATCCTGGTCAAGGCACCCTCCTTCTCTCAGACATCCCGCAGTGTGGAACTCACTCTGGAGACCCTGACGCGGTTCGGTTGGATTATCAACCACCCCAAATCTTCCCTTACCCCCTCCAGACGGCTGATCTTCCTGGGGATGCTCCTGGATACAGAGTTGGCGGAGGTCCGCCTTCCGTCGGACAAGCGTCTGGCCCTTCACGGGTCGGTTCGCAGTCTCCTCCGTCATCACCGCCCTTCCCTCAGATCCAGCATGCGGTTGTTGGGAAAGATGGTTGCCTGTTTCGAAGCGGTGCCGTTCGCACAATTCCGATCCCGCACCTTTCAGAGGGCAATTCTGTCGGCCTGGGACAAATCACTGAGGAGTCTGGACAGGACCTTTCTTCTGCCTCCCCTGGCTCGAGCTTCCCTCGGCTGGTGGTTGCATATCCCTCTAAGGGGGAAGTCCTTCCTTCCACTGAACTGGCTGGTGATTACCACAGATGCCAGCTTACGGGGGTGGGGGGGGGTTTTCCCTCCCCGGTCCGTCCAGGGCGTTTGGTCTCTATCGGAGTCCAGACTTCCAATCAATATTCTGGAACTGAGGGCGATTCTTCTGTCCCTCAGACACTGGACCCATCTGCTGAGGGCCACCCTGTTCGGATCCAATCGGACAATGCCACGGCTGTGGCATACATAAACCATCAGGGAGGCACTCGCAGCGATGCAAGAGGTGACCCTCATTCTCCTCTGGGCGGAGACGCACGTGCCGGCCTTATCTGCGATTTACATCCCGGGGGTGGACAACTGGGCGGCGGATTTCCTCAGCCGGTCCACCATCGACCCGGGAGAATGGTCCCTGCACCCAGAGGTGTTCGAAGCCCTTTGTCTTCGCTGGGGTCGCCCCGACGTGGACCTCATGGCCTCCAAATTCAACCACAAGGTCCCCCTATACCTGGCCAGGGCACGGGACCCGAAGGCATACGGCGCCAACGCGCTCGTCCTTCCGTGGCGCGAATTCTCCCTTCTGTACGTCTTTCCTCCTTTTCCCCTCCTGCCACGGGTTCTTCGGAGGATCGCGGCAGAGGGCGTCCCCGCGATTCTAATCGCCCCGGATTGGCCCCGCCGGTCTTGGTACGCCGACCTAATGTTGCTGTTGGCAGACGCACCGTGGCCACTGCCCTCCAGGGAAGACCTTCTCTCTCAGGGACCGATCTTCCACGAGCATTTAGGCTCGCTACGTTTGACGGCGTGGCTATTGAGACCGCCGTCTTAACGCGACGGGGTTTCTCCGCGGACGTAGTCCGCACCATGATCCGGGCTCGTAAGCCCGTATCCTCTAGGATCTACTATCGGGTTTGGAGGTCCTATCTGGGGTTCTGTGAGTCCCGGAGCATCCCACCTCTCCGGTTTTCTCTTCCCACAATCCTGTCCTTCCTCCAGTCGGGTCTGGACCTGGGGCTGTGCCTCAGTTCTCTGAAGGGTCAGATTTCGGCGCTGTCTATTCTTCTCCAGCGTCCCCTGGCCCCTCTAGGGCCAATTAAGACCTTTTTACAAGGGGTGGCTCACTCTGTTCCGCCGTACCGCCCTCCAGTTCCTTCCTGGGACCTGAATGTGGTGCTCTCGGCGCTCCAATCAGCCCCCTTCGAGCCTTTACGGGAGGTCTCCCTTCGCCTTCTGTCCTGCAAGGTCATCTTTCTTGTGGCCGTCACGTCTCTCCGACGGGTGTCGGAGTTAGCGGCTCTTTCTTGCTCCGAACCTTTCCTGATCTTCCACCAGGATAAGGTTGTGCTTCGGCCTGTCCCGACTTTCCTGCCAAAGGTGGTCTCCGCCTTTCACATCAATGAGGACATCGTCCTTCCGTCGCTCTGTCCCTCTCCTTCCCACCCCAGAGAACGGGAACTGCACCGTCTGGATGTGGTCAGGGCGTTGAGGATTTACTTGGAGGTCACCGGGTCCTTTCGGCGCACGGACTCCCTGTTTGTGGTTCCGGAGGGTTCGCGCAAAGTGTTGGCGGTCTCCAAGGTGGCTATTGCCCGTTTCATTAAACTGGCGGTGTCTGAGGCTTATCGAGCCAAGGGCAGACCTCCGCCTTTTGGCGTCACTGCTCATTCCACCAGAGCAGTCAGAGCTTCCTGGGCGCAGAGGCATCGGGCCTCGGCTGAACAGTTGTGCAAAGCAGCCACTTGGTCCTCTCTGCACACTTTCACAAAGTTCTATAGGGTGCATACGCATGCATCAGCGGATGCTGCGTTGGGCCGCCTGGTTTTGCAGGCAGCGGTTTCCTGATGCTCTGGTGGTGTTCCGCCTTGGGTTTGTGGTCCCTCCCTTCTTGGACTGCTCTTGAACGTCCCAAGGTCTGTGTCCCCCAAGGAAAATGGGCGAGAAAAGGAGATTTTTGTATAACTTACCAGTTAAATCTCTTTCTCGCTCTTCCTTGGGGGACACAGCACCCACCCTTCTGTGTTTGGTTACAGGGTTATGGTCTGGCGCCCCGTTGGGTTGCTGGCTGGTTGTTTCCGTTATTGGTTGTTATCCTTTCACTACTTGGACACGCAACTGGTAGCCTCCATCTCCAGGCTGAGGGTATAGCTGATGGAGGAGGGGCTTAACAGTTTTACTTAGTGTCACGCCTCCTAGGGAGCTGAGCTATACCCAAGGTCTGTGTCCCCCAAGGAAGAGCGAGAAAGAGATTTAACTGGTAAGTTATACAAAAATCTCCTTTTTTATGACCACCAAAGATTCTTAAAAAATGTTTAACATAAAACATAGGTCATTTACTGAAAACACTTTCCCCTTAACATGAAGGGAATGGTCTTGTTACTGGAGGCTATTCAGGGTAAGAGATGACCGGAACAGGCTGTGATCTTTCTTCCTGGAGTCACTTGAAGCTTCCCCTTCAATCCTGAGGCAAATAATCCTGCATCAGGAATATTGCCGTTAGTGCTTTGATCATTTCATACTTTGCATTTGGGATTCAGTATGGAACCAGTACCTGGCTCTAATGTTGTAGTCACAAGTTTTGAGTCATGAAATATTGCATTTGCCTGGGGCAGGGAAAGGGTTAAATCTGTCTTATAATATCGGTCTTGTCTCATTGTTGCTGGTACCCATATGTATATTGTTTTCATTGTTTTGAAGGTTATCCGAATCTACAGTCGAAACAAGCAATTCGTTGTCCACAAGCAGTAAGACAGGGCCTTCTCCACTATCATCTCCTAATGGTAAATTAACTATCGCCAGTCCAAAAAGAGGACAGAAGAGGGAAGAAGGGTGGAAAGAAGTGGTCAGAAGGTATGTTTCGGTGCTATTGGAACCACACATGCTACTGTTTCACACAGATTTTAGTTGTGACCAGAAACTTTAGTGTATGAAGCCTTTTTTTTTTTTTTTTTTCTGAAGACTGTCTAAATGTCGATCAAGCGTTTGTCAGATTTCTTCCATTGATAAACTCTAAAATGTAGCAATTAATACCCCTAAGTTATCATTGCTAGATTTGGTACTTCTCATAACTGGTGACCTGTAAGTATTTCAATCTATGCAGTTATAGCATAACCCCTCTTAGCAGAGGACCAAAATGTAGACACCTTTTAGGAGTAACACATATATCTTAGATTTGCACTGCAAAGATTTTGCAAGGGAAGCTCAGGTGATGACACGTAATGCTGTAATACATATATACCCTTGTCCCACCATAACAATTTATGAAGTATCCACATGACAGGTGATTAGTGTTTGATCACTGGGACCTCCATGGATCACAGGAATGGGAGTCCCAGTTTAATTGGAGTAGCGGTCACACATGAGCTCTGGCACTCCATAAATTCTATATTGGACTTCTGGGGTTGGCCAAGTACAGCACCCTGGAACCTTATTCTCCTGGTGAGTGAGGGTCCCAGTTGTGGAACCCCTAAAGATCAAACACCTTTCACCCATCCTGTGTATAGCTGATACATTGTTAGGGTGGGACAACCCCTTTAAGCTAATACATCAAACTTTTTTCCATTAGAAAGTTGTTTATTGCAAAGTATCCTAACCACAGCTTAATTTATGAACAATGTAATGTAATCTGAATTGGTTCCTTGTTGCTTCCAGGTCAAAGAAAGTCTCTGTACCATCAACAGTAATTTCAAGAGTGATTGGCAGGGGTGGCTGTAATATCAATGCCATCAGAGAGTTCACCGGAGCCCACATTGATATAGACAAGCAGAAGGACAAAACTGGTGATCGAATCATAACGATCAGGTGACATGCCTTTTTAATTGATTTGAAATAAAAGTAATGTGAAATCATAAGAAATGGGATGTCTGCTCAGGAAAGTTATTCTAAATGGCTTTGGTTTTTCTGTGGCCCTTGGTTGTAAGATACATTGAGCATATGGGTTTTCAAAGTATTGAGCTTATAGCAACCAAAACTGAAATTACTACAAGAAACTCCAACTTTTTGTAGTAGAATTTAGAGAAGTCACTTTAATATAGTATTAAATAGTTGTCTGTTTAAAGAGGTTGTCTCATCATGGACAGTGGGGGCATATCAGTAGGATAATCCCCCATTGTCTTATAGGTGTGGGTCCCACCGCTGGGATCTGCACCTATATCGAAAACAGAGACCCGCAAGTGAAGGACTGCGCATGCACAGCAGCCTTCTATTTATTTTCTATGGGGCCGGCAAAAACAGCTGAGCGCTGGCTCGGATATTTCCGTCAGCCCCGTAGAAATTAACAGATACCTCATCTTATTCACTATACATTACCTCAATTGTTTATACTAAAAAAGGTTGTGTTTGGGGCTTATGTTATAAAGCAATATTCACCCTTGGAATATTCCATTTAGACTATTACAGATCTGCAGAAACGTATACCTTTTTTTTTTTTTTTTTTTTGCGCTACAGAACGGACATACGGATGCGGAGAGCACACAGTGTGCTGTCCGCATTTTGTGCGGACCCATTGAAATGAATGGGTCTGCATCCTATCCGCAAAAAAAATAAAAAAAAATAAAATGGAATGGACACGGAAACAAACAATGTTCGTGTGCATGTAGCCTTAAAAGGTGAATTTTTGCTGTGGACATTCAAGCGTTTATTTGGCTTGCTATGAACAGAATATTTGTCTGATTATCTGTAGACATTTTAAAGTCCTTAATGTTTTATTTTTCTTATTGTTGTATACATAGGGGAGGAACAGAATCCACCAGACAAGCAACACATCTGATTAATGCACTTATTAAAGATCCCGATAAAGAAATAGATGAACTGATCCCAAAGAATCGCCTAAAAAGCTCCCTGACAAATTCAAAATCTTATACCACTGTATCCTCTAACAGTTCAGTTATGGGAATCAAAGTTACAGCTGTCACAGTTTCTTCATCACAAGCTGCCTCTGCCCTCACGGTGCCAGCTATTACTTCAGCGTCTGCTCACAAACCCCTGAAAAATCCAGTGAATAATGTGCGGCCAGGATTTCCAGTCTCTCTACCTTTGGCTTACCCTCCTCCACAGTTTGCTCATGCTTTACTTGCTGCTCAGACTTTCCAGCAGATCCGTCCTCCACGGTTACCTATGACACACTTTGGAGGACCATTTCCCCCAGCCCAGTCTACCTGGGGCCCCTTTCCTGTCAGGCCTCTAAGTCCTGCACGAGCTATCAACTCTCCTAAATCTCACGTGATGCCTCGCCATATAAACCAGAATATCAGTAGCCCTCAGGTGATCCCAGGAGTTCCTTCATCATCTAGCCCGTCAGCTACCACAAACTCTGCGGCTTCAGTGCCTGTTTCATCTACAAATGGAAGCCTCAGTTCACCTTCAGTCAGGAGACAGCTTTTTGTCACAGTGGTCAAGACCTCGAATGCTACTACAACCACAGTTACGACAACTGCAAGCAATCACATCACCACACCAACAGCCTCAACCTGCCCTGTTCCCACTGCCAAAGAACATCATCCTATGTCATCACCTTCATCACCCTCCCCACCATCCTTGCCTGGAGGGGGGTCTAGAAGCAGCCCCTCTGATTGCCTGACATGTTCTCCAAACAAAGGGACCTCACTTTCCACTGACCAGGATTTGGTTATCCAACCTGTCATGGAGATAACTAGCTCAGGCAACAGTAAGCAAGCGAGCTCTACCTCTGGGAGTACCACGATGCACTCTGCTCACCCACACCCTCCAGTGTCTGTTTCACAGGATTCCCGACCTTCACTAATCCAGACTACACAAGTTCCTCCTCCTCCTCCAGACCCAAGAATGGCATCATCTCTCAACATGTCAGTCAGTGGTTCCACTCACCAGCCTGCTAATATCCCTGCATCTTACTCCCTGACCCAGTCCTCTATAGTGTCTACGCCTTCTGCTGCTAAAATCGAATCCCCTGCAGTTAGATCTCACCTACATGGAACAAACTCTGCACATAAGAACCAAGTCCCAGTTCAAAATTCTCCTGTGCCAGGCATTGTTCCTCATCCAAATCTCAAGCGACCCCAAAGTGTACCTTCAGGTCCACATCCTTCCAATCTAAGTACACAAAGTGCTGCTCAGAGTTCCAGTCATCCTTCAGCTAAGCCTCTGGCTCCCAATTACAATTCTCCTCTACCCTATAGCCCCTTTAGCACCCTATTTGAAAACAATCCAAATCCCACTCATCCTTTCTGGGGTGGATCTATGGTCTCCTCACAGTCTGCTTCAGATTCCATTCTTTCCACACAGTCTTCATATTTGCCAAATCCAGAGTCTATGCTTCCATCTGATACTTCCAAAGCCCCAGGTTTCAGGCCACCAATGCAAAGGCCAGCTCTAAGTCAGTCAGGTAAGACTTATGTGCTTTACACATGTTTTAATCGCAAGAGAAAAATGTATAGAGAAACTTTTGGAAAAAAAGTGCTTCTTAACAAGCTGTGGTTCCATCAGTGTATTAAAGTATTTCTCCCCCTGTTAAGGTATTGTGAACATGGATTCCTCTTACACTTCCGTGGCATCATCCACTACTCATTTGTGTACCTTTGCTACTAACATCTCTGGAAGTCAGATGTATGTACCTGGAGGAACACCCACCGCTGCTAATTTCAACAGACAACATTTTTCTCCTCTTAGTTTATTGACCCCCTGTTCATCAGCATCTAGTGGTAAGCAAAGGAGACAAGTACTCACAATAGAACTTGCATAAGTCAGTCTACTAGCCCAGCGATGGCCAACCTCCGGCTCTCCAGCTGCTGCAAAACTACTACTCCCAGCATGCCTAGACTGCCTACAGCTATCAGCCTACAGCAGGGCATGGTGGGAATCGTAGTTTTACAACAGCTGGAGAGCCGCAGGTTGGCCATCCCTGTACTAGCCCTTAGGGCTCTTTCACATGAGCGGATGCCATGCGTGACATCAGCTGCGTGAATGAGAGCCAAGACCCACTGCGGACGGAAGAAGCACTGAGCATTAACATGATAATGCTCCGTGCCTCTCTGTGACCTTTTTACTACAAAATCACAGTGAGAAAGTTGTCAATGTGATTTTGTAGTAAAAAGATCAGAGTGGCACGGAGCAGTATCAATCATGTTAATGCTCTGTGCTAATGCTGTCCGCAACGGGTCTTGGCTCTCATTCACGCACTGCATCCGCTCGTGTGAAACAGCCCTTAGGCTTGGTTCACACCTGCAGTCTTTATTTACTTTTGCAGTATAAGTGTGAATCCAGAATTCATGTTTAATACCGTTTAAGCACATCCTTAAGTGACTTTGTTTAGAGATTAACTACGTAATGCAAAATGATGTAACTGTACATCATTTGCGTCTAAGGCAAGTAAGGAGCAGACTTCGTAAGCGGCACGTGCTTGCTGTGTAATACAGTTTACAAGCGACTGCAATGACCAGGGTCATAGACACCTCTGATCCTGGTCACTTAACCCTCAGATGCATCTGTCAATAGTGACTATGGTACCTGGGAGGTTACACAGAGGAAGGGGCTTCCTCTTTCCTCCGATCGGACCCACAGTGGTGAGTTTGCAGGGTTCCAAACAGCTGCTATGGCAGCCCGAGACCTTGTATGGCTCCCCTGCTGATCGAATATTGCTGACTTATCTGGAGCTTAGGATTAATATAGGAAACTAGTCAACCTCTTTTAATTGGAAGCCAGTTAAAATCCCGTAGACTGCAATAGTAGACTAATAATTAAAGGCTATGGACACCTTTTGTGGCAATTATTTGCATTGCAGTTTACTCATATGGGCTAAACTTTTTTTTTTTTTTTCAAATGAGTTTTTGCTCTACTGCCTTCACTTTCAGTGGTTAGAATGAATCAATCAAGGAGCTGCTCTGACAGCTTAATGTGTAGCCTTCATCTCTGAACTCTTTGACAGCTCCTATGCATTTATTTAAGCTATAATATCATTTTGAGTGTTTGAGCCGTCGAGAGTTCAGACATGAAGACCATGTTAAGCTGTCTGAGCAGCATTAGTCTGCAGATAGTGAAAATGCTGGCTGTTTAACAAATACTGTTGAAAATTTTAAAAATGATTTTAGCCCCAATTGAGTAAAATGCAATGATAAATGAATGTATTCATAGCCCCCCTTTCCCAATTGAGCACATAAAAATAATAATAAAAAAAAAGTTAAAAAATTCTCAAACTACTAGGGTGTATTCACATGGCAAAAATCCACCACTTATTCCATAGTAAAAACCACAGCGTAATCTGATCAAAACGCTAACTGCAGCATCCCATTGAGTTCAATGGGGAAAACGCCTTTATGGTTGGATACACTCTGCCGCTGAATTGAAATCCGCTTCAGAAGTGGCTTGTAACATCTTTGTAGCAGATTTTAGTTGCGTTTCCTATTGAAGTCATTGGGGGTTAAACATGTCATTTTAGTACTCCATTAAATATCAAAACAAAACATTGACATGGCAGAATTGTTTAACCTCACAAAGTGTCTCTGCCCCCCCAAAAAAACACTAAAAAAAACAACAACAAAAAACACGCAGGCATTAAAAAATACAACTTGCCCAACAAAAAAAGGCCCTTATGCTGCTTTGTAAATGAAAAATGTAAAAGTTATGGCTTAAGGCTGGAGAAAACAATAATGCAAAAATAAAAATTTGCCCTGTCCTTTTCAAAGGGTTCTCTGGGAATAACTGAAAATGGCTGCCAGCACCCTGTCCTGAAATGCGAGTAGGACTCGTTGGGCCCCTTGCAGAGCTGACTAGGGGATGGGGGCTCTCACTACACATTACACTGCTCTGTAATAGATGGTAATGATATTATTCTGCCTATGATATGCCACCATGGCTGAGCAGCCTGACAGGAAAACTCACCAATATGTAGTATATGCAAGTACCAGAACACAATGTGTAGCGAGTCCCCCCTCTTAACTGGCCTAGACAAGTGGAGGCAACCAGTCCTGATCTCACATAAGTTATCTTATCCACAGGATAGTGGATAGAATATTAGATTGGTGGGGTTCCTACAACTGAGACCCCAACTGATCACAAGAGCGGGGATTGTATATAAACTGCTCCTGTAAAAGTGTTGTGCTTTTCCTTTTTTCATTTGTCTAGATTCTTCAGCTCAGGCTGTGTCTACTGGCGTTCGAGCACAGTCTCCTTCACCTTCGGGAGTCCCTATGGTGTCTGAGAAACCCAATTGTGTGCCTCATAAGGTCCCTGTGCCAATTGGAACAGAGCGATCAGCCCGTATACGGCAGACTGGGACTTCTACACCATCTGTAATTGGGAGTAACTTGGCAACGTCCGTTGGGCACAGTGGAATATGGTCTTTTGAAGGAATGGGAGGCAGTCAAGGTAAGTGCGATTAAACATATTCAATTTAGAGTCTTGATGCAAATATTTTTTCATATCTCAAATTTTCCATCTGTCAGCATGCAGAGATAAAGCAAATGCCAACTAACTTTTACACCCGAAACCCCATTCTTAAAGTTGCTATGAAATAATGTAATAGACCTGAAAAAAAAAAAAACTCTTGTCCAAGGCCCCTGTCTTAATAGATTTTGAACACTTAAGGCTTTCTTAAAGTGGTGTGTTTCAGGATTTTAAAATATCTGTATATAGCCTCAAAATATCTAGACGAAAAAGCTGCAAATTGCCGTATACTGATCTCACAAATTCCACTTAAAGGGGTGTTCTGGTTGTATTATCCCTTTTTCACAGGATAGGCAATAACTATTAGATCGGTGGGGCTCTTAGCAGTAGTGTGGTACTTTCATAGAAATGAGTGGTGGGCTCCCTGGGTTACGTGGTTCTTGTGATAGGTGGGGGTCCCAGTAATCTAATAGTTAATATAATCGGAACATCCCTTTAAGTCCCCTGCCACCAGGCTCTTGCTGCTTTTGTTGTATGCTGGCACACTAGTCATAGCGACAACCAGTCTTTGCCAGTCATGATCGATGCCACATCAGTGCATATGGGGAACCAAAATAGAATGGGTAAGGTAAGTATACATTGCTGCCCACCCCATATCGACGTCAGATACACTTTTTAATTTCTGTCCCGCTACCTCCTTTATCGTAGATGTCTGCAACCAGTGCGAGTGATAACCGTAATTTTTTTGTTTTAGATAAAGCATCAGACTGGTGCCACACGGGCATGGGAAATCACATGATGCACAGGCCCATGTCTGACCCTGGAGTGTTTTCACAGCATCAAGGAATAGAGCGAGATACATCTGGCATTGTAACTGCTTCAGGAGCATTCCATCAACATGTGCCTGCCGGCTACATGGACTTTCCAAAAGTTGGGGTAAAAGTCATACTTAGTTTTTTTTTCTTGCAATTCAATTTATAGAATATCTCAGGTGAAATTACAGGGTAAAGATGAAATGTTATTGATTCCTTACAGGGCATGCCATTCTCCATGTACGGAAATGCAATGATTCCTTCTGTGGCTCCAATGCCAGATGGCACTGGGGGACCGATTTTCAATGGACCTCATGCTGCTGACCCCTCTTGGAACTCACTGATCAAGATGGTTTCAAACTCCACAGAGAATGGGCCTCAAACAGTAAGTTTATTTAAAGAAAAGAGAAGCTGTGAATTGGGGTTCTCTAGTGGAAGTATTGAGCTATGTAAAGTTAGAAACTGGATTATTTTTTATTTCCGATTTGCTTATTCAGACTAGTTTTGCTTACACTGCCTGGTATAATCTGCAAAAATTGTCACACAGACCCAAAAATATTAACATGCAAATAACTATTGAGACCCTCACAAATCCTAAAAAGTAGTACATCAAAATTCAGAAGGTCCAAATGACATATATTGCAGTTATAAACACACTACTACAGATACTAATATTTACATATAGCAACAAAGGGTAGGTACATAGACGGGCAACCTGCGTACAAGAAATAAGGGTGTATATAACACTCAATAATCCCTATATAAAGCCTTGTTAAAGAAGAACTCCTGCAAAAAAATGTTATTCTCTGACCTGCTAGAAAGGTACATGATGTAATCTGTAGTGAATGTAATCTTCTTACCAGTGTCTGTATTTGTGAGTTATACCCTCCCCTCTGCTTCTCATCTGTATCATGTGACCTGCAATCAGACTCTCCAACTGACACAGCATCTTATGTGTGGACAGGAAGTCTGTTTCTCTGTGTTCCTATGGGAGCCTCACTCTGTCTCATAGGAATGAATAGAGAAGTAACTGACTTCCTGTCCTGTATCAGTTGGAGATCAGAGAGTTGGTCACATGACACAGCTACAATTAGAAAAGAGGGGATAACTCACAAATACAGTTACTGATGAGAAGATTACATTCACTACAGATTACATCATGCACCTTTCTAACAGGTCAGAGAATGTAAATTTGTGCAGGAGTTCTTCTTTAAAGTAGTGACCAAGATGGTGACTGCTACCTCAGTGGGTATTTCACAAGTGCTTCTTTTGGGAACCTACAGATTATGGCCACTGGACTAGTCGCCCTGACGAGAGCGATCTCCCTTTCTTCAAAGCTGTCCCTATTATCACCCTAATCTGTTAGGAGATAGCTTTGAAGAAAGTGGCATCGCTCTTGTCAGGATGGCCGTTCCACCCCTAGGTAGGAATCAGTTTTTCAGGGATTTATTAGGGAGGATCAGTTTTTGATCCTTTTAATCGTATTACTAAAAGTTAAGGGTTCACATTACGTTTTATGACTCAGTTTGACGTATACGTAAAAAAAAAAAAAAATTATATATATTAAAACGCAGCACGTTCTTGTATCCTGCACAGTCCAGAATAAAATAAAAAAAATTACTTTTAGTGGAACTCTGTTTTTAACGTATACGATTTTTGTATACGTTAAACGGATGGGAAAAAACGCAATGTGAACCCAGCCTTAGACTGGCATTTTAGAAGCTGGTCTTAATAAGCCCTATAGCTTGCGGTTGATTGAGAAGTTACAGATTCTGCCGCACCATGGCATGCGACAGAATCTGCCCCAGATTTTCGCCACAAAAGTGGTGTATATCTGGTTTAAATGACCCTTTTAATTTTTTGAGGATTTTTCTATCTTTTCTGAGATTTCTTTGGCTATATTCCCCTTAGCTATTATACAGTTTTCCTGATAAAAGTGGACCGGGTCCTGTGATTAGTTTAGAGGACCTTTCATCGGTCCAAACATTGTAAGATAATTATCAGGCTATATAAGCGGCGCCCAGGGATTGCACTGCACTTACTATTATCCCTGGGCGCCGCTCCGTTTGCCCGCTGTGTCCTCCGGTATCTTCATTGAATTGGTTCTACTAGGCGTAGCCTGCCCTGTTTTAACCTGGGTATTCCTTCTCCCAGGCTGTAGCGCTGTCCAATCGCAGCGCAGATCTCACAGCCTGGGAGAAAAAAAAAACTCCCAGGCTGTGAGCTCTGCGCTGCGATTGGACAGCGCTGCAGCCTAGGAGAAGGAATCGCCCACAGGACAAGGACAACGCACAGGGTGAAACAGGGCAGACTCCGCCTAGTAGAATCAATTCAGTGAAGATACCAGAGGACACAGCGGGCAAACTGAGCAGCGCCCAGGGATAATAAGTGCAGTGAGATCCCTGGTCGCAGCTCTATGTAGCCTGATAATTATCTTGCGATGTTTGGACCGATGAACGGTCCTCTTTAAGCATTGAGCTATTGAAGGTAAAACATGTCAGGAGCAAGGAGGAAATTCTGTGTAATGTGCAGAGGCAAGATTTCAGTTGTGTTAGGGTACTTTCACACTAGCGGTATTGAGTTCCATCACAGGGCACAGTTTTATCCTAATGCATTCTGAATGGAGAGCATTCCGTTCAGGATGAATCCGTTCAGTCCCTCTTACGTTTTTGGCCGGAGAAAATACTACAGCATGCTGCAGTTTTCTCTTTGGCCAAAAATCCTGAACATATGCTGGCATTAAATTTCCATTGAAATGCATTAATGCCAGAATGTTCTGGCAAAAAGGATCCGCTTTTGCGGATTGGATGGGAGGGGTTTTGGGATTGTTAGGACTTATACAAATATTTGTCTCAATATTTGATTCTACAAGTGTACACGCTGTATACAGATGCCTGGTATAAATGTGTGTTAGTATCTCTATGGAAACTGCTGTATATCGATTCCACAAGGTGGATACAGTAAGGAAAGAATGTGTTGTTTTTATGATGTCCTGCTTCTATTGGTTCAATAAAAACGATTTGATTCAAAAAAAAAAAAATGAGAAGAAAAAATACCGGATCCTTTTTTCCGGATTACAACCGGAAAGACTGATCTGGTATTGCAATGCTTTTGTGAGACTGATCCTTATCCGGATCAGTCTCACAAATGCATCCGTTTGCATCTGGATTGCCTGCCAGAATCCTATGCCACAAGTGTGAAAGTACCCTTAGTGCTGAGGTCAGTACTGGGATGTAACTCAGAGATGGACAGGCTTGTGGTGGTGACCCTGTGACGTGGTGAATCCAGCTGCATGCCCTGGTAACTCCAGGTCCTGCACTGAGCACAGCTTAGGCCTGATTTTATATGTTGGCTCTATGGACACTTTTAATAAAATTAAGTTTAAAAAGACTTATGTGCCAAGCAGCAAAATGCAATTTGCTCTAAAGGCAAGAAATGTGATGACAGGTTCCATTTAAGATTTTGTGTAACTTTACACCACCTATTGTTTTGCTTAGGTCTTTTTCAGTAGTGAGGCAAGTGTGTCTAAAATGCATGATAAACCCGGTGCTTAGAAAAGTGTATTGACTGATTCATTTTTGTTTTTGCAGGTATGGACTGGAACCTGGAATCCCCACATGAACAGTGTACACATGAACCAGATGGGTTGATCTGAACGCCCTTGTTAGCATGGAAAATCCTTCAGCGAGTAGGGACAATAAAGCCCAATACCTTCATACCACAGAGGCAAAAAGAGACGACATACTCCCAGATCATTCTACTGATGTGCTTGACTGAAGTGTAGGCTTTTTGCAGATGAACTTACTAACTGACCTTTTTCTGTGACTGTTGTGACCACCCAGTTCTCATTACCACAAATTTCACTATAGTTAGCCCTCTCCCACCTTTATTTTATTTTCCTTTTTTTCTTTTACTCCCCCCCCCCCCCCCCCCCCCCTTTTCTTTGTTTATGGACATAACGTTATTTTCCTTGAAGCTGTTTGGCTGGTTGGTTTTAGTACTGTAAACTGCTTCTGAGCAAACACAGAAAAAAAATTAGCAAAATTATGTAACTGATTCTGAAGTTTTAGAATGGCAAATAAATGTACAATTGTTTACATAAGAGAAATGGCTAAGCAGAGAATTCAGTATGTCAGTATAGAGGCTCTACATTACGTAGACTTAAATTAATGTGAGATGTACCTTCATATTCAGAAATCTGGATGTTTCCTTCATACATTAAACTATTAATAAGCATACATTTTCTACTGGTTTCATTTAAAGTGGCATGGTTTAATACGTATCCATCACATTGGTAATTGCCTTGCTAGCAGTTGTCTCCAGGAAACTCATTAAAAAACCGAATTTCCTGTCCTTTTCTATTAAGGCGTTTCATGTGTCAGTCTCGTACAACTTGCTTCTATCATTAGATATCTGATCCTCCACGTTGGGGCATAGCAACAGTGCGATCTGGCTTCAGCAACACGCTTTATTGGGTCAATGAGGATCATCATGGACTTCTCCAAGAAATTTCTATACACTGCTGATTTTTATTTAGTTATAATTAATGCAAAGGGGGCGGGATCATATCTCTTCCAGGTGGATGAACAGAAACTGTGTTCAGGACCATAAACATGGATTGAGTTTCTGATGTTTTTTGCCCCCACAGACCGATGGTCCATACAGAGAATTGCTCCTGTGAGAATACCCACTCAATTGAATAGGTCGGTATTCTGTCTGGGTGCAGTCTGTTTTACATTTTGGCCATACCCGGACAGGAAAAAAACACACACAATGTAGAAATTAAGATGTTATTGTGATGGTCAGATATTTTTCCGTTGTGGCGTTAGGAACCTGTCATTTTGTCAATGTTCAATCAATAAACAAAAATTTACAGAGCAGCTAATCTATTGTTGACAACGAATATGGCTTCTCCAACATAACAGAAAAATGCCAGCATCTGTAACTTCACCACACTTTGGCTACTACCTTTTTTACTTTACTTTTTATAGGGCTTCCTCTTCAAAATTGGGCAACTTTTTAAATTGTTTTCGTTAAAAGGTTACTACTGTTTTCCTGCTGTATTGAACTATATTTGCCATCAGGTAAAATAGCCCTAGAAGGAGTTTAAAAACAAAATGATGGATAATAGTAGTTTTCAAACAGCTAATTCCTGACATAGACATTGGAGGTTCTGGGGCACAAACAGCTGACTTAAGCGAGACTACACAGATAAAAACAAATCTACAGTACATATACTGAATATTAGAACTTTTTCTCTATACTTGTACTTGCAATTTTTATCGTAGTTAGGGCTCATTCAGACAAACAAATGGAAATACAGATTAGTAACTGTGTACATGGAAATTAAGTACCACTTGTCCATATATAGATTTGTGCTGGTCATTATGTGATCAGTATTTTATCAGCGATGTGTATTTCACACTCATCTGATTAATTTCAATCTGGAGGAAAGGTCGGGAATACACCATGCAATAAGGTATGCAGTGACTTTGAAAATTCATTCACCATATGAAAAATAAAACGCCATCAAAACTGCTTTCCACCAAACGTAAGCCAGAAGGTCCTGCAAAAGTCCACAACAAACATCTTCCCTTTACCAAAGCTTTGGGTTAACCCATCTGTGCTCTGGTGTTTTCATAAGATGTAGTGATCGAGCATGTTCGGCCGAACACCTGTTCGGCTCGAGCATCTTGATGCTCGGCACATGGCGGTATTCGGCCGAGTACCGCATGTGCTCGAGTCAGCCAATAAACATGCAGGTAAGTACTGCCCTCACTATAATGCCATAGCCATGTTGGCTGATGGCATTAGAGTGATTGGCTGGCCTGAAAGCTCACCTGATGACGCATTTTCGGCTCATTCTTAGGGAGAGCTGTGCTGAGGAAGGGACAGACAGTGTAGGGAGTGATTTAAGAATATTACCACCAAAACTTTTCAGAGACCCAAGTCCTTCTAAGGACTATTGTGTGTGGCAGCAATATCTATTTTTAGCGCATCCTGCTCTAAATAGCGTACAATAGTTAGGCCGCTGCCGACAGCGACATTAGCTCCAGTGTAAAGTGTGCGCATCCCAAAAAAATACGACATTCGGTGTACTTTTTCAATAGATTGTGTCCACTTCTGACAGTGACATTCGCTTCACCACATCTCCAGTGTAACGTGTGTGCTTCAAAAATGTATCTGATATACAGTGTACTTTTTTTTCCGAAGACGCTGCGTACAGTGACATTACCGGTGGTACCTTTCCTGTATGTTTCCTCATCCCAAATACCTGTGACTTTCCCTGTAATTTTTCATTAGCCGCTGGTGACAGCATTGACATTATCTGCGGGATATCTCCTGTCACATTTCCACATCCCAAATACCTTACATTTGTTTGCGCATATACTTCCAAATCCTACACTACTGTATGTGTGACAGACTTTCAATTATATATAAAATTTAATATGAAGAAGGCGAGCAGTAAGGGACAGGGCAGTGGCTGTGATGGTGCATGCAGAGGCTGTGGCCCTCGGCACGGAGAAACTGCCTGATGCCAGAGCACAAGAAAAACAAATCATCCACGATACCTAGCTTCATGTCCCAGTTTGCAGGGCAGCGCAGGACACCACTTTTTAAGTCAGACCAGTGCGACCAGGTGGTCGGTTGGATTACAGCAGATAATGCTTCCAGTCGGTTAAGCACCACCCTGTCTTCCACAAAGTCCAGTCTCAGTAGCCAAGAGTCTGCTCAACCCAATCATTACCCTTATTCTCCTTCCTCCCACCATGGAGAGTCTGGGCAAACAAGTGATCCCACACTCGGGATATTCAGAGGAGCCCTTTTCAGTGCCATTCCTTGATTTGGCCCTCTCGCCGAGCATGCTTGAAGAGGGACAGATCTTGTGCCCTGATTCCCAAACTCTTGAGCATCCACAATCACAAGAAGGTGACTGTGGGGAACGACAATTACTGTTTAATGAGGTGGCTGATGATGATGAGGCACAGTTGGCAATAACTCAACGGCAATTACGGTATCAAGAGGATGAGACGCAGTTGGCAATCGCTGAGGTAGTGGCTAGGTCAACAAGTCAAGAGTATGAGCAGCGTGAGGATGTGGAAGAGGAGGTGGTGGACAATGAAGTCACTGACCCAACCTGGGAAGGTGGAAAGCCGAGCGAGGACAGCAGTACAGAGGGGGAGGGATCTACTGCACAGCAACAGGCTGGAAGAGGACATGGGGTGGCAAAAGGGAGAATGTGGGCCACACCAAACAGGCCCACAACTTTTCCCCAGAGCACCCCTTTGTGGAAATCTTCCTTGCCAAGGGGTAGGTGTTCCGCAGTCTGGCGCTTTATTGAGGAAAGTGCGGTCGACAAAAGAATTGTAATTTGCAACCTGTGCCATACAAAAATGAGCAGGGGCGTGAACACTAGCAACCTCACCAGCATGATCCGCCACATGGCATCAAAGCACCGTAATATGTGGGCCGAACACCTGGGTCCACAATCTGTGTCTGCGGGTCACACCACTGCCTCCTCTTCCCCTGTGTTACATGCTAGCCAATCCCCTGTCAAAGGCGCAGGCCTGGATGCCTCCCGCCCTGCGCCTGTACCTTCGCAAGCACCATCAGCGACCACATCCACTTCCGTGTCCCAGTGCAGCATACAACTGTCCTTGCCCCAGGCATTTGAACGAAAGCGCAAATACCCAGCCACCCACCTACAGTCCTTAGCACTAAATGCGCAGCTTTCCAAATTACTGGCCCTGGAAATGTTGCCATTTAGGCTTGTGGACACAGGCCTTCCGCAGCCTGATGTCGGCGGTCGTCCTGCGTTATGCAGTCCCCAGCCGCCACTATCTTTCAAGGTGTTCCTTGCCCGCCTTACACCAACACGTGTCCCGTAACATCACACGTGCCCTGACCAACGCAGTTACTAGGAAGGTCCGCCTAACCACGGACACATGGACAAGTGCATTTAGCCAGGGACGCTACATTTCCCTGACAGCACACTGGGTGAATGTTGTGGAGGCTGGGAGTGAGTCGTACCCTGGGATGGCACAGGTGCTACCGACGCCAAGGATTGCGGGCCCTACGTTGATCAGGGCTTCCGCCAGCACCTACGTTAGTGGCTCCAACCCCCACTTCACCACTTCCACCTCCGAATTATCCGTGTGCAGCACCAGTCAGTCATGAGTCGATAGCTGGAAGCAGTGTAGCACTGCAGTGGGGAAGCGGCAACAGGCTGTGTTGAAGCTTATGCTTAGGGGACAAACAGCACACCACCGCAGAACTGTGGCTCTCTCCACTCAACCTAGAACCAGGCATGGTTGTGTCTGATAATGGCCGTAACTTGGTGGCGGCTTTGGAGCTCGGCAAGCTCACACACATCCCATACCTAGCCCACGTCTTAAACTTAGTGAGTGGTTCAGCAGTTTCTCAAAACCTACCCCAATTTGCCTGAGCTACTGGTGAAGGTGCGCTGTATGTGTGCACATTTCTGCAAGTCATCAACAGCTTCAGCCAGTCTGTCAACGATGCAGCAGCGCTTGAAATTGCAAGCTCGCCGGCTGTGTGACGTGAGCACGCGCTGGAACTCGTCGTTCCACATGTTGCCCAGGTTTTGTGAGCAGCAGAGGGCAGTAGTGGAATACCAGCTGCAACATGGTCGTTGCCTTTCCAGTCAGCTTCCACTATTCACAAGCAAGGATTGGGCATAGATGTCTGACCTCTGTGAGATTTTAAGAAACTTTGAGGAATCAACACAGATGGTGAGCGGCGATAACGCTATTATCAGCGTAAGGCCGAATGCACGCGGCCGAGAGCGGGCCGTGAAAACCCTGCCGGGATTCCTGCTGACTGCTGGAGCGCACGGCGTCATGGGTTGCTATGACGCCGTGCGCTTCATGCAGGCGCTCCTGTACAGTAATACACTATACTAGTGTATTACTGTCCAGCAGCGGCTGCATGAAGCGCACGGCGTCATAGCAACCCATGACGCCGTGCGCTCCAGCAGTCAGCAGGAATCCCGGCAGGGTTTTCACGGCCCGCACTCGGCCGCGGAACACGGCCGTGTGCATTCGGCCTAACCATCACACTTCTGTGTCTACTCAAACGCTCGCTGCTCACAATTAAGGATGACGCTTTGCATGTGGAAATGGGGGACGACATTACACAGGGTGATAGCCAGACCACCCTCAGTTCGTCTTCTCGGCTCAAATTGGACAATGAAGAGGAAGAGCAGGAGACTGTTGCCTCCGCTACAGAAGGTA
This sequence comes from Bufo gargarizans, assembly GCF_014858855.1. Lineage (NCBI taxonomy): Eukaryota > Metazoa > Chordata > Amphibia > Anura > Bufonidae > Bufo > Bufo gargarizans. Next base: position 266,331,508 of record NC_058080.1, read on the forward strand.
GTACCCATAGAAGTTTAATTCCATCTGTTCAGCGTGGGTGGGCAGATGAGGAGATTGAGAGTTATCCTCCTGATGACAGCAGCGAAGTCTTGCCTGTTGGTACACACATGGCTGACTTCATGTTGGGCTGCCTTTTCCACGAACCGCATGTTATACGCATTTTAAACAACACTGATTACTGGTTGTTCACCCTTCTTGACCCCCACTACCAAGAGAACCTCTCTCATTCCTGTGGTGTAGAGGACGAGCAAAACAGTGCAATACCAGAAGATCCTTGTTGAAAAAATGCTCCAAAAATTTCTATCCAACAACTCTGTCAGCAGAGTACGGCCAACCGAGGAGGAGGGACAAGGGGAACACAGCACTTCCAACAGAGGCAGGGAAACCCTCTCCAAAGCCTGCCGCCAGCGTTTTGTCTGAGCAGGTATTTAGCGCTGCTGGTGGCATTATAACAGATAAGCGTATCCGCCTGTGAACTGAAAATGCTGACAGATTGACTCTTATAAAGATGAACAAGGCATGGATTGACCATGACTTCTCGATTCCACCAGAAAGCTTATTAACATAAAGGCACTTTAAATGTGTTGTTTATAATGTACTGAATATACCATATTCCCATGCACCCCTTCCACCACAAACAAGGGTAAATGGTTGAATCTTCCTTTTCTCATGCTCCTTCTCCTCTTACATCATATCAACATGCTTATTCATCGCATATAATACCCTCGCATATATGCCCTTCGCATAGAATGTTTTACATGGTCAGCTCAGCTGCTGGCCCTCATATATCATTTTTGGGAGGGTCAGCTCACCAGCAGGCCCTCACCTACAATGTTTTACAGGGTCAGCTCACCAGCGGGCCCTTGCATATCATTTTTTAGATAGTCAATTCACCAGCAGGCCCTTGCATATAATGTTTTACAAGGTCAGCTCACCAGCAGGCCTTCACTTACAATCTTTTACATGGTCAGCTCACCTGCAGACCCTCGCATATAATTTTTTAGAGGGTCAGCTCACCATCAGGCGCTCACCTACAAGTCCACTCTCACTATCCAAGAGTCTGGTTAACACAATCCTCACCGCCGGGGGTCGCATAACTAGTTATCAGAGTAGTCTTGTTCGTTATCAGAATTAACCAGACCAATCGCTCCACCAAATAAGAACGTCCATACACCACCACCCACAGAATCGAGAAAGAGCTGTCAATCCTTTCCGTGTCAGGGCCAGGTAAGATTTCCCGTGTTGAGTCAAATTAAGTCGCAGGATCCACTTCTGGTGGTGCCCTTCTGTCAATTCCTTTAAGTTTCAACTTTGCAACCATACTCCCCCCAGAACCCAAAGACTTTGGTTTCCTGGAAGCTGCTCGGCGGGTCGTGTGAATAATGCCGCCTGATCACCGGTGTTCATCGTTTATGGTCGGAACTACGATGGTATCTGATTGTCTTCGAACCTCCGACTTTCATTTTTGATTAATGAAAATATTTTTGGCAAATGCTTTTGCTTTGGTTTGTCTTGCGCCGGTCCAAGAATTTCATATCCATCATGGCCCCAGTTCGGAAAACCTACAAAATAGAACCACAGTCCTATTCCATTATTCCTAGCGGAAGTATTCAGACGACCCGGCCTGCTTTGAACACTGTACATTTTTTCAATGGTCAGCTAAGCAGTAGACACTCTCCCATAATTTTTTTAAATGGTCAGCGCAGCAGCAGGCCCTCAACCATAATGTTTTAGATGGTCAGATCACCTGTATACCTTTGCATATTATGTTTTAGAGAAGGCATCCTCAAACTGCGGCCCTCCAGCTGTTGTAAAACTAAAACTCCCACAATGCCCTGCAGTAGGCTGATACCTGTAGGCTGTTCGGGCATGCTGGGAGTTGTAGTTTTGGAACAGCTGGAGGGCCACAGTTTGAGGATACCTGTTTTAGAGGGTCAGCTCACCAGCAGGCCCTCGCCTACAATCTTTTACAGGGTCAGCTCACCTGCGGGCCCTCACCTAATTATACCTAATAGGTAATTTGCGCGCATGCTGCCTTGCTTGGCTGTGGTAGCCTTAGCTGTTTCTCAGGCTCCCTCTCCGGAATCAAACCCTAATTCCCCGTTACCTATGGTCACCGTGGTTCGCTCTGAAAATAACATCGAAAGTTGATCGTCACAGGGACGTGCGATCGGGCCCAGGTGAGCTAGAGTCACCAAAGTGGCTGCAGGCCCTCGCCCAAAATGTTTTAGATGGTCAGATCTGCAGGCCCTTTTTCCAAATATTTTTGAGGGTCACCAGCAGGCCATCAATCATAATTTTTCAAGGCTGTGTATGATGCCCTCCTTTATATGTAACAAAGGGTGTATTTGAGTGCGGGTTCCTTGTAATTTTTGGCAGCTCTTTCACTTAGTGCATAGGCTTTATGAGTATAGGCGTCCCACTACCTGAACAATGTGAATGAGGCCCTCCTTTATGTGATATACAGGTTGTATCGGAGTGCCTCTTCCATGTAATTTTTGGCAGCACTTGCACTTTATATACAAGTAAATATACAGGAAAGAATGTTTCCTAACGATTTTTCCTCTAAAAGCGATTTTCTTTTCAGTTTTCTGTGTATTATTGTCAGTCTGTAAAAGTGGCGTATTACTCAGACAACATCGTTCCCAGCAGCGACCTGGGAGTCCAAGATGCATCCAGACATCCTCCACATGCTGTTCCCGAACCATTTCGGTGGTGTTGCCATCAATTTCTGACCTTTTCCTATGAACCAGGCACCCTCCCCTCTTCAGAGCAGGGGGTGTCTGGTTTAATGCTCGGGTTCTCCTATTAACTTCCATGGTGCTTGGTAGAGCACTCAAGCATCCCGATGTGTTCGGCCCGAGCACTATGGTGCTCGATCAACACTAATAACCTGCTGTGGGCATTGGCAGTGGATGTGGGTTCTGTGTGTCCATCATGCTGCTACCTTCATTAGCTCTCAGGTTCTTGCACAGCTTTTTTCCACAGTTTTGATGTGTACAGATAAAACCTAAATTCTAAAATGAAACAAAAAACAACAACATTTTCTGAAAGTAGATACTGAACACATTGTGAAAATGCCACTTAGCAATTTATACTCGGGCATCTTCATGCAAATTTGCATAACAAAAGTTTATTATTAATGGATAAAAGTGTGACTCAAGCTGAGTTTTATGCACCACACCTGTTTAAAAGAATCGACCTGTGCAGAGTTAATACAGATCACTTGGCATTAAAGTTACATGCACATATCCTTTGTAAAATCACCAGAACTGGAAAACACCAAAATATGGTTTTAAGGTGGGAATAAAAAATATATATATTCTATAAGATACTGGGAGTAAACAAACCCCCAAAATCGATATACTTCCTCAAAGCAGACAACCTGATGATTGCAGTTGTCTTGACAGTGTTGACAACTACACTCACCTAAAGAATTATTCTATTCTGTTCTATTTCTCATTAATGCGATTATCTAGTAAACCAATCACATGGCAGTTGCTTCAATGCATGTAGGGTTGTGGTCCTGGTCAAGACAATCTCCTGAACTCCAAACTGAATGTCAGAATGGGAAAGAAAGGTGATTAAAGCAATTTTGAGCGTGGCATGGTTGTTGGTGCCAGACGGGCCGGTCTGAGTATTTCACAATCTGCTCAGTTACTGGGATTTTCACGCACAGCCATTTCTAGGGTTTACAAAGAATGGTGTGAAAAGGGAAAAACATCCAGTATGCGGCAGTCCTGTGGGCGAAAATGCCTTGTTGATGCTAGAGGTCAGAGGAGAATGGGCCGACTGATTCAAGCTGATAGAAGAGCAACGTTGACTGAAATCAGCGGCGTAACTACCGGGGCCCGGCAGCGTGTGTGACAGTTTATTTTCAAGTTAGTTAAATATAGTGTTCAGGGCCCCTTCACTGCAGCAGCCACGGCTGACCAGGCCCTCTCGCTAATGTGATCTAATCTTACTGTCTCCTAGTGTTTCTGGGATTCGAACCCACAACCTCCAATGTATCAGAGGCAAAGCATTAACCCACACAGCCATAAAGGCTGCATTGGAACTGATTGAAAAAAATATGAGACTTCTACTGTTATAGCTGGCTAAGTGTACATCTATACACATGACAGCTGCCCCAACACACCTAGCACTGCTATATCTGTATATGACAGCTGTCCCAGCACACTCAGCTCTGATATATCTCTATATATGAGCAGCTGTCATGTGTATAGATGTACAGTTAGCCAGCTATAACAGTAGAAGTCTCATATTTTTTTCAGTCAGCAGCAAGGCAGCTGGTATGGTCTTGTGGTTAAATGTTTTGCCTCTGAAGCAGAAGGTCGTGGGTTCGAATCCCAGCAGAAACTTTTCTGAAATACAAGCACTGACTCCATATATGGACATACAGGGCGGGACACAGGAAGAGGCTGACATGGAGGTAAGTAGAAGTGTTTATTATTATTTTTTTAATACCCGACTGTTACTGCCATGGGGGAGCGGGAGGCACCTGATACTGGCACCTGATACTGGCACCTGGGGGGGAGGGGGGGTTGGCACCTGATACTGGCACATGGGGGGGGAGGGAGAGAGGCACTTGATACTGGCACTTTTTTTGTGGGAGGGGGAGATGGCACTATGATACTGGGACATGGGGGGGGGAGAGGCACCTGATACTGGCACCTGGGGAGGGGGGGGGGGGGTTGGCACCTGATACTGGCTCATGGGGGGGAGAGAGGCACCTGATACTGGCAGGCACATGGGGGGGAGAGGGGTTGGCACCTGATACTGGCACATAGGGGGGAGGGAGAGAGGCACTTGATACTGGCACTTTTTTGTGGGGGGAGGGAGATGGCACTATGATACTGGGATATGGGGGGGGAGGAGAGAGGCACTTGATACTGGCATGTGGGGGGGTTGGCACTTGATACTGGCACATGGTGGGTTTGGCACTATGATACTGGCACATGGGGGGGAGGCACTTGATACTGGCACTTTTTTGGGGGGGAGATGGCACTATGATACTGGGACATGGGGGGGGAGAGAGAGGCACTTGATACTGGCATGTGGGGGGGGGGGGGGTTTGGCACTTGATACTTGCACATGGGTGGGTTTGGCACTATGATACTGGCACATGGGGGGGAGGCACTTGATACTGCCACTTTTTTGGGGGGGAGATGGCACTGATACTGGGACATGGGGGGGAGAGAGAGGCACTTGATACTGGCACATGGGGGGGTTTGGCACTATGATACTGGCACATGGGGCTGGGAAGGAGAGAGGCACTTGATACTGGCACACGGGGGGAGATGTCACTATGATACTGGGATATGTGGGGGGGGGAGAGAGGCACTTGATACTGGCACATGATAGGGGGCATCTATGGGGACACTTACTGGCACATTATTGGGGGGCATTATGGGGGACACTAGGCCGGCAGCCTATCAGAGGCCGGACACTGAGGGGCATCTACTGGGGCACTATATATGGGGCATTTTATACTGGTACATTATGGGGGGCACTAGCAGGAAGGGGGGAGAGGAGCACTATGGGGGAATTTACTGGGGGCACTATATAGGGGTATTTTATACTGGCACATTATGGGGGCACTATGGGGACATTAGCTCAACTGGGGGCATTACAAGGGGGTATTTTTGCACATTATAAGAAGAATTATTACTAGGGGGGGGGGGCATTATGGTGGGCTTTATTACTCCCTCATGGTATGACCCCCTAGTAGCAGCACCAGCCTCTCCCTGTTCTGCTATCCCTCTGCCCCTTCTCCAAATCCTTATTATGAAATCTTTCTCATTAGGATAAAACACATCACCAGCTCCACCGAGCCCCCGGCCAAAGTGTGGAAGTGGCGTCCGAGATCCCCAAGGGCCAAGTAACTGTAAGTTTTCATGTAAAATATGTTTATGTTATACACATATAGCCTACACTGTGCCCCACAATGTACAGTATACCGCTACACTGTGCCAAAGGAGTGGGGTTTACACAGGAGGAGGGAGGTGCGAAGTGCGCTGAGTGGGGCCCTTACAAATATTTGCTGTGGGGCCCAGTCACATCTAGTTACGCCCCTGACTGAAATAACCACTCGGATGGGCTACAACAGCAGAAGACTCCACCGGGTACCACTCATCTCCACTACAAATAGGAAAAAGAGGCTACAATTTGCACAAGCTGTTGAAGTGTTGGACTGTTAAAGACTGGAAAAATATTGCCTGGTCTGATGAGTCTCGATTTATGTTGAGACATTCAAATGTTAGAGTCCGAATTCGGCGTAAACAGAATGAGAACATGTATCCATCATGCCTTGTTACCACTGTGCAGGCTGGTGGTGGTGGTGTAATGGTGTGGGGGATGTTTTCTGGGCACACTTTAGGCCCCTTAGTGCCAATTGGCCATCGTTTAAATTCCACGGGCTACCTGAGCATTGTTTCTGACCATGTCCATCCCTTCATGACCACCATGTACCCATCCTCTGATGGCTACTTCCAGCAGGATAATGCACCATGTCACAAAGCTCGAATAATTTCAAATTGGTTTCTTGAACATGACAATGAGTTCACTGTACTAAAATGGCCCCCACAGTCACCAGATCTCAACCCAATAGAGCATCTTTGGGATGTGGTGGAACGGGAGCTTCGTGCCCTGGATGTGCATCCCTCAAATCTCCATCAACTGCAAGATGCTATCCTATCAATATGGGCCAACATTTCTAAAGAATGCTATCAGCACCTTGTTGAATCAATGTCACGTAGAATTAAGGCAGTTCTGAAGGCAAAAGGGGGTCCAACACCGTATTAGTATGCTGTTCCTAATAATTCTTTAGGTGAGTGTATATCCCCCTTCAGGTAACAGTGTAAAAAACAGGAATTCTTTAAGAATCAAAACTAGGGATGAGCGAACTCGAACTGTATAGTTCGGGTTCGTACCGAATTTTGGGGTGTCCGTGACACGGACCCGAACCCGGACATTTTCATAAAAGTCCGGGTTCGGGTTCGGTGTTCGTCGCTTTCTTGGCGCTTTTGTGACGCTTTCTTGGCGCTTTTTGAAAGGCTGCAAAGCAGCCAATCAACAAGCGTCATACTACTTGCCCCAAGAGACCATCACAGCCAAGCCTACTATTGGCATGGCTGTGATTGGCCAGAGCACCATGTGACCCAGCCTCTATTTAAGCTGGAGTCACATAGCGCCGCCCGTCACTCTGCTCTGATCAGCATAGGGAGAGGTTGCGGCTGCGACAGTAGGGCGATATTAGGCAGATTAACTCCTCCAAAGTACTTGATTATTGATCGATCTGCAGCTGTGCATCAGTGAGCTGCTGATACTCAATTGCTCACTGTTTTTAGGCTGCCCAGACCGTTTGTCAGTCACTTTTTTCTGGGGTGATCGGCGGCCATTTTGTGTCTTGTGGTGCGCCAGCACAAGCTGCGACCAAGTGCATTTAACCCTCAATGGTGTGGTTGTTTTTTGGCTAAAGCCTACATCAGGGTGAAGCTGTCACACCAAGTGCATTTAACCAGCAATAGTCTGTTTATTTTTTGGCCATATACTACATCAGGGGCAAGCTGCGCCTGTCACCAAGTGCATTTAACCCTCAATGGTGTGGTTGTTTTTTGGCTAATGCCTACATCAGGGTGAAGCTGTCACACCAAGTGCATTTAACCAGCAATAGTCTGTTTATTTTTTGGCCATATACTACATCAGGGGCAAGCTGCGCCCGTCACCAAGTGCATTTAACCCTCAGTAGTGTGGTTGGTCAAGCTATCACACCAAGTGCATTTAACCAGAAATAGTCTGTTCATTTTTTGGCCATATACTAAATCAGGGGCAAGCTGCGCCCGTCACCAAGTGCATTTAACCAGCAATAGTCTGTTCATTTTTTGGCCATATACTACATCAGGGGCAAGCTGCGCCCGTCACCAAGTGCATTTAACCCTCAGTAGTGTGGTTGGTCAAGCTGTGACACCAAGTGCATTTAACCAGCAATAGTCTGTTCATTTTTTGGCCATATACTACATCAGGGGCAAGCTGCGCCCGTCACCAAGTGCATTTAACCCTCAGTAGTGTGGTTGGTCAAGCTATCACACCAAGTGCATTTAACCAGCAATAGTCTGTTCATTTTTTGGCCATATACTAAATCAGGGGCAAGCTGCGCCCGTCACCAAGTGCATTTAACCAGCAATAGTCTGTTCATTTTTTGGCCATATACTACATCAGGGGCAAGCTGCGCCCGTCACCAAGTGCGTTTAACCCTCAGTAGTGTGGTTGGTCAAGCTATCACACCAAGTGCATTTAACCAGCAATAGTCTGTTCATTTTTTGGCCATATACTAAATCAGGGGCAAGCTGCGCCTGTCACCAAGTGCATTTAACCAGCAATAGTCTGTTCATTTTTTGGCCATATACTACATCAGGGGCAAGCTGCGCCCGTCACCAAGTGCATTTAACCCTCAGTAGTGTGGTTGGTCAAGCTGTCACACCAAGTGCATTTAACCAGCAATAGTCTGTTCATTTTTTGGCCATATACTACATCAGGGGCAAGCTGCGCCTGTCACCAAGTGCATTTAACCCTCAATGGTGTGGTTGTTTTTTGGCCATATACTACATCAGGGGCAAGCTGCGCCCGTCACCAAGTGCATTTAACCCTCAGTAGTGTGGTTGGTCAAGCTATCACACCAAGTGCATTTAACCAGCAATAGTCTGTTCATTTTTTGGCCATATACTACATCAGGGGCAAGCTGCGCCCGTCACCAAGTGCATTTAACCCTCAGTAGTGTGGTTGGTCAAGCTGTGACACCAAGTGCATTTAACCAGCAATAGTCTGTTCATTTTTTGGCCATATACTACATCAGGGGCAAGCTGCGCCCGTCACCAAGTGCATTTAACCCTCAGTAGTGTGGTTGGTCAAGCTATCACACCAAGTGCATTTAACCAGCAATAGTCTGTTCATTTTTTGGCCATATACTAAATCAGGGGCAAGCTGCGCCCGTCACCAAGTGCATTTAACCAGCAATAGTCTGTTCATTTTTTGGCCATATACTACATCAGGGGCAAGCTGCGCCCGTCACCAAGTGCATTTAACCCTCAGTAGTGTGGTTGGTCAAGCTATCACACCAAGTGCATTTAACCAGCAATAGTCTGTTCATTTTTTGGCCATATACTACATCAGGGGCAAGCTGCGCCCGTCACCAAGTGCATTTAACCCTCAGTAGTGTGGTTGGTCAAGCTGTGACACCAAGTGCATTTAACCAGCAATAGTCTGTTCATTTTTTGGCCATATACTACATCAGGGGCAAGCTGCGCCCGTCACCAAGTGCATTTAACCAGCAATAGTGTGGTTATTTTTTGGCCATATCCCAGTCTAATTCTGTCACTAAATCCATACCGGTCACCCAGCGCCTAAATACTAGGCCTCAAATTTATATCCCGCTAAATCTGTCGTTACCGCTGTACTGTTGTGGCTGGGCAAGTTATTTAGTGTCCGTCAAAGCACATTTTTTGTTCAGGGTTGAAATACAATTCCCAATTTAGCAATTTCATAATTTAGTGGTTTCTGCTATATCAGAGCTATTTGAAATCTATCCCTAAAAGGGTATATAATATTCAAGGTGCACATAGGGTCATTCAGAATAACTTCACACACACGCTACTGTGCATTTCCAAGTCCAATTCTGTTAGTAAATCCATACCGGTCACCCAGCGCCCAAATACTAGGCCTCAAATTTATATCCCGCTAAATCTCTCGTTACCGCTGTCCTGTTGTGGCTGGGAAAGTTATTTAGTGTCCGTCAAAGCACATTTTTTGTTCAGGGTTGAAATACAATTCCCAATTTAGCAATTTCATAATTTAGTGGTTTCTGCTATATCAGAGCTATTTGAAATCTATCCCTAAAAGGGTATATAATATTCAAGGTGCACATAGGGTCATTCAGAATAACTTCACACACACGCTACTGTGCATTTCCAAGTCTAATTCTGTCACTAAATCCATACCGGTCACCCAGCGCCTAAATACTAGGCCTCAAATTTATATCCCGCTAAATCTCTCGTTACCGCTGCCCTGTTGTGGCTGGGAAAGTTATTTAGTGTCCGTCAAAGCACATTTTTTGTTCGGGGTTGAAATACAATTCCCAATTTAGCAATTTCATAATTTAGTGGTTTCTGCTATATCAGAGCTATTTGAAATCTATCCCTAAAAGGGTATATAATATTCAAGGTGCACATAGGGTCATTCAGAATAACTTCACACACACGCTACTGTGCATTTCCAAGTCTAATTCTGTCACTAAATCCATACCGGTCACCCAGTGCCTAAATACTAGGCCTCAAATTTATATCCCGCTAAATCTCTCGTTACCGCTGTCCTGTTGTGGCTGGGAAAGTTATTTAGTGTCCGTCAAAGCACATTTTTTGTTCTGGGTTGAAATACAATTCCCAGTTTAGCAATTTCATAATTTAGTGGTTTCTGCTATATCAGAGCTATTTGAAATCTATCCCTAAAAGGGTATATAATATTCAAGGTGCACATAGGGTCATTCAGAATAACTTCACACACACGCTACTGTGCATTTCCAAGTCTAATTCTGTCACTAAATCCATACCGGTCACCCAGCGCCTATATACTAGGCCTCAAATTTATATCCCGCTTAATCTCTCGTTACCGCTGCCCTGTTGTGGCTGGGAAAGTTATTTAGTGTCCGTCAAAGCACATTTTTTGTTCAGGGTTGAAATACAATTCCCAATTTAGCAATTTCATAATTTAGTGGTTTCTGCTATATCAGAGCTATTTGAAATCTATCCCTAAAAGGGTATATAATATTCAAGGTGCACATAGGGTCATTCAGAATAACTTCACACACACACGCTACTGTGCATTTCCAAGTCTAATTCTGTCACTAAATCCATACCGGTCACCCAGCGCCTAAATACTAGTCCTCAAATTTATATCCCGCTAAATCTCTCGTTACCGCTGTCCTGTTGTGGCTGGGAAAGTTATTTAGTGTCCGTCAAAGCACATTTTTTGTTCTAGGTTGAAATACAATTCCCAATTTAGCAATTTCATAATTTAGTGGTTTCTGCTATATCAGAGCTATTTGAAATCTATCCCTAAAAGGGTATATAATATTCAAGGTGCACATAGGGTCATTCAGAATAACTTCACACACACGCTACTGTGCATTTCCAAGTCTAATTCTGTCACTAAATCCATACCGGTCACCCAGCGCCTAAATACTAGGCCTCAAATTTATATCCCGCTAAATCTCTCGTTACCGCTGTCCTGTTGTGGCTGGGAAAGTTATTTAGTGTCCGTCAAAGCACATTTTTTGTTCTGGGTTGAAATACAATTCCCAATTTAGCAATTTCATAATTTAGTGGTTTCTGCTATATCAGAGCTATTTGAAATCTATCCCTAAAAGGGTATATAATATTCAAGGTACACATAGGGTCATTCAGAATAACTTCACACACACGCTACTGTGCATTTCCAAGTCCAATTCTGTTAGTAAATCCATACCGGTCACCCAGCGCCTAAATACTAGGCCTCAAATTTATATCCCGCTGAATTTGAATACAATACATTGGGCCAAATAATATTTTTGTTGTTGTGGTGAACCATAACAATGAGGAAAACATCTAGTAAGGGACGCGGACGTGGACATGGTCGTGGTGATGTTAGTGGACCCTCTGGTGCTGGGAGAGGACGTGGCCGTTCTGCCACATCCACACGTCCTAGTGTACCAACTACCTCAGGTCCCAGTAGCCGCCAGAATTTACAGCGATATATGGTGGAGCCCAATGCCGTTCTAAGGATGGTAAGGCCTGAGCAGGTACAGGCATTAGTCAATTGGGTGGCCGACAGTGGATCCAGCACGTTCACATTATCTCCCACCCAGTCTTCTGCAGAAAGCGCACAGATGGCGCCTGAAAACCAACCCCATCAGTCTGTCACATCACCCCCATGCATACCAGGGAAACTGTCTCAGCCTCAAGTTATGCAGCAGTCTCTTATGCTGTTTGAAGACTCCGCTGGCAGGGTTTCCCAAGGGCATCCACCTAGCCCTTCCCCAGCGGTGAAAGACATAGAATGCACTGACGCACAACCACTTATGTTTCCTGATGATGAGGACATGGGAATACCACCTCAGCATGTCTCTGATGATGACGAAACACAGGTGCCAACTGCTGCGTCTTTCTGCAGTGTGCAGACTGAACAGGAGGTCAGGGATCAAGACTGGGTGGAAGACGATGCAGGGGACGATGAGGTCCTAGACCCCACATGGAATGAAGGTCGTGCCACTGACTTTCACAGTTCGGAGGAAGAGGCAGTGGTGAGACCGAGCCAACAGCGTAGCAAAAGAGGGAGCAGTGGGCAAAAGCAGAACACCCGCCGCCAAGAGACTCCGCCTGCTACTGACCGCCGCCATCTGGGACCGAGCACCCCAAAGGCAGCTTCAAGGAGTTCCCTGGCATGGCACTTCTTCAAACAATGTGCTGACGATAAGACCCGAGTGGTTTGCACGCTGTGCCATCAGAGCCTGAAGCGAGGCATTAACGTTCTGAACCTGAGCACAACCTGCATGACCAGGCACCTGCATGCAAAGCATGAACTGCAGTGGAGTAAACACCTTAAAACCAAGGAAGTCACTCAGGCTCCCCCTGCTACCTCTTCTGCTGCTGCCGCCTCGGCCTCTTCCTCCGCCTCTGGAGGAACGTTGGCACCTGCCGCCCAGCAAACAGGGGATGTACCACCAACACCACCACCTCCGTCACCAAGCGTCTCAACCATGTCACACGGCAGCGTTCAGCTCTCCATCTCACAAACATTTGAGAGAAAGCGTAAATTCCCACCTAGCCACCCTCGATCCCTGGCCCTGAATGCCAGCATTTCTAAACTACTGGCCTATGAAATGCTGTCATTTAGGCTGGTGGACACAGACAGCTTCAAACAGCTCATGTCGCTTGCTGTCCCACAGTATGTTGTTCCCAGCCGCCACTACTTCTCCAAGAGAGCCGTGCCTTCCCTGCACAACCAAGTATCCGATAAAATCAAGTGTGCACTGCGCAACGCCATCTGTAGCAAGGTCCACCTAACCACAGATACGTGGACCAGTAAGCACGGCCAGGGACGCTATATCTCCCTAACTGCACACTGGGTAAATGTAGTGGCAGCTGGGCCCCAGGCGGAGAGCTGTTTGGCGCACGTCCTTCCGCCGCCAAGGATCGCAGGGCAACATTCTTTGCCTCCTGTTGCCACCTCCTCCTTCTCGGCTTCCTCCTCCTCTTCTTCCACCTGCTCATCCAGTCAGCCACACACCTTCACCACCAACTTCAGCACAGCCCGGGGTAAACGTCAGCAGGCCATTCTGAAACTCATATGTTTGGGGGACAGGCCCCACACCGCACAGGAGTTGTGGCGGGGTATAGAACAACAGACCGACGAGTGGTTGCTGCCGATGAGCCTCAAGCCCGGCCTGGTGGTGTGTGATAATGGGCGAAATCTCGTTGCAGCTCTGGGACTAGCCAATTTGACGCACATCCCTTGCTTGGCGCATGTGCTGAATTTGGTGGTGCAGAAGTTCATACACAACTACCCCGACATGTCAGAGCTGCTGCATAAAGTGCGGTCCGTCTGTTCGCGCTTCCGGCGTTCACATCCTGCTGCTGCTCGCCTGTCTGCGCTACAGCGTAACTTCGGCCTTCCCGCTCACCGCCTCATATGCGACGTGCCCACCAGGTGGAACTCCACCTTGCACATGCTGGACAGACTGTGCGAGCAGCAGCAGGCCATAGTGGAGTTTCAGCTGCAGCACGCACGGGTCAGTCGCACTACAGAACAGCACCACTTCACCACCAATGACTGGGCCTCCATGCGAGACCTGTGTGCCCTGTTGCTCTGTTTCGAGTACTCCACCAACATGGCCAGTGGCGATGACGCCGTTATCAGCGTTACAATACCACTTCTATGTCTCCTTGAGAAAACACTTAGGGCGATGATGGAAGAGGAGGTGGCCCAGGAGGAGGAGGAGGAGGAGGAGGAAGAGGGGTCATTTTTAGCACTTTCAGGCCAGTCTCTTCGAAGTGACTCAGAGGGAGGTTTTTGGCAACAGCAGAGGCCAGGTACAAATGTGGCCAGCCAGGGCCCACTACTGGAGGACGAGGAGGACGAGGATGAGGAGGTGGAGGAGGATGAGGATGAAGCATGGTCACAGCGGGGTGGCACCCAACGCAGCTCGGGTCCATCACTGGTGCGTGGCTGGGGGGAAAGGCAGGACGATGACGATACGCCTCCCACAGAGGACAGCTTGTCCTTACCCCTGGGCAGCCTGGCACACATGAGCGACTACATGCTGCAGTGCCTGCGCAACGACAGCAGAGTTGCCCACATTTTAACCTGTGCGGACTACTGGGTTGCCACCCTGCTGGATCCACGCTACAAAGACAATGTGCCCACCTTACTTCCTGCACTGGAGCGTGATAGGAAGATGCGCGAGTACAAGCGCACGTTGGTAGACGCGCTACTGAGAGCATTCCCAAATGTCACAGGGGAACAAGTGGAAGCCCAAGGCCAAGGCAGAGGAGGAGCAAGAGGTCCCCAAGGCAGCTGTGTCAATGCCAGCTCCTTTGAGGGCAGGGTTAGCATGGCAGAGATGTGGAAAACTTTTGTCAACACGCCACAGCTAACTGCACCACCACCTGATACGCAACGTGTTAGCAGGAGGCAACATTTCACTAACATGGTGGAACAGTACATGTGCACACCCCTCCACGTACTGACTGATGGTTCGGCCCCATTCAACTTCTGGGTCTCTAAATTGTCCACGTGGCCAGAGCTAGCCTTTTATGCCTTGGAGGTGCTGGCCTGCCCGGCGGCCAGCGTTTTGTCTGAACGTGTATTCAGCACGGCAGGGGGCGTCATTACAGACAAACGCAGCCGCCTGTCTACAGCCAATGTGGACAAGCTGACGTTCATAAAAATGAACCAGGCATGGATCCCACAGGATCTGTCCGTCCCTTGTCCAGATTAGACATTAACTACCTCCCCTTAACCATATATTATTGGACTCCAGGGCACTTCCTCATTCAATCCTATTTTTATTTTCATTTTACCATTATATTGCGAGGCTACCCAAAGTTGAATGAACCTCTCCTCTGTCTGGGTGCCGGGGCCTAAATATATGCCAATGGACTGTTCCAATGTTGGGTGACGTGAAGCCTGATTCTCTGCTATGACATGCAGAATGATTCTCTGCTGACATGAAGCCAGATCCTCTGTTACGGGACCTCTCTCCTCTGCCTGGGTGCTGGGCCTAAATTTATGAAAATGGACTCTTACAGTGGTGGGTGACGTGAAGCCTGATTCTCTGCTATGATATGAAGACTGATTCTCTGCTGACATGAAGCCAGATTGTCTGTTACGGGACCTCTCTCCTCTGCCTGGGTGCTGGGCCTAAATATATGCCAATGGACTGTTGCAGTTGTGGCTGACGTGAAGCCTCATTCTCTGCTATGACATGCAGACTGATTCTCTGCTGACATGAAGCCAGATTGTCTGTTACGGTACCTCTCTCCTCTGCCTGGGTGCTGGGCCTAAATATATGCCAATGGACTGTTGCAGTGGTGGGTGAAGTGAAGCCTCATTCTCTGCTATGACATGCAGACTAATTCTCTGCTGACATGAAGCCAGATTGTCTGTTACGGGACCTCTCTCCTCTGCCTGGGTGCTGGGCCTAAACTTATGAAAATGGACTCTTACAGTGGTGGCTGACGTGAAGCCTGATTCTCTGCTATGACATGAAGACTGATTCTCTGCTGACATGAAGCCAGATCCTCTGTTACGGGACCTCTCTCCTCTGCCTGGGTGCTGGGCCTAAACTTATGAAAATGGACTCTTACAGTGGTGGGTAACGTGAAGCCTCATTCTCTGCTATGACATGCAGACTAATTCTCTGCTGACATGAAGCCAGATTGTCTGTTACGGGACCTCTCTCCTCTGCCTGGGTGCTGGCCCTAAATTTATGACAATGGACTGTTGCAGTGGTGGGTGACGTGAAGCCTGATTCTCTGCTATGACATGCAGACTGATTCTCTGCTGACATGAAGCCAGATTGTCTGTTACGGGACCTCTCTCCTCTGCCTGTGTGCTGGGCCTAAATATATGCCAATGGACTGTTGCAGTGGTGGCTGACGTGAAGCCTCATTCTCTGCTATGACATGCAGACTAATTCTCTGCTGACATGAAGCCAGATCCTCTGTTACGGGACCTCTCTCCTCTGCCTGGGTGCTGGGCCTAAATTTATGAAAATGGACTCTTACAGTGGTGGGTGACGTGAAGCCTGATTCTCTGCTATGACATGAAGACTGATTCTCTGCTGACATGAAGCCAAATTGTCTGTTACGGGACCTCTCTCCTCTGCCTGTGTGCTGGGCCTAAATATATGCCAATGGACTGTTGCAGTGGTGGCTGACGTAAAGCCTCATTCTCTGCTATGACATGCAGACTGATTCTCTGCTGACATGAAGCCAGATTGTCTGTTACGGGACCTCTCTCCTCTGCCTGGGTGCTGGGCCTAAATATATGCCAATGGACTGTTGCAGTGGTGGGTGACGTGAAGCCTCATTCTCTGCTATGACATGCAGACTAATTCTCTGCTGACATGAAGCCAGATTGTCTGTTACGGGACCTCTCTCCTCTGCCTGGGTGCTGGGCCTAAACTTATGAAAATGGACTCTTACAGTGGTGGCTGACGTGAAGCCTGATTCTCTGCTATGACATGAAGACTGATTCTCTGCTGACATGAAGCCAGATCCTCTGTTACGGGATCTCTCTCCTCTGCCTGGGTGCTGGGCCTAAACTTATGAAAATGGACTCTTACTGTGGTGGGTGACATGAAGCCTCATTCTCTGCTATGACATGCAGACTAATTCTCTGCTGACATGAAGCCAGATTGTCTGTTACGGGACCTCTCTCCTCTGCCTGGGTGCTGGGCCTAAATTTATGACAATGGACTGTTGCAGTGGTGGGTGACGTGAAGCCTGATTCTCTGCTATGACATGCAGACTGATTCTCTGCTGACATGAAGCCAGATTGTCTGTTACGGGACCTCTCTCCTCTGCCTGTGTGCTGGGCCTAAATATATGCCAATGGACTGTTGCAGTGGTGGCTGACGTGAAGCCTCATTCTCTGCTATGACATGCAGACTAATTCTCTGCTGACATGAAGCCAGATCCTCTGTTACGGGACCTCTCTCCTCTGCCTGGGTGCTGGGCCTAAATTTATGAAAATGGACTCTTACAGTGGTGGGTGACGTGAAGCCTGATTCTCTGCTATGACATGAAGACTGATTCTCTGCTGACATGAAGCCAGATTGTCTGTTACGGGACCTCTCTCCTCTGCCTGGGTGCTGGGCCTAAATATATGCCAATGGACTGTTCCAATGTTGGGTGACGTGAAGCCTGATTCTCTGCTATGACATGCAGACTAATTCTCTGCTGACATGAAGCCAGATTCTCTGTTACGGGACCTCTCTCCTCTGCCTGGGTTCCGGGGCCTAAATATCTGAGAATGGACTGTTCCAGTGGTGGGTGACGGGAAGCCAGATTCTCTGCTATGGGACCTCTCTCCAATTGATTTTGGTTAATTTTTATTTATTTAATTTTTATTTTAATTCATTTCCCTATCCACCTTTGTTTGCAGGGGATTTGCCTACATGTTGCTGCCCTTTGCAGCCCTCTAGCCCTTTCCTGGGCTGTTTTACAGCCTTTTTAGTGCCGAAAAGTTCGGGTCCCCATTGACTTCAATGGGGTTCGGGTTCGGGACGAAGTTCGGATCGGGTTCGGATCCCGAACCCGAACATTTTCGGGAAGTTCGGCCGAACTTCTCGAACCCGAACATCCAGGTGTTCGCTCAACTCTAATCAAAACACTTGCATCTAAAACATACATCCAAGCAAAGGATTACGCGTAATAATATATGGAGGTGTGTAAAGCTCATATATACCACAAGTATATACATCAACAAGAGCTTATGTTCCTAAATACACCAATAGATGCTATGCAACATTTAAGGCTGTATTAAAAAGCACAATTTAACAAGTGATTGTCAGGAAGGAAGTGTCACCGAATCTGACAGTACAGACCAAAAGTTTGGACACACCTTCTCATTCAAAGAGTTTTCTTTATTTTCATGACTATGAAAATTGTAGATTCACACTGAAGGCATCAAAACTATGAATTAACACATGTGGAATTATATACATAACAAAAACATGTGAAACAACTGAAAATATGTCATATTCTAGGTTCTTCAAAGTAGCCACCTTTTGCTTTGATTACTGCTTTGCACACTCTTGGCATTCTCTTGTTGAGCTTCAAGAGGTGGTCACCTGAAATGGTTTTCACTTCATAGGTGTGCCCTTTCAGGTTTAGTAAGTGGGATTTCTTGCCTTATAAATGGGGTTGGGACCATCAGTTGCGTTGTGGAGAAGTCAGGTGGATACACAGCTGATAGTCCTACTGAATAGACTGTTCAAATTTGTATTATGGCAAGAAAAAAGCAGCTAAGTAAAGAAAAACGAGTGGCCATCATTACTTTAAGAAATGAAGGTCAGTCAGTCCGAAAAATTGGGAAAACTTTGAAAGTGTCCCCAAGTGCAGTCACAAAAACCATCAAGCACTACAAAGAAACTAGCTCACATGCGGACCGCCCCAGGAAAGGAAGATCAAGAGTCACCTCTGCTGCGAAGGATAAGTTTATCCGAGTCACCAGCCTCAGAAATCGCAGGTTAACAGCAGCTCAGATTAGAGACCAGGTCAATGCCACACAGAGTTCTAGCAGCAGACACATCTCTAGAACAACTGTTAAGAGGAGACTGTGTGAATCAGGCCTTCATGGTAGAATATCTGCTAGGAAACCACTGCTAAGGACAGGCAACAAGCAGAAGAGACTTGTTTGGGCTAAAGAACACAAGGAATGGACATTAGACCAGTGGAAATCTGTGCTTTGGTCTGATGAGTCCAAATTTGAGATCTTTGGTTCCAACCACCATGTCTTTGTGCGAAGCAGAAAAGGGGAACGGATGGACTCTACATGCCTGGTTTCCACCGTGAAGCATGGAGGAGGAGGTGTGATGGTGTGGGGGTGCTTTTCTGGTGACACTGTTGGGGATTTATTCAAAATTGAAGGCATACTGAACCAGCATGGCTACCACAGCATCTTGCAGCGGCATGCTATTCCATCCGGTTTGCGTTTAGTTGGACCATCATTTATTTTTCAACAGGACAATTACCCCAAACACACCTCTAGGCTGTGTAAGGGCTATTTGACTATGAAGGAGAGTGATGGGGTGCTGCGCCAGATGACCTGGCCTCCACAGTCACCGGACCTGAACCTAATTGACATGGTTTGGGGTGAGCTGGACCGCAGAGTGAAGGTAAAGTGCCAACAAGTTCTAAGCATCTCTGGGAACTCCTTCAAGACTGTTGGAAGACCATTTCAGGTGACTACCTCTTGAAGCTCATCAAGAGAATGCCAGGAGTGTGCAAAGCAGTAATCAAAGCAAAAGGTGGCTACTTTGAAGAACCTAGAATATGACATATTTTCAGTTGTTTCACACTTTTTTGTTATGTATATAATTCCACATGTGTTAATTCATAGTTTTGTAGTTTTGATGCCTTCAGTGTGAATCTACAATTTTCATAGTCATGAAAATAAAGAAAACTCTTTGAATGAGAAGGTGTGTCCAAACTTTTGGTCTGTACTATATATATATATATATATATATATATATATATATATATATATACACACACAGTGCTGCCCATAATTATTCATACCCCTGGCAAATTTTTACTTAAAGTTACTTTTATTTAACCAGCAAGTAATTTTTTGACGGGAAATGACATAGGTGTTTCCCAAAAGATAATAAGACGATGAACAAGAGGCATTATTGCTGAAAAAAATGTCTCAGCTTTTATTTACATTTGAGTAAAAAATACAAGATGTTCCGCACTGTGGAAAATCTCAGAGGACGTGGTCGGAAGCCAAAAGTGACACCTGAGCTGGCCAGGAGGATAGAGGGCTGAAAGAGAATCCAAGGATCACCACCAAGGCCATTCTGGTGAATCTGGGCTCTGCTGGTGGCAATATCTCAAGGCAGACAATCCAACGGACACTGCACACTGCTGGGTTCCACTTCTTCAGATAAGGCACAAAAAAGCTCGCTTGGCCTTTGCAAAAGCTCATCTGGACAAAGAAGAAGACTTCTGTGTTATGGTCAGATGAAACAAAAATGTAATTGTTTGGTCACAATGATGTTTCCTTCATTTGGCGTAAAAAAAGAAGAAGCCTTCAACCCAAAGAACAGCATCCCTACTGTCAAACATGGTGGTGGGAACCTAATGCTTTGGAGGTGTTTTTAAGCCAATGGACCAGGGAACCTAATTACAGTAAACGGCACCATAAAAAAGAGCAGTACATGAGGATCCTCAACCACAACATCAGGCAGTCTGCAGAGAAACTTGGCCTTGGGCACGAGTGGACATTTCAGCATGACAAAAAAACACACAGCAAAAGTGGTGAAGAAATGGTTAGCAGACAACAACATTAACGTTTTGGAGTGGCCCAGCCAGAGTCCAGACTTGAATCCAATTGAGAATCTGTGGAGGGAGCTAAAGATCAGGGTGATGGCAAGAAGACCTTCCAACCTGAAAGATTTGGAGCTTATTGCTAAAGATGAATGGGCAAAAATACCTGTGGAGACATGCAAAAATCTATTGGGAGACACCTATGTGATTCCCCGTAAAAAAAAAATACTTGCTGTTTGAATAAAAGTAACTTTAAGTCACAATTTAGCAGGGGTATGAATAATTATGGGCAGCATTGTGTGTGTATATATATATATATATATATATATATATATAATCCTGAACAAATGGATTATATACCACAAATTTAAGATGGACTCAATAAGATCTACAACTTCACTTATAACTCTGGGAGCATTCTTGTGCACCATAGACCTAAAAGATGCATACTATCACATCCCCATTCATTAACAGCACCAACAATACCTGAGATTTG
This sequence comes from Bufo gargarizans, assembly GCF_014858855.1. Taxonomy (NCBI): domain Eukaryota; kingdom Metazoa; phylum Chordata; class Amphibia; order Anura; family Bufonidae; genus Bufo; species Bufo gargarizans. The sequence goes on from NC_058080.1 coordinate 266,352,589, forward strand.
CAGAATCAAAGGAAGAATCTACCACTACCAGTTCCAATGTGTTCCGTTTGGAATATCATCAGCCCCACGTATATTAACAAAATTGATGGCAGAGATAATGGCCTATGTGAGCCAAAGTCACATGATGATAGTGCCATACCTCGATGATTTTCTACTCATAGCAAAATCAGAACAGCTTCTGGAGGATCATCTTCAACAGACCTTATCCCTATTAAAAGAATTGGGATGGATAGTAAATTACAAGAAACCAGACCTGCACCCAGATACCAGGAAAATATTTCTGGGAACTCTTCTAGAGGAGCAGCGTTCTTATCGCCCTCGTTTGGAACAAGAAAAGATAAGAGAAAGATCGACTCCTTCAGAAGAAAGAGAAGTTGTACCTTAAGGGAATCCATGCAAATACTGCGATTAGGTCAGGGGGGAACTAACTCTCCTCAGGGAGAGAGCACCTTAATCAGTGTGAGGAGACTTATAGGTCATACATGCTCCTCTGGAATTCTGGGAAGGGATGCAAATGAGCTCTTAACAAGCTCTGCCTCTAATACCACCAGATGTATGGCAGCTATCCCACAAGTCCATGTTTAGCTCTTAAAATAAGCCTTGAGACATGACTTGGATATTAAGTAAGTAATTTGACATTAAAGCAGTGTATTTAATTACATTTCACATGCATGTTATAACAATCGCTGTATATGCAGATCGAGTGTTTAAAAAAAGCGCCATTGTGAAAATCCCTAATGATGCGATAAATTTTTTCGTGGTACACACAACTTCACATTTTATAAGGTCTCATGAGATATTAGGTATTGGTGCACTAAGTATTGTTGTGAGAACTTGCCACTCCAGTACAGGCCCCAAAAATTAGCCAATAGGCATTCACCTGACAGCACACAACTTTGTAGGATTCTCTGGCTGGAAGGACATTAGGCGGTCACAGGATAAAAATTTAACTGTCGGCCAGTACAAGTCCCAAAAATTAGCCAATAGGCATTACCTGACAGCAAAGAACTTTGAAGTCTGTGGATGGAGGTTCATTAGGCGTTCACAGGATAAATATGTAACTGTAGGCTAGTACAGACCCCAAAAATTAGCCAATAGGCATTCACCAGCAAAGAATTAAGCCTCACGGACACGTCCGTGAAACACGGACCGTGTGATACCGGCCTGGATTTCTTCTGAGTGCAGGAGCGCACGGCGTCATTGGTTGCTCTGACGCCGTGCGCTTCCTGCTGCCGCCGCAGTACAGTAATACACTGGTATAAATCATCAGAGGATGATTTATACCAGCAGAGGAAAAGGAGGAGTCAGCCGAGGAAGAGAGGGAGGATGGAGTAGGAGAAGAAGAGGCATGCCTGCATGCAATCCGTGGCGGTAACACCAAATCTACACGGGTGCCACAGGTTGCATGCTTGACAGCCGTCAGAAGGTTCACCTAGTGGGCAGTAAAAGTTATGTACCTTCCCTGCCCGTGTTTGCTAGACCACGTATCTGTGGTCAGATGTATCTTGGCACCAACACTGTGTGCCAGAGATACATTCACTTGCCGCTGAAGGTGGCCATATAGCTCTGGGATGCCCTTCTGGGAGAAATATTTCCTTTTGGGGACCTTCCATTGCAGTGTTCCAATGGCCACAAATTTTCTAAAGGCCTCCGAGTCCACCAGTTTATATTTATATGGCAGTAGTTGGCGGGCTAGGAGTTCTGACAAGCCAGCCGTCACCCGTTGGGCAAGAGGGTTATCCGGCGTCATCATCTTTTTTGCACTATAGAGAAAGTATATTATTGGTAAATAACACCCCTGCCTCAATCAGGTATTTGGGGGGCAACTGTTAAATCACACCAAATTATTTGTTCCAATAGCGTTTGGCACTCTGTGTGGTACAGTATCACAGCAGACCCGCACACAACTGCTGCACAATACAATTGCACTATAATATACTTTCTATGTTAGAAAGTATATTATAAGTATATCATACCCCTTAGTGGCCCTATTAGCTAGCGATTTGTGTCCCTAACAGTCTGTCCCTGCTCCACACAGCAACCTCTCCCTACAATGGTAAAAGACTGAATGTAAAATGGCACCCAGATCAGGTTTATTTACAAGGTAGGGGGTTGTGCTGAAACGTCTCAATTGACTGCCCTGTACCACCTGATGGATGTGTCATGGCTCAAAGTTCTTCACAATGTAAAAGAATATGGCGGGTACGAATATCGCCATATGTTCCCATGTTCGGCAAATTACAAACGCGCAAAGTTCGCAGAGAAATGACCGCCGGGCGAACCGCAAGGCCAGCTATACTTATAGGCCATACATGCTCCTCGGGAATTCTGGGAGGGATGGGATGCAAATGAGCGCTTAACAAGCTCTGCCTCTAATGCCACCAGATGTAAGGCAGCTATCTGGACACAGGCCTCTCACCCAGTTAAACCAGTACTCTCTTCTCTGCACTGATGAGGGGCAATCACACTCAAAACAGCTGTCTGCAGATGAGTTGCTGGCTTATTTAATATCCAAATCATGTCTCAAGGGTGATATGTTTGTTAAAGATAAATAAGTTTGTTATGATTCCTAAGGATGATTAATATTGTATTGATGATAATAATATTCTGTGGATGATAACTTTTTTGTTTGGAAAGTTATATTATGTGTTTTTTCAAATTATATATTGTGTTCTCTTTATTTATTATTTTATAAAAATTGGTTTCACTTTTTTGTATTTGTTTTTTTCGTTAATAAAGTTATGTTGAAACCTTAATCATGTCTCAAGGGTTATTTTAAGAGCTGGACATTGACTTATAGGATAGCTGCCTTACATATGGTGGCATTAGAGGCAGAGCTTGTTAAGAGCTCATTTGCATCCCTTCCCTCACAGAGTTCCAGAGGAGCATGTATGGCCTATAAGTCTCCTCACACTGATTAAGGTGCTCTCTCCCTAAGCATAGTTAGTTCCCTCCTGACCTGGACACAGGACTCTCACCCGATTAAACCAGTACTTTCTACACTGATGAGGGGCAATCACCCCGAAACAGCTGTCTGCAGGTGAGGTGCTGGCTTATTTAATATCCAAGTCATGTCTCAAGACTTATTTTAAGAGCTGAACATTGACTTATAGGATACCTGCCTTACATCTAGTGGCATTACAGGCAGAGCTTGTTAAGAGCTCATTTGCATCCCAATACTGGGACTAATGACATCTTGCATCCCAATGGTCCCTTGGGCACAATTCCATTCAAGGATTTTACAGGAGACAGTGCTATCAAGATGGGACAGAGACCACTGCTCCCTCAATTCCAAATGATCCTTCCAGAGAAAGTAAGGAACTCGTTATCCTGGTGGTTGGATCTGAAAAATCTACAGAGGGGGGTTCCCTGGAATATGTCTCCAGCAGAGGTAATCACCACGGACGCAAGTCAGAAAGGTTGGAGTGCCCATTAGAAAGACTGCTTCTTTCAGGGGCAGTCAAAGATCATCAAATTTCAGAGAACTGAAAGCAGTTCTGGAAACTTTGAAGTCGGCAGGGAATTTATTTCAGGACCTTTCTCAAACGTCAGGGAGGAACAAGAAGCCCTCTTCTTCAGGGTCTAGCAGACCAGATATTAACATGGGCATAAAAAAACGTTCTATCCATTTCAGCTATTCACCTAAACGGAGTATACAACACAATAGCAGATTTCCTGAGTCGGCACAAATTCAACCCAGGAGAGTGGATGCTCAACAAGGAAGTATTCCAACTGATTTGTCTCAAGTGGGGTAGTGCCCAAATAGACCGGTTTGCATCAAGGGAGAATTCTCAAGTGGATTATTCCTACTCTAAACCCAAGGGCCATTCCGGTGGGAGTGGATGCACTTTCTCAGGATTGGAATATAGATCTGGGATATGCGTTCCCACCATTAACACTAATCCCTGCAGTATTGAGGAAATTTAGAGCGAGTTCAACAACTCTCATTTTGATAGCTCCAGTCCAATTCTGAAGGACATGTCTATTGCAGATCCAATATCCCTTCCAAAGAGACAGGATCTCCTTTTACAAGGTCCTTTAAAACACCCGGACCTCGAGAATCTGAATCTGAAAGCCTGGATCCTGAGAGGCAGGCCTTAAAAAGGCAGAGTCTCTCAGACAAGGTAATATTGACTTTACAGAACAGTCATAAACCAGTAACTTTGGCCATATACAAGATATGGAAGAAGTTTAAATCATGGTTGTCTCTTAATCATCCAGGTAATGCTTTCCGCTCAATAGGTAACATTCTGGATTTTATTCAGATGGTATTTGATATGGGGCTATAACCTAGTACGCTATATGTTCAGATTTCGGCATTAGCCTGTTTTCTGGACACTCCGTTGGCGGAACATAGATGAATAAAATGATTTGTAAAGGCAGTGTCTAGGATGAGACCTACATTCAGACAGACGGTTTCAGTGTGGGATTTAAATGTAGTCCTAAATGCCCTTTGTAATACACCAGTTAAACCAGTAAACATATATCTGATAAGCTTTTGTGCCTCAAAGCCTCGTTCTTGGTAGCTATAACTACGGCCCGTAGAATAGGAGAGATTCAGGCCTTGTCGATTGCAAACCATACTTAAAGATCTTGGACAACTGTATAATACTAAGGCTGGATCCGTCTTTCTTACTAAAGGTGGTCTCTCCTTTTCATAGAGAATAGGAAATAATTCTTCCTTCCTTTTGTGCCTCCCCCAAAAAGGTGCAGGTGGAGCATTTCTATTGTCTAGACATCAGAAGAATAATCCTGGCATATCTTCAGAGAACAGAATCCTGGAGAAAATCGGCTAATCTTTTTATTCAGTTTGGTGGAAGGAACAGAGGCAGCAAGGCCTCAAAACAGACCTTGGCTAGATGGATAATCATGGAATCCTACAGACTTCAGGGTGTATCCTGCACTTTGACTGTGAGAGCCCATTCAGTCAGGGCCATGGCCGCCTCGTGGGCAGAGAAAGCTGAGGCCTCTGTTGACCAAATTTGCAAGGCAGCTACTTGGTCTAGTTTTTTTTGCATTCACTAAACATTATAGGCTAGACATACTAGCCAACCAAGACCTGGCATTTTGACGGAAAGTCCTCCAGGCAGTGGTCCCCCCCTGTTTCTGTCTAATTACGTCCTAGAAACTAAGATTTAGTCTTATAGGTAAATGGTTTTCCAGGAGTCCGACATGACAGCACCCGGTATTACCCCCCTTTGTTTCTTTTGTTCTGACTTTATGAATCAATGTGATGTTAAACATTGTGAGTTCAAATAAATAAGTTGGATATCAGCATGGCTTCATGAGGGATCAGTCATGTCAAACTAATTTAATCCGTTTCTATGAGGAGTTAAGTTCTATACTTGACAGTGGTGAATCAATGGATGTCGTATATCTGGACTTCTCCAAAGAATTTGACACTGTACCACATAAAAGGTTAGTATATAAAATAAGAATGCTCGGACTGGGAGAAAACGTCTGTATGTGGGTAACTAACTGGCTCAGTGATAGAAAACAGAGGGTGGTTATTAGTGGTACATACTCAGATTGGGTCACTGTCACTAGTGGGTACCTCAGGGGTCAGTATTGGGCCCTATTCTCTTCAATATATTTATTAATGATCTTGTAGAAGGCTTGCACAGTAAAATATAACTTTTTGCAGATTACACTAAACTGTGTAAAATAATTAACACTGAAGAGGACAGTATACTACTACAGATGGATCTGGATAGATTGGAGGCTTGGGCAGATAAGTGGCAGATGAGGTTTAACACTGACAAATGTAAAGTTATGCACATGGGAAGGAATAATGCAAATCACTCATACATACTAAATGGTAAAACGCTGGGTAACACTGACATGGAAAAGGATCTAGGAATTTTAATAAACAGCAAACTAAGCTGCAAAAAGGTTAGGTAGCTGCTGCCAAGGCCAATAGATAATGGGTTGCATCAAAAAGGGCATAGATGCCCGTGATGAGAACATAGTCCTACCACTTTACAAATCATTAGTCAAGACCACACATGGAGTACTGTGTACAGTTCTGGGCTCCAGTGAACAAAGCAGACATAGCAGAGCTGGAGAGGGTCCAGAGGAGGGCAACTAAAGTAATAACTGGAATGGGGCAACTACAGTACCCTGAAAGATTATCAAAATTAGGGTTATTCACTTTAGAAGACGACTGAGGGGGGATCTAATAACTATGTATAAATATATCAGGGGTCAGTACAGAGATCTATCCCATCATCTAATTTATCCCCAGGACTGTGACGAGGGGACATCCTCTGCGCCTGGAGGAAAGAAGGTTTGTACACAAACATAGAAGAGGATTCTTTACGGTAAGAGCAGTGAGACTATGGAACTCTCTGCCTGAGGAGGTAGTGATGGTGAGTACAATAAAGGAATTCAAGAGGGGCCTGGATGTATTTCTGGAGTGTAATAATATTACAGGCTATAGCTACTAGAGAGGGGTCGTTGATCCAGGGATTTATTCTGATTGCCTGATTGGAGTCGGGAAGGAATTTTTTATTCCCCTAAAGTGAGGAAAATTGGCTTCTACCTCACAGGTGTTTTTTTTGCCTTCCTCTGGATCAACTTGCAGGTTAACAGGCCGAACTGGATGGACAAATGTCTTTTTTCGGCCTTATATACTATGTTACTATGACTCTATCCGGTGTAGTAATTTAGAAAACATTGGAGAATGGGGGCGGGGAGGGGCCTTTTAATCTCTCTCGCTTCCTGTCCCTACAGAGATCAATAGGACATCCTCCAGTTGTGCTGTCATGTCGGACTCCTGAAAAACCATTTACCAGTAAGACTAAATCTTAGTTTCTACTGCGCTGGGGGAAGGGATGATAAGGCAGAGCTGCCTGGGCACCTATGAGGTTGACGCGGCCCCTGGGCACTTGCGAGCCCTCATTTGCATATCCTACTAAGATGATTTTTGCCAGTTTTATAAGTCCACGATTGCTTATAAAGGTAACGTTTTTATCAACTGTAATGCTGCTAGAAAGCTATGGGAAGGGTTAAAAAGGTGAAACTGTGATGACAGACTCCCTTTAAGCCTCATTCACACAGTCAGTGATTTCTATCACTGATTTTGAGCCAAAACCAGGTGCGGCTCTAAACACAGAACAGGTGCAGACCTTTGCCTTATACCCTATGTCTGTGGAGGCTCAAATCCTGGTTTTGGCTCACAATTCAGATGCAAGCAGTTTAGCCTCTTAGATGCGGTTGTCAATGATGACCTCCATATCTAAGGCTACTTTCACACTAGCGTTCGGCTGTCCGCTCGTGAGCTCCGTTTGAAGGGGCTCACGAGCGGACCCGAACGCTTCCGTCCAGCCCTGATGCAGTCTGAATGGATGCGGATCCGCTCAGACTGCATCAGTCTGGCGGCGTTCAGCCTCCGCTCCGCTCGCCTCCGCGCGGACAGCTGAACGCTGCTTGCAGCGTTCGGGTGTCCGCCTGGCCGTGCGGATCCGTCCAGACTTACAATGTAAGTCAATGGGGACGGATCCGTTTGAAGATGCCACAATATGGCTCAATCTTCAAGCGGATCCGTCCCCCATTGACTTTACATTGAAAGTCTGGACGGATCCGTCCGAGGCTATTTTCACACTTAGCTTTTATATGCCAAAATAATGCAGACAGATCCGTTCTGAACGGAGCCTCCGTCTGCATTATTATGATCGGATCCGTTCAGAACGGATCCGATCGAACGCTAGTGTGAAAGTAGCCTAAGTGGTTCCTTTGCTGTGATGCACTTCGTCTTTCCGCAGAGTTAAAATAAACAATAAAAAAATAAAAAAAGATTATGGGCATTGCCATGTCCCAAAATGCCTCAACCATTACAATATAAAAATGTTTATCCAATACAGCGAATGGCTTAACGGAAGAAAAACAATTAGCAATTTTTTCACTTACACGGAAATAAATATATATATATATCATGAATAAATTGTGATGCAAAAGTAATACACACACTCCAAACTGGTATCAATAAAAACGACAGATTGCCCTGCAAAAATGAGCCCCCACGCAGCACTGTAGACATAACTATAAAAAAAGTTATTTTTTCCAGTATAAAAAAACAACAAAAACTATATAAATGTAGTATTGTTGTAATCGCACTGACCCAGAGAATGAAGGGAACAGGCCAGTTTTACTGCAAAGGGATTGCCTTAGAGATGAAAAACTTAAAAAAAAAAACTGTGGCAGAACTGCATTTTTGGGGGTCCAATTCCACCCCATTTGGGTATTTTTCCCCACTTCCCACAGTGTTGTATGGAATAGTAAATGGTAGCATTAAAAAGTACAATTTGTCCCACAAAAAACAAATCCTCATATGGCTATGTAAAAATAAAAATATTATGGCTTCAAAAAGGCAGAAAGGAAAAAATGAAAATGCAAAAATGTAGGGGAAGGAAAACTCGTCCTGCAAAAGGAACAACCCCAAATACAGCTATGACAGAGCAATGTGCATGGCAAGGGGGGCAAAAGACTTCCTTTAATAAAGCTTCCTCGACCTAGTATATTGGATATCTGCAAGAACTTTCAGCACTAGAAGGAAACCCGTCTCCATGGAGATACACGGGAGATTCTGATTCGTTCAGTCACTTCACGCTCAGATTATGGCGTCGTCACTAAAGAGCGCCCATGACGTCTTCTGCAAGCAGCAACCTCCAGTGGTCATAGAGTTGGAAAGCAAAGGCGACGCTCTTCTTGTACGCCAGGCAAGGTCAACTCTATGGGTCTTTATGCTTAACTCCGGCGCCATCTGCTGGCTGTGCAGTGGTAGCGCAGGAGTCTGAATGGACGTGCTTCCTGTAAGTGACATTTTTTTTTCCATACATTTGCTCGCTTTTTAGAATAGAAACAGAAGGTTGGGATTACACAAGACTGCAGCACTGTGGAGGGGTCCAGCCGGCTGACATTGCTGGGATAGCGTGAGGTAACTGACAGGAGTGTATTGTGAGTGGAGGCAGAACCATGAATTGTCATACATCTCCATACACACTGAGCTCTAGGTATTAAAATGTAGAAGTGGCCTCATTACCTCCTTGGTGAACAGCAGGGGGGCCCTGGGCAAGAGCAGCCTATAGGGCCCCCATTTGTTAGCTATAAGGCAATGTGATCTAGGGCACATAGTTCTCACGTTCTGCCCCCTGAAGTCCTGCACTAGGCATACCACAGTGTAGAAGATGGGCACAAGCCCCCTCCTCCCGGACATCAAACCTCCAATAAATGCACAAAACACTCTGCATATGGTTACAAGGGCTCATGCACGCGACCGTATGTATTTTGCGGTCTGCAAAAAATATGAATGACGTCCGTGTGTGTTCCATATTTTGCGGAACAGAACTGCTGACCTCTAATAGAACATTACTATCCTTGTGCGTAATGTGGACAATAAAAGGACTGTTCTATTGTTCTATATTTTTGTGGAGCTGAAATACGGAAACGGAATAAGCACGGAGTAACTTCCCTTTTTTTTCTTTTGCGGACATATTGAAATGAAAGCAAAAAAAGATAGAGTCTCTGTTAAATACACCAATATCCTCGAGCGCTGCAAGTCTGAAGACAATGTGGGAAAAGTCTATTACTTGGCGAAAATGTACGGAAAAAGACTGCGCTGCAAGAGGAAAATCTTCTCTGTGTATAAAGTTCACTTTTTAAATCTTCAACTAGTAGAATCACAAGCCACCTCACAATCCAACATTAGTGTGCAAACCTGTGGATGATGAAAACGCACTATGGTGTAGCAGGTTCCAAACAACTAACGCTCCATGTGAACAAATTTATACTCACAAGATCCCTTGTAAGTGAAGGCGTGTAAAGATATCGATGGTATCAAGATAGAGCTCTGTAGAAAAGAGGACTATAGCGTAGTATATCACAACACTTAAAATGCCTGCAAACAGATTATACTTACAGGGCTTCACTTGTCAGGTGCGCATATACGATTTTCTGTAGGTCGCTCAGATCCTGGATTACAACCATACTCGATGTCCAAAAATGTCCAGACGAAGCATCAACGCGAAACCCGGGTCGGGCTATATTCCTGATTTTTATATGTTTTAGCTGTAATTTTTTACCAATATTAAATTGTTTTCAATCTGACCTCTGGTACGCACATACTTCTCTTGTGACCTATTCCCTTGAGAGTTTTTGGACATCGAGTATGGTTGTAATCCAGGATCTGAGCGACCTACAGAAAATCGTATATGCGCACCTGACAAGTGAAGCCCTGTAAGTATAATCTGTTTGCAGGCATTTTAAGTGTTGTGATATACTACGCTATAGTCCTCTTTTCTACAGAGCTCTATCTTGATACCATCGATATCTATACACGCCTTCACTTACAAGGGATCTTGTGAGTATAAATTTGTTCACATGGAGCGTTAGTTGTTTGGAACCTGCTACACCATAGTGCGTTTTCATCATCCACAGGTTTGCACACTAATGTTGGATTGTGAGGTGGCTTGTGATTCTACTAGTTGAAGATTTAAAAAGTGAACTTTATACACAGAGAAGATTTTCCTCTTGCAGCGCAGTCTTTTTCCGTACATATTGAAATGAAAGGTTCCGCATGCGGTCCACAAAAAAAAAAACAGAAAGAAAATCTGTTTGTGTGAATGAGCCCTCAACGTTATAAAGTTGGGGAGCCCAAATGTTCACAACACCACACTGGCAAGCCTGGCGCTGCCACTACTATATCCAGCTGCCCACAGCTATGGATCAGTTGTTCTCATCTGCTCCAAGACAAAAGGTAGCCATTGATCACCGAGGTCATCCTTCATGACTGCCTGGGCCAGTCCTAATAGGGACCTGCTCCATTGGTTTTGCTGATCCCACCACTTCCCCTATGAGCCACTTTTCAGTAAAGGTAATGGTATCCTCACCCACAGTCCCTTAACCAGCCGCCGGGTGAATGGTGTAATATTGAAAAAATGGGGAGGAAAAAAACCCTCATATTGGTGTTTTTTGAAAGCGCTAGAACAGGGGTCAGCAACCTTCAGCACTTCCCAGCATGCTCCGTTCATTTCTATGAGAGTTCAGAGAATAGCAGAGCACGTATGTATGCTGGGAGTTGTAGTTTCACAACAGCTGGAGTGTCGGAGGTTGCCTACTCCTGCTGTAGAAAAAATTTGAGGTATTCCCATCACAGACAATGGGGGAAATATCGCTATGATATACCCCCATTGTCTGATAGATGCGGGTCCCACCTCTGGGAACCGCACCTACACCGAGAACAGAGCGGGGAAGGTGGCGGAGGGTGCACTGCTCATGCGCAGCCTCTCTCTATTCATTTCTACGGGGCCGGCGAAAATAGCCAAGCGCTGGCTCAGCTATTTGCGTCGGCTCCATAGAAATGAATGGGAGCAGTAGCCGCACTAGCGCAGTGCGCTACCATTTACTTGTATGGGGAGAGCATTTGGCGGTGGCTGGACCCCGGAAACCCAGGGTCCTCCAGCCACCACTCTCCCGGCCCTGTTCTCGGCGTAGGTGCAGGTTCCAGAAATGGGACCCACACCTATCAGATAATGGGGGCATATCCTAACGATATGCCACCTTTGTCTGTGATGGGAATACCCCTTTAATAAAGTTTAGTTAATAAGTTACACGTGCCCCAAAATGATGCCATTGAAAAATGCAAATCATCCCCCCAAAAATCAGCTCACATTTAGCTTCAGTGATGGGGGGGGGGGAAACTAAACAGGTATTGCTTTCAGAATGCAACAATGAATAAAACCTTAAGGGCTGTTTCACACGAGCGGATGCCGTGCGTGACATCCGCTCCGTGAAAGAGTGCCAAGACCCGATGCAGACTGCAGAGGCACGGAGCAGTAACATGACTGATAATGCTCCGTGCCTCTCTGTGATCTCTTTACTACGAAATCACAGCGAGATAAAGTTGTCACCGTGATTTCGTAGTAAAGAGATCACAGAGAGGCACGGAGCATTATCAATCATGTTACTGCTCCGTGCCTCTGCAGTCTGCATCGGGTCTTGGCACTCTTTCACGGAGCGGATGTCACGCACGGCATCTGCTCGTGTGAAACGGCCCTAAAGGGGTTGTCTCATCTTGCCGTTACTAGTCTCAGCAGCAGTGTGCTGTTTGTCCCCTAGACAGATCAGCTTCAGCTCGGCCTGTTGCCGCTTCCCCACTGCAGTACTACACTGCTTCCAGCTTCTGACTGATGTCTGACTGGTGCTGCAAGATGAGAATTAAGAGGTGGAAGTGGAGGAGGAGAAGGGGGGTTGTAGCCACTTATGTAGGTGGTGGCAGAAATCCTGATGGAAGTAGGGCCTGCAATCCTTGGTGTTGGTAGCACCTGTGCCATCCCAGGGTGCGACTTGCTCCCGGCCTTCACAACTTTCACCCAGTGTATCGTCAGGGAAATGTAGCATCCCTGGCCAAAAGCACTTTCCATGTGTCGTTAAGTGGACCTTTCCAATAACTGCGTCGTTCAGGGCACGGGTGATGTTATGGGACACATGCTGGTGTAAAGCGGGGATGGCACACCGGGAAAAATAGTGGCGGCTAGGGACTAAGTAACGAGGGACGCCCAAAGCCATCAGGCTGCGGAAAGCCTCTGTGAGACACAAATATCGGTTGACTTATTGGCAACTGTGTCTCATCATCATCATCATCATCATCCACCTCGTGAAACACTAATTGCCGTTCCTCACCGTCCTCTTTTTCTGACTGTGGATGCTCGCGTTTTGGGAATCGGTGCACAAGATCTCATGTCCAAATCAAGGAATGACGATGAAAAGAGCTCCTCGGAATATCAGAGTGTGGGATCACTTGTTTCCCAAGACTCTCCATGGTGGGAGGAAGGAGGAACAGGGTGAGGATTCTGTTGACCAGACTCTTGGCTACTGAGACTGGACTTTGTGGAAGACAGGGTGGTGCTTAACCGACTGGAAGCATTATCTTCTGCAATCCAACTGACCACCTGGTCGCACTGGTGTGACTTCGAGAGTGGTGTCCTGCAAACTGGGACATGAAGCTAGGTATCGTGGATGAATGTGTTTCTTGTGCTCTGGCAGCAGGCACAGTTTCACCGCATTCAGGGCCAAGGCCTCTGCGTGCACCATCAGCAGCATGGCCACTTACCCGTCCCTTACTGCTCGCCTTGAGCATGTTAAATGGTATATATGCTTGCAAGTATGTCACACGTACACTAGTGCAGGTTTTGTAAGTGTATGCGCAAATAAATTAAGCTGAATGTCGCTGATATTTAGGATGGGCAAACGTTATACAGGAGATGTACCGCAGGTAATGTCGCTGTCAGCAGCGGCCAAACAATTGCGCTTAATGTCACAGATATTTAGGATGCGCAAATGTAACACAACAGATGTAGCAGAGGTTGTGTTATTGTCCGCAGAATGCATGTTCCGAAATAATTATATGCTGCTGGTGATGATGGGAAATATGCCTACAAAATATTTATGAACTGTAGAAGCTTTGCAACAGGTCTTTGAAAAAATAGGCTGGCTCCTGCACAGAAAACAAATAGGGTACTGTCTCTTTAAGGATCTCTGTTCATCTGCCCCTGTGTTGTCCCTATTGATAAAACCTGACTTTCTACCTTACTCAATATATCTTCTTCATAACCCCAACACTGTCCCTGCAAGATCCTAAAGTGGCTGTCTTCTTGTGTATCCATTGCAGATAGGCTGAGCTCTCACTGACGTCTGTGCTTCAGAGCTATGATAGAGCCTGACAGAGCAGCCAGTATCCTCCCTCCTGATTGGCTGACTGCAAAGCATTCTGGGCAAGCGCCCTGGCCAGGGCCTTACTCGAGGTCATATGATCCTCCACCTTCATCTTTCCTGTCCTGTTTCCTCTCTAGTGTACTGATTTTTAAAAGTAAAACAGTGAGTTCTGTTTTGAAAAACGAATCGCCAAAACCACGTTTGGAAGAAGAATTTTTGTGAAATTCATGACAGAATTGTTTAGAATCGATTCGCTCATCTCTTGTTTAATCAGATTCCTGTGTGATTGACTTTAATTCTGTACTGTATCAATTTTTTTTTCTTTTTTTAGATGTGGAGCAATGTTTTTTACAAATGTAAAGACAATTTGGACCAGAACTGCTAAACGTCATTCTTTCCAAATCTTATTATCGATAAGATGTCCTCACGCGCAGTCCTTTGGAACCAGCGGTATAAAAAAACACCAGGAAGGACTAATAAATCCAGTACGACTCTTAGCTCATAGTCACAGACGTTTAGATGTTAATGGCAGGAGTCCTTTGTTTGCATCATACGTGTCTCTCTCACCCCGGCCCAGGACTATTGCCTCGGCCGCCCCCCTGGCTGCTGCTTCTACAGGGCAAGCGAACAGCGATTATGGCATCTTTGCAAAAATGGCCGACTCTGCACCTGTTCATTTGGCGGAGAACGTGCTAACATCTATTCAGGAAGTTACAGGGCTACCATGGTGGGCGAATATAATGTGCACAACAGTAGCGCTGAGAACAGTGGTCACCCTCCCTCTGTCAATATATCAGATGCACATTCTTGGCAAGGTGCGTATTCTGCTGCCTTCTACTTGATGTATTCTCTATGCTGTTGAGGAAGTTACTTCTAGGATATGCCATAAGAAGGGTGAGCAGCTCTTAGCCGGCCAGAATTCCCCCTCTGGCTACAAGTCCTATTAATACTAACCTACCTGCTTACAGTAGCACCCACTTAACTCCCCCCTCCCATCATATCAGGGTATAATCAGACTGGCTGGATTATTGCACTAATCAAAATGGAAGAAATCCATTCAGATGAATGTCACTCATTTTCAGCCGCAGAAATTTGTGGAACAAATCTTCCGGATGTGAATATACCATAAACCGCTGACAATGGGGTTAAATTGAAGTACGTGCCGTATATAACACATCCCATCCTGCACTGGTTTGCAAACAGCTCAACCTTCTTTTAGCCCTAGATCTTGCCTTTGGGAGGCAATAAGTTGGTGCTTGTTAGTAGGGATCGACCGATTATCGGTTTTACCGATATTATCGGCCGATATTCAGGATTTTGAACGTTATCGTTATCGGCATCTATTTTTCCGATATTCTGATAACATATGGGGTCAAGGATTGCGCTGCTGACAGCGCTCTCCGTGTTCCCTCAGCAGCACAGGGGAGAAGGAAGCAGTGTCTCCCTCCCCCTTTGCTGCTGCTGCCGCTGCCGCTGCCACCAATGAGAGGAGGGAGGACTAGAGGAGGGGAGGGTCTGTGTCCACTGCGCCACCAATGGAGATAACTCTCTCATTAATTCATATACAGGAGGCGGGAGCTGGCTGCAGAATCACATAGCCGGCTCCCAAACTCTATGAGCGGTAGCTGCGATCTGCGGTAGTTAACCCCTCAGGTGCCGCGGATCGCAGCTAACGCTCATAGAGGTCAAGTGAAAAGATAGATAAAGGATGGGCTGTGAACACCTGAAACGTCAAAGAGGACATCTCAAGGTGGCCCTGCCATCATCTAAAAACAAACAATAGACAAACAAACAAATAACAACGCCACTCTCAGCAATAAATAGGTAATATTAGTGGCCCCTGAACGAGCCTCAGGGTAAATAATTAACACCCAAGTGAATACCAATAAAACTAGCGTACTCTTTGTGCTATGTATTAACGGTATTTTAGGAGAAGAGATAGCATGAGAAAGGCAAATATACCCTGAATAACGTGTTGAATTAAAATATACACTAAATAAGTGTTAAATTAAAATCAAGGCAGGGAGACACCCTGATGCACTCACTTCACGGGGGGTGTGCCACCAGGATAAAGCTCAAGACACCTGGAGCAGAATTCCCCAGCCAAGATCGCCTGTAGTATATAGAAGATATGACGTCAGCGCTCCGATTGTACCAAGATGGAATTACACGGCACGTGGAACAGCGGCTCTTCATCAATCTTTTTTTATTCAAATATAAAATGGCTCAATGCGTTTTGGGGAGAACAAATAGTCCCCTTCATCAGGAGCAAAGTATAGAGGTCGGGAGCCGGCTATGTGATTCTGCAGCCAGCTCCCGCCTCCTGTATATGAATTAATGAGTTATCTTCATTGGTGGTGCAGTGCGCCCCCCCAGTATTAATCATTGGTGGCAGTGGCCACAGGGTCCCCTCCTCCTCACTGGCAGTTCTGATCGGAGCCCCAGCAGTGTAATGCTGGGGCTCCGATCTGTTACAATGGCAGCGAGGACGCTGCTGAAGCCCTGGCTG
Organism: Bufo gargarizans; assembly: GCF_014858855.1. Taxonomy (NCBI): domain Eukaryota; kingdom Metazoa; phylum Chordata; class Amphibia; order Anura; family Bufonidae; genus Bufo; species Bufo gargarizans. The sequence continues at coordinate 266,368,808 of NC_058080.1, forward strand.
CCATAGTCGGCTCTCTGCTGCTGTGTGCACAGAGTAGCAGGGACAGTGTGAGGTCCTATCACGGTGAATAGGACAAGGGTTCTAGTCCCTAAGGGGGCTAATAGTTAAAAAAAAAAAACACACCAAAATATTTCTGTAAAGAATAAATCAAGGCAACTGGACGTACTGTAGATTTCTTGAAAACGTTTCACTCGTTCTTCCAATGAGCTTTCTCAATTCTGAGTGATTGTACAAAAATTCTGGGAATAAATATGTAACTGAATCCACATCTGGTAATTATACCCAGCATTGGGTCAAAGGTGTTGATTTCATTATCCTATTTGGAGTCAGTAGGTGATAAATACTTCCCAGAAAAAGGTGTCAAGACAGCATTATACGTGGCAGACAATATATGTCTAACCCCCCCCCCCCCCCCCACCTCTATTCAAGCTTGGCTTCTCCATTTTTACGTAGATGGCCTCCTTCACGCCTCGTTTGTACCAATCGGCCTCCTTATCCAAAACACGTACTTGACTGTCTTCAAAGGTGTGACCTGTTCCTTTTAGATGTAAGTACACGGCATCCACAGATCCCCCCCCATAACAGTGTCCTTTACAGATCCCCAGTAATAGTGCCACCCACAGACCACCATTAGTTCCAAACCCACCAAAAGCACACCTTTTGGTCAAAAATAATTTTTTTCTTATTTTCCTCCCCAAAAACCTAGGTGCGTCTTATGGGCCGGTGCGTCCTATAGGGCGAAAAATACGGTACATGGAGGGCCTTCCCCAGGGTAGAGGCGATGATACATGGCCCGATCAATGATTTTGTCCTTTTCTAGTTGTTGTAGTAGTTCTATAACCTTCCTCTTGTAGCCACTGGTTGGAGGGGTTAGACATCTATTGTCTGCCACGTATAATGCTGTCTTGACACCTTTTTCTGGGAAGTCTTTATCACCTACTGACTCCAATTAGGATAATGGGATCAACACCTTTGACCCAATGCTGGGTATAATTACCAGATGTGGATTCAGTTACATATTTATTCCCAGAATTTTTTGTACGATCACTCAGAATTGAGAAAGCTCGTTGGAAGAACGAGTGAAACGTTTTCAAGAAATCTACAGTACGTCCAGTTGCCTTGATTTATTCTTTACAGATATATACCCTGACCTGGATAAATGAGAACCTTCACAGACACACCAAAATATTAATTATAAATGAAAAATAAAGATTTACCCCCCCCCCCCCCAAAAAAAAAAATACACGTTATTAACAATAAACATTCATTTTCAGCAGATTTGTGTAGGAATTTTTATTTATTTAAAAAAAAAAAAAAAATTCACAGAATATCTGTATAAATTATCGGCTATCGGCCTTAAAGTTCACAGATTATCGGTATCGGCCCTAAAAAAATCAATATCGGTCGATCCCTACTTGTTAGGCCTCATTCACACGACAATGTTCGTTTTGTGGTCCCCAAACTGTGGATCCGCAAAACACAGATGCCGGCAGTGTGCATTCCGCATCTGAACTGAACTTCCTGAGCTCAATAGAGCAGTTCTATTGTTGTCTGTGATACAGACAAGAGTGGGGCATGTTCTGTTTTTTGTTTTTTTTTGCGTTGAAGTGAATGGAAAAAAAAAGCGGATCCAAACCAGGCCTTACAAGTGCGCTCATCCATTACTCCTCTGTAATGAGGATAGCCTTTCCCAAAAACCTTTGGATAGAATTCTCTACTGTCACCCATATCGCCAGCCCATGAGTTGTTTTAAAAACCTTTGCTTTCTCTTCAGCTAGGTGGAAAAATTACAGTCAGAAATTCAAAATTTAGCAAAGGAACTTCGGTATGAGGTGGCTGTTTATGGGAAGCAGCATGGCTGGAGCGACAAAGTTGCAAAGTAAGTTGTTTGTAGCTTCTAATGGTTATATTTTTGTATATTGGGTGGTGTGAGGGTGTAGCCGTATTTGGTGAGCACATTTTATGGCAGCCCTAATTTGCCACACGTTACTTCTCCTTTACATTCGGCAGCCATTTTTGGATTGTGGAGCATTTTAATCTAAGCTGTTAGAGCTTTGGAATGAGAAGAAAAGTAGCTTAATCTGATCATCTGCTTGCATGTATCTTGTCCCCAGACACACAGCGCCTTACTGTGACTTTTAAATAGAGCAGAAGGTAGTGACGTGCAAGATTACTCTGTATATGAGGGACTTATCTGTACATGACTGTGCTCCAACCAATTAACCCACTAGCCCTCATTCCATTCTCACACTGGTCAAGGAAGTTTATGAAAATGTGACGTGTATATTATATAGCGGAGATGTGATCTTCACATTCAGGTTCCCTGTGAGGATGTGCCTATGGGTCATTCAGTGGGGCTAGTCTGCAGCTTTTCTATGCAGAATCTACTGAAATAGTGAACATGGTCATTATTTTCTGCAGAGTATTTGTTTGCATGGCAGATTTAAAGGGGTTATCTGAGGTTGGAAATGCTCCCCTATACGCCCGGACCCCTTGCACTGATTCTACTTACCTGGCTTCCCGCTTCCTGAGACGCTCCTGGTTCCCGCACTGCCGTCGCTGCTTCTCCCCGTATGCGGATGAAAACAGCCGGTGTCGGGGAGGAGCCTCCCTATCATGGCGGGTGACGCTAGGGAGGCTCATCCCCCGCGACCACCTGCCATTGACTGCCTGACACCAGATGTTTTCATCCGCGCACAGGGAAAAGCAGTGGCGGCGGCGCAGGGAGCTTGGTAAGTAGAATCAGTGCGAGGGGCCCGGACGTATGGAGGGGCATTTTCCGCCTCGGATAACCCCTTTAAGTGCCGATTCTGTACCTAAATCCTTATCAGATCAGTGATGATGAACATACCCTAAGATCTTTGCTGCTATTTGCAGGATCCTGAAGACGCAGTACACATCATTTCACTTTCCAGTTGCTGACAAGTCACTATCTTACATCGACCTATTACTATAATCATATACCTGCCAAAAGATTTATAAAACTAGTTGCTGTTCACATCAGAACACTATGTAGAAAATGATATTCACATATCGAACATTAATGCTTTAGGAAAGTCTAAAAACCCTTTCACTTTTTCACATTTTGTTATGTTGCGGCCTTGTACCAAAATAAAAAAAAATCTAGTTTTACCCAACAATCTCAACATCATTCATGAGGAGAAAGTGATAAGGAATGCTGATTTATTGTAAAGGACATAAGTATTCAGACCCTTTACTCAGGCTTTAGTTGTAGCATCCAGTCTTCTTGGATATGATGCCACAAGGTTTGCACACCTACATTTGGGGATTTTTTTGCTATTCTTCTCTGCAGTTCACTTCACGCCTTGTCAGGCTGGATGGGGACCATCAGTAGACAGTCATTTTCATGTATTTCCAGAGATGTTCAATTGGGTTTAAGCAGTGGCGTAGCGTGGGTTGCCAGCACCTTGCGCAATCCAAAAATTCCCCCCCCCCTCCCTGAGCCTGTGGGCAGATAATGTAGTAGATGACTTGCAGTCCTATGTAACTCAACAGATAACACAGTGATAACTGGTTATAATGTGGTAGATGGGTGTGAGGACCCAGAATTCAGAAAGCATACAGTGTGACCTGAAGTCTGGGGCCGGTCTTTGGCAGTGTGGGCAAAATTCTCAATCTCCTCCCCCCAACCCTACCATGAAACAGATATTTGGATGGACATTATTATTATTATTATAACGGCCACTCTTATTAGTATAATGTCCTCCGTCCTCCTCTCTCTGCTCCTCCCCCACCCCATAGTGCCCCAGTACCTTCGCAATTAGGGTAGAGTACATACATAAAAAAAAAAAAAAAAAATACTTACCTCTCTTCATCACAGCTTGTGGCATCCAGGCACAGACTGTCACAAACGCCTCACTGTGCCTTCCGGCTCCACGTCGTCTCACGAGACCTGACGCAGGAGGTCACATTGAGGTAATCGTGACCTCCTTCGTCGCATAACAGAGGAGATGGGAGCCATAGGCTCCCGTGGCCCTCATTAAAATGCCTGCTGCCTGGTGCACCCCTGCAATTTGGTGCCCGTGGCAACTGCCCCCCCCCACCCCCCCCCTCACGCCAATGGGTTTAAGTCAAGGCTTTAGCTGGGCCACTCAAGGACATTGACAGACTTGTCCCTAAGCCACTCCTGTGTTTTCTTGGCTGTGTGCTCAGGATTATTGTCTTGAGCACTCTGGATAAGGTTTTTATTAAGAATACTTTTAAAATGGTTGCAAAACCTAACTTGTATAGCTAGAAACATAATTGATGCAAGCTAAATTGGTCATTTGATGCCTGTAAGAATTATTTAGTTCTTACTATTGTTTAAAATGTCTTTAATAAAAAAGTTTAAAAGAAAAAAAAAAGAATATCTGTACTTTGCTCCATTCAGCTTTCCTACCCAGTCTCCTTGTCCCACCTTCTGAAAAAGACATCCACTGCATGATGCTACCACCACCATGCTCCACTGTAGGGATGGTATTGGACTGGTGATGAGCAGTACCTGGTTTTCTCCAGACTTGACGCTTAGAATTGAGGCTAAAAAGTTCAATCTTTGTTTCATCAGTCCAGAGAATCTTGTTTCTCACAGCCTGGGAGTCATTTAGGTGCTTTTTTATTTTTTTATTTTTTGCAAACTCCAGATGGGGGCATTCATGTATCTTTTGTTGAAGAGAGGCTTCTTTCTTGTCACTCTGCCATTAAAGCCCAGATTGATGGAGTGCTGCAGTGATGTTTGACCTTCTGGAAGTTTATCCTATCTTCACACAGGATGTTTGGAGCTCCTCCAGAATGACCATTCGGTCCTTGGTTATCTCTCACCTGCTTATTTAAGTTGGTTGGGTGGCCAGCTGTAGGAAGAGTCCTGGTTGCTCCAAACTTATTTTATTTAAGAATTATGGAGTTCTTGGGAACTTTCAGTGCAGCTGAATTTTTTTGTATCCTTCTCCACACAATCCTGTCTCTGGACGTTAAAGGCAGTTCTTTCCTCCTCATGGCCTGGTTTTACTCTGATACGCTGTCAGCTGTGAGACCTTATAGATAGGGCTGTGTCTTTCCAAATCTTGTCTACTGAATTTACCACAGGTGGACTCCAGTCAATAAATGATCAAGATAAATAGGAGGCCCCCAGAACTAAATTTCAATTGTCATAGCAAAGGGTTTGAATGTCTGAATACTTATGCCTATATGAAATGTCTTCCCTTTTAATACATTATCAACATTTCTAATATTCTGTTTTCAGTTTGTCATTATGGGGGATTGAGTGCAGAATGATGGTGGATAACTAGATTTTTATTTTTTTATTTTTTTTATTTTAGCACAAGGCGGCAACATAACAAAATGTGAAAAAAGTAAAAGGGTCTGAAGACTTTTCAAATGCACTGTATATATTGGACTATACTAATTTGTGATGTGTGTATATATAAGGCTACATGCACATGACCATCGTGTGTTTTGCGGCAAATTGCAGATCCGCAAAACACGGATGGCGTCCGTGTGCGTTCTGCAATTTGCCGAACGGCACAGACAGCCATTGATATAACTGCCTATCCTTGTCCGCAAAACGGACAAGAATAGGACAGGTTATATTTTTTTGCGGACCACAGAACGGAGCAACAGATGCGGACAGCACACGGAGTGCTGTCCGCTTCTTTTGCAGCCCCATTGAAGTAAATGGGTCCGCATCTAAGCCGCAAAAACTGCTGCTCGGATGCGGACCAAAACAACGGCCGTGTGCATGAGGCCTAATGCAGATTCAACACCACAAATCTGCAACGTTACTCAATACACTTCATGTATATGGTGTTCTACAAAACCTCATTCACAATCTGAGGTTTTGCGAGCATGCAGTAGAATGTGTTATTTAGCACATATTTGCTTTGGATTTTGCCAATTATAATGCAAAGGTTGAAATCTGCATCAAAATCTCAATGCAATACAGATTACTGGCTATGGCTTTTTTTCAGATGGCTATGTGTGGTCCGGGAAAAATAGTCTGTGTCTTGGCTACATTTCCCAGGTCAACTGTGGCGCATCAGACCTGACCTCACAGCATCTTGGGGATGATGCTTTCAGTACCTGGTTGACCTCAAAGTTTACCGTACAGTACACACAGTGTCGTGTGAGTACAGTACGATTGATCTGCCTCTGAGAAGGAACTCATAACATCATAAATCACTATGATGCTGTGAGTTTGGGTCAGACAAGCCATAGTCAGTCCGGGAACTAATGGCCCAGTTTTTGCAGACCGCACACAACAGCCAACATATGTCTTTAATTAAAAAATATTCTACAGTTTTCAAGCCAGCACCTTGATCCGAACACTTTTGTTATTCCATGGAATTAAAAAGTTTGCATAGCCACTGAGTCATTCAATAGAATGTATCTCTATAGCACCGCCTGGTGTTTGTTCTTTTTCTTATGTCTTTGTCCTGCTCACTGAGATGGTCGCACATGCTCAGTTTCATCCGTAGACTGTCTCCTGAGCTGTGATAGGGAGAGCATGGACACGCCCCCTGAGCTGCAGCAGAAAATACACTCCCCTTGAGCTGTCAGCTTGATATAAATCTAGCAGAGCAATGAATGGGGAGATCTCTGGATCCATGTGAGGTACAGGGCTGAAGTGGCTGAATTTTAGGTGGCTTTATTAGGGCTACATTTTCTTTTAGACTACATGCAAAGTGGTACAGGTAGACTTGCAGAAATTCTGCATGAATTGCTATATGGTTTTCTGTGCATTTCTGCACCAAATCTGCATAAAGATCTGCATGTGTTACTTGCAGCTTTTGGTGCAGATATGATTTTGCTGCAGATCTCACACTTCCATTGAAAATTGGACAAACAAATGACATGCTTCTCCAATTAACTTGCTGTATAGCGGTCTCTTGGACATAAATTGCAACTGTTTTGCACCTTAGTTATGGATTATATGCTTGTGTATATGTTAAGCATTTTTGAGTCATTGAATAACAAGGTCATTAAAGGGGTATTCCCATCACAGACAATCGGGGGCATATATGGGGCTGATGGAAATAGCCAAGTCAGCACTTTGCTATTTTCAGTGGCCCCATATAAATAAATGGAGGATGGCTCTGCATGCGCAGTGCGCCCTCCACCACTTTCCCCGCTCCATTTTCAGTGTAGGTGCAGGTCCCATTGTCTGTGCTGGGAATATCCCTTTAAATAATATATTCAATATGAGAGAGAATCTTAATCGCACATCCTCATTACTATGCTTTTGATATAACAAACGTTTTAAATATCAGCATGATAAGACATGGCTATACAGCACTATTATCAATCTATTGCTGTGCACTATTAGGAGGCATTAGCTCTTTGCACCTGTTCACATTATGCAGTGCTGGACGGTGGCTGTCGCTGCTTTTGTGCTGTGCTGGTGGAGTGATGGGGCCCAGGGCCTAGGTGGCTTTGCTGCACAGTGAAGGCGCTGTGTGGCTTCTGGGTCCCATTGCCTGCTGGAGTGGTGTGGGGGCGAGATAGTCGCTGCACAGTGCCGCGCCAAAGTTAGAGTGGGTCCCCGCTTGAAGAGGCAACCTTGTCATGGTAAGTGGGCCTATGCTCTTTGATCAAACTGTATACTAATGCCTCCTAATAGTGCACAGCAATAGATTGATAATAGTGCTGTATAGCCATGTCTTATCATGCTGATATTTAAAACGTTTGTTATATCAAAAGCATAGTAATGAGGATGTGCGATTTAGATTCTCTCTCATATTGAATCCCTTTAAATAATCCTTGCAGCCTGATAATATGTATGTTTTCCCTATTTGCAATACAGGTTTCATTTCCGTAAAAACTTGAAAAGGTTAATAACAGAGCTCTATGTACGAGATAATTGTCATCCCTTTAAAGCCAGCCTGATCATGTGGATCCAAATACCCTTGTGGATCTTTGTTTCTCTGGCTCTAAGGAATTTCAGCTTTAATACAAGTGGATCCAATGCAGGTAATTTTGATCTGCTGTTTGCTTGCATATAGCATGATGTCCCATCAGTGTCCTTTATGTTTGATAGTCCTGTTAAAGAAATGCCTGATGACAGGATTATTCAATGCCCATGTAATGCCTGCAGCCTGAGACAGCTGCACTGCATGGTTACCGTAGCTATTTCAGTTTTATACCTGGGAACTTTACCTTGGACGACCTGTCACTAACTCATCTTTATTAGAACTTGAGGCCGTTTTCATGATAATTTAAAGGGAATGTGTCGTCAGAAAATGATCTATTGTTTAAATAATATTTTTATGTTCAAAAATTATTTTAAAGATTTTATTTTTAATTTTCCATGTCAATATCTATATTTAAACAAAAACATTAAAATCTTATTGTTTTCCCACTTGCCACTAAGACTAATAATAGATGCCACTTTTTTGTCTGTACAGATCACTTCACTGCAGTTATCTGCTTATCTGTCATTCTAATCCTATCTGTAATACCAGCGCTGTGTATAGATAAGACAGGATCCGCCATTCACAATAGAGGATTGTCAAAGTTTGCCTATTCTTTCCTTGTACAATGACTTCTGCACAGAGCATGCCTAGAAAACTATCCCAATAGGTCCCCTCCTGACCATTGTGTCTTGACCATGGGGCTGCCATAAAGAAATTTTCTAAATGCTGTTCAGAAAAGCTCAGGCAAGGTGGCCTCCCCCCATAATCATGTTCAGGAAATAGATAAAAAAATCCAATCAGAAAATAAAAACATCAGAAAAAATATGTGCTACTATCTGGTAAGATAACTGGCAGATAAAAGTTTTAGTGACACATTTCCTCTAACAAGTTCAAGAGTGGTCCATTAAACCCCCTCCTAGACCAAGCACATTTTCCATTTTTTAGAGACCACGAGGCTGGGATAAGCCTGAGGTTTGGGGGGGTCCCGCGACTCATAGGGATAAGGGTCGCATGGTCAGCATCGGGCGGGCGACTAGACAACAAATCCCACAAAAGACACCGGTGTGGTAACAGCTGCAAGGCTGATGAACGTTAGGCTGGGAAAACTGCATGGGTTCATGTGTGTTTAAACGGTGACTTAGGCGAGTCAGGGATATACTCTGTTCAGGTGGAGCCCAGCCGGGCAGGCTTTCATTTAGTTTTGTATCGTTTGTTTGTGCTTGTGTCGCAATAAAGCACGAGTTGGGACATTAAAACCTGTTGCCTGCAAAGGTATTTGTGAGGATGATCCCCTGAAAGAAAGCTACCTCTCACAGTATATATAGTTTATGTTCAACAGGGTTGGGGTAGGAGGTGTGGAGTGTTTTTAATGTATTTCTTTTTTCTTATTATGTCCTTGCACAGCTAATGTACGTACAGTACCTTGCAAAAGTATTCACCCCCCCTTGACTTTTTTCGTGTTTTGCTACCTCAGAACCTAGAATTAACATGGACGTTAACCATGAACGTGAAGCAAACATCAAATAGGACAAAATAGCAGAAAAAGTCAATGTGCATAACTATTTACCCCCCTAAAGTCAATAACTTGTAGAGCCACCTTTTGCGGCAATCACAGCTCCAAGTCGATTTGGATAAGTCTTTATGAGCTTGCCACATATTACCACTGGGATTTTTGCCCATTTCTCCTTGCAAAACTGATCCAGCTCCTTCAAGTTGGATGGTTTGCGCTTGTGAACAGCAAACTCTAAGTCTGACCACAGATTTTCTATTGGATTGAGATCTGGGCTTTGACTAGGCCATTCCAACACATTTACATGTTTCCTCTTAAACCAGTCAAGTGTTGCTTTAGCAGTGTGTTTGGGGTCATTGTCCTGTTGGAAGGTGAACCTCCGTCCTAGCCTCAAATCGCGCACAGGTTTTGCTCAAGAATATCCCTGTATTTAGCACCATTCATCTTTCGCTCAACTCTGACCCGTTTCCCACTCTCGGCTGCTGAAAAAGATCCTCACAGCATGATGCTGCCACCACCGTGTTTCACTGTGGAGATGGTGTTCTTTGGGTGATGTAATGTGTTGGGTTTCAGCCAAACATAGCGTTATCTTTGATGGTCGAAAAGTTTGGTTATGATAGATTTGATGGTGCTCCTGGGGATCATCAAAGATTTGGATATTATTTTATAACCTAACCCTGACTTGCACCTCTCAACAACATTGTCCCTTACTTGTTTGAAGAGTTCCTTGGTCTTCATGGCAGTGTTTGGTTAGTGATGTCTCTTGCTTAGGTGTTGCAGCCTCTGGGGCCTTTCAAAAAAGGTGTGTATATGTAATGACAAATCACATGACACTTAGATTGCACACAGATGGACATCATTTCAGTAATTATGTGACTTCTGAAGGTAATTGGTTGCACCAGAGCTTTTTATGGGCTTCCTAAAAAAGGGGGTGAATACATACTGTGACACGGTGAGGGGTTGTGTCTGCCAAGGCAGGTATTTTCTTCCCAGAATGTGCGGCTGGGCTAGTTTCCAGCCAGGTGAGGTCAAGTACCGGACCGGAGTTTAAGTGCCGGTCCGGGTTTTGGCAGTACCTGGCTGTCCTTAAATAGGCAGCTGGGCTCAGCAGAGATGTCTCTGTTTTTGGGATCTGAGGCTTTGTGCCTTGCTGAAGGGCTGAGTGCCACATGCTGGGGAAACAGGCCCTCTAAAGCCTGCTGTGGAGTACTGGAGGCAGAACTGCCAGCGAGGTGACTTGTGTTATATGAAATTTCCATTGTGTGTGAATTAACACCTAGACTGCAAAGTTACGTGCCGTTTTGTGCAATTGCCTCAAGTATAAATAAACACTGACGTTTTGAGTTAAGAACTTGTATTTTGCCTCTGTACTGCGCCCGCTTGCCCTATCTACCAGAGCAAAATCCCACAATACACACATGCCAATTTTCTGTTTTCTATTTCCAAACAATATTTTCATTTATATATTTTTCTCATTTCACTTCACCAACTTAGACTATTGTGTTCTGATCCATCACATAAAATTCAGATGAACAAAACATTGAACTTAAGGCCTCATGCACACAATCACGGAACGGCACGGACAGCCATTAATATAACTGTCTATTCTTGTCCGCAAAATGCCAAAACTGTGGCTCTGATGCAGACCAAAACAACGGCCGTGTGCATGAGGCCTTAGGCTGTAATGTAACAAAACCGAAAAAAGCCAAGGGGGGTGACTACTTTTGCAAGGCACTGTACATGTACGGTGCTGGTAGCGAAAGGGTTAACTGTGGAAGATGTAATAAGAATCTTGGATGCAAAGCTCACTTCGCTCATCACTACTGATGGCCTATCCTGAGGATAGGTCATCAGTATTAAACTCTTTTTAAAGTAAACCAATTCTGCTCTTAAGAAATGAAAAGTGTGCTGTGATTGGTTGCTATGGTTTTCTTTTAGACAGTTTTCATTAATCTGCTCCTTAGGTTAGTTTAAAGAGCTGAACCCGGACATACCTCCATTTTCACCCAGGCAGCACCCCTGACTTGAGCATCGGAGCAATTCATACTAAATCGCGCAGGGCAAAGGCATTTTCAGGAGTTCCGGTGATGAACCGGCTGCTCCATGGGGCTGCCAGGAAGCCCAGTGATGTCACTGGCACTGATGGGCGGGCTTTAGTGCTTCCCTAGCCAGTAAAATAGCTAGGGCAGCGGTAAAGCATGCCCATCAGAGCCGGTGATGTCACTGAACACACTGCCGGGCGGAAGCTTCCGCCCGGTAGTGTGTTATTGTAAACAAGAGTCCTTGCCCTGCGTGATCTAGCGCAGCACAAGGGAGCGCATCAGAGCATGAGATCTCCGATTCTAGCATCAGCGGGGCAGCCTGGGTGAAAATATAGGAACCCGGACAACCCCTTTAAACCTGTACACAAAGGGGCAGGTTTAAGATGATGACATTGCAGGAAAAAGCTTTTTGGTGTTGGAATTTACAGGAACATTGTCTGCTGTGAGACATTTTCTGAATAAATTTGGTAAGTGTGCTCCACATAGAAACTGCATTTCAGGTGAAGCAATTTGAAACACTGCCTTTTTATGTCATGGGAAAAGTCTGGGCCACCAGAAACTTTGAGACTTTGGAAGAGAGAGTGAACAGGAGTCAAGCCTTGGACAAGCATTGTTCTAGAAAGTCATCCAGGCTGACTAGGATGGAACTACAAGTGGCACAAACCACTGTATGGTGTAAGATTACAAATTCTTCGGGAGCTGAAACTGGAAGACAAACTGAAACGCTGTGACTTATGCATTGACTTGCAGGGTCGATTGGAGGAGGATGAATTCTCTGACAGGCTGGTGTTCAGAGATGAAGCTACCTTTCACCTCAGTGGTAAGGTCAATCCCCACAATGTTAGAATCTGGGGCTCAGAAAACCCATGTGCCCTTATGGAGCACATGAGGAACTCGGCCAAAGTAAATTTGGGCAAAGTCTACAGTCCCTTCTTTTTTGCAGAGGATACGGTCACTGGCCGCACCTACTTGGAAATGTTAAGGGAATGGCTTATGCGACAGATAAAGATCTGCTAAACGTAGTCTGTCAGCAGGATGGCGCTCCTCATTTCCAGTTGGATGTTTGCCAATACCTGAACTAAACCCTGCCAGAAAGATGGATCGGCAGTGCCAGAATAAATGATTCACCATTGTTGCACTGGCCTCCATGGTCGCCAGATCTCATACCCTGTGACTTCTTTCTATGGGGCTACATCAAGAACTCAGTGTATTTGCCCTCCAGCCACAGGATCTAGATGACCTGAGACGACGTATCCCTGAAAAAGTGGAGTCCACATCTGAGGATATGCTGGCACACATCTGGACAGAACTGGACTTCTGTGTAGACAACTGCCGTGTCACCAACGAACACTTATAGTATATATAAAAAAATGTTGGATAAGATAGTGTGTCTTTTCATGTTAATAAATGTACAGTATGTTGTCTCGAGGCCATAATTTTGCACCATGCTTTTTGAATCGCCTTGTAAATTATGGGATTATGAACAGTACTCATGACTTGTAGGTAACTTTTTAGTGCTACAAAACTATGCATAAATGTTCTCTTTGGAACCCGTAGATGCCTGTATATCTCATGCACTACACCTGTTTGTACAGGGGCCACAAGTAATGTTAGAAAATATATGTGGTTTATTGCAATGTAAGGTTTCAGCCACTAGGTGGAGTTTTTACTTTCTGCTCTGGTTTCCCAGCGTTTCTGTAAGGCCCATACTCTTCTTATCTCAGTGCAGGTACCTTCTGCCTCTTGTGGTTATATCTCATTGTGTTTATTATTTTTGTATTGGTAAAAAGCAGAAATGATTTTTTTTCGCACTTGTAGAGCTGACATTACATTCAGTAGCCAGTTTGTCTCAGACATCGTTGTGTGACCTTTTGAATACACCCATATATCTATACACTACTGTATGTAGACATTTATATATATGTGCCAGCGTATTCCTTAGCTCTGTACAGACATAGTAACCATTCACATCAGTTTATTTCCTCAGTTTTCCTATTTCATATACACTGAGCCAATTTTATATAACTCCAATTAAAATGGAAACTGGAGTACTTGTTGGAAACCCACACAAACACAGGGAGAACATAGAAACTCCCATGCAGGTGCATGCTTGGATTGAAACCAAGGACCCAAGTGATATGCTCCCCACTGAGCCATCATGCTACACTGCATGTCAACACACATATCCGTCCACCGAAAATCCTAATTAAAAGGAAATTAATAATTGATCAGTGACACGTCATCATGAAACTGCTTTGAATTCTATGCATTCATCTCCAGCATCAAGACCACAGTAAAAAAAATAAAAAATAATGCATTTCTTAAAGGGGTATTCACATCTCAGACACTTGTGACTCATTGGCAGGATATGCCATAAATGTCTGATAAATGCAGGTCACACCTCTAGGACCCACATCCATGTCGAGAATAAGGGTCCGGCAATCCCTGTTCCCCTGCTTCCAGGTGGAGAATTAGGTTCCACTTTCAATAATAGGGATGCTGACTGCCATACTAAGGGCTTGTTCAGATGACCGTATGAATGAGTCTGCATCCATTCTGCAATTTTGCGGAATGGGTGTGGACCCATTCATTTTAATGGGACTGCAAAAGATGCAGACAGCACACCGTGTGGTGTCCGCATCCGTGCAATCAGCTATGTGTTTTCCTGGAGCTCCACACAGCACTGGATTAAAGTTTCCGCTACTGCAATTGGGGACAAGAATAGGCATTTTCTATCATAGTGCCGGCCATTTGCGGTCTGTAAATTGCGGAACGCACACAGGCTGGTATCCGGGTTTTGCAGATCTGCAATTTGCTCACCACAAAACTCTACTGTCGTCTGAATGAGCCCTTATGTTGATATTCTGAAACCTTTCCTCTTTTTTTTCTCCAAGTTCAGTTTTGTTCATTGTTACATTCATTCAATTATCACGTGTTCATTTCAGATGAGCTAGTTCACAAGCAACTACAGAATGGGGGAGCACTGTGGTTCCCGGACCTCACCATGCCCGATTCCACTTGGATTCTTCCTGTACTTTTGGGCTCTATCAACTTGCTGCTAGTAGAGGTATGAATAACAACCCATTCAGTGTTTGAGGTGGGTTTTTTCAGTTAGAGCAGGCATGCTCAACCTGCGCCCCTCCAGCTGTTGCAAAACTACAACTCCCATCATTCCCTAACAGCCGACAGCTATCATCCTACAGAAGGGCATCGTGGGAGTTGTAGTTTTACAACAGCTGGAGGGCCGCAGGTTGAGCATACCGGAGTTAGAGGAATTGTTCTTTCATTTTTACACTATTCTACTATTTGTAGTCCACGGGATGGTGAATAAGTGTTTAATCACTGGGGGGGTCCGACTACTGTAACACCCGGTGATCACGAGAAAGGAGGTTTGCAAGTGCTGTTGAGCTGCCCCATGAGAATTGAGCGGTGGTGCACCTGTACGTCCACCGCTCCATTCACTTTTTTGGAATTGCTTCTAGCACTGTACTTGGCAGTCCCATAGAAGTGGATGGAGCGATGGACACCCCTTCAGTGTCGTGGGGCAGTTTAGCGGCATTTGCAGACAACCATTCTCATGATCACTGGAGGTTCCAGCGGTTAGATCCCCAGCAATCAAACATTTATCATTTGGTTAGGGAATAAGTGTTATTAGTGCACAGCCCCTTTAATAATAAATGGCTTCTGTACTTTTAAAACATTTGTCCAGGATTTAAAAAGTCTGTGTTTTCCCACAACTAGCACCACTCTTGTCTATGGGCAGGGTGGTCATAACCCCTGGATACAAGCAGAGTATAATGTGATAAAAAAAAAATTCATCAGGCCAGCAAAGAAGGCGATATGGACAATCACAATACATTAGTAAGAGCCTTGTATTAAAGGGAACCTGTCATCAACTTTATGCTGAACTCACTGAGGGCAGCATAAAATGGTGACAGAAATGCTGATTTCGGCAGTGTGTCAGTCATGAGCTAAAAGTAAGTGGTTGCTGAGAACCATCATCATAATCATTGCAGACTGGGCCTGGATAAGAGTCACATCTACCTGAGAAGAGTCATGGTTATTCCTAATCTCCTGCTCTCCCCGCCCATCTGCGGATGATTGGCAGCTCTTTCCTAGAGATATAGAGAGAAAACTAGGTAGAAGACTGTCAATCATCAGCAGGTGGGCAGGGAGAGCAAGAATTCATGAATAACCAGGACTCTCAGGTGGCCGGGACTCTTTTCCAGGCCCAGTCTGCAATGATTGTGATGTTGGTTCTCGGCAACCACTTACTTTTACCTTATAAATGACAGACCGCTGATATCAACTCGCCTGTCTCTACTTTATACTGCCGTTAGTTTGGACAGCATAAAGGTGATGACGGGTTCCCTTTAACTTTCTCTATATGATAAATGCCATTTTCTGAAGTGAGACACCCCCTTTAGGGTTGTGATGACATTTTCAGTGTGAAATGTTACATTTCACACTACACATCTGGTCTCCCTGAGCCGACTGCTGCTGTGGATGCTGTGTATTGTTCTTGGTACGTAGACTTGGAAATGCACAGCTTGTTCATGCACTTCAGCTTGGGTAGACCAACTATTCTTTTTATACCTCATTACAGCAGGCAAGAAAATGTGAACAATGTGTTTCTCAGAAGCAATTTGTCAGGTGTATCCTGGCTGTTGAGTTGTGGCCTGGAGTCAAGACCATTCTTGGTCACCCCTGGATTTCGATCATACAAACAATACACATCTCTGTTTGTTCACATCTCATAAGATTTCAGCCGGAGGACTGCATGTAGTATAAATCATACGATTGCTTAACATGTTAAATGGGTTATATGGATGGAACAGGAAACTGGAAAAACTCGGGATTGACATGTAATAAACAATAGATAATTGCTTATCTGACAGATACTGCGCCTCTGTCTGCTGCAGCCAATCACTGGCCTTTGGTGATTGATTGCAGCTGCCAAGTGTTGTAGATGTGATGTCAGCGCTGCAGCTGGGAGAACTGGAGCAGTGACATTGGATCTGTCAGGTAAGTGACCATCTTTTCTTTATTACAGGTGAATACCCTGAGTTATACAGTTTCCTCTTGAAACGGGACAGTCCATTTAAAGTACAGAACTCCTTTCAAAGTGGTGAACAGAGGGAAAGTTGTTCATAATTAGGTATGTCCGTCTCCATCTATAGCAGGGGTGCACAACCTCCTGTTGCGGCCCCCGTCTCGCTGGACAGAAACACAGCCGATTGTGCAATCAGCGGTATTTTTTTCCTTGAGCTCCGCACGGCACTGGATTACAGTTTCCGCTACTGTAATCTAGCAGGAGCAGGTCAGGTCCCCAGCGCCTAGTGACAGTGGGGGACTGGAGAAGAAGACAGAAGCAGTTTATTACCGTGTCTCTGAGGCAGTGCAGAGCTTCAGGGTCAGTAGACCTTGATCAGCTCTGCCTTGTACAAAGCCTCACAGGGGGCTGGTTTCCCTTGTACCTGGGGCTCCTGTTGATGCCCCATTCAAGTGGAAATAGTGCAAAATACAAAAAAAATATATATGCCTGTGTCCCCCAAATTATGCAGCAATTTTTTTTCCGAAAACGTGAAAATAAAAAAAAATAAAAAAAAGTGTCGGTGTCCCCCAACAGTCTTTTTGTGACCTATTGGGAAACATATGTGGCAGAAATATATAAAAAAAATATATTAAAAAGAAAAAAAATTCTGAAAATATATTAAAAAGGCCTATGTGCCACATAAAAAAATAATGCAAACATTATTTTGCTAGTCCAACAAATTTTTTTTTACAACCGTATGAATCACCGCATACATTAAATCACAAATAAAGCGACTGTTTATTAAGGCCTTTTTTTCCGGCCCGGTCATTAACCAATTCACATCTGCCCATAGGATATAAACGTCCTATGTGTGGATGTTTATCTTTGAATGGATGTTCTAGAATGTCCATTCAGAGATGGCAACTGCACGCTAATTGAGCAGCTGCCAAGCGGGGGGGCCCGCTTTCAGTGACAGCAGGGCAACCCAGAGAGTTCCCAGGTGTACGTGCCTTCTAAATCGCTGCATACACAGCGCTCAGTGAGCGCTCTGTATATTGATCAGGAAGCGCTATGCGCTTCATGTCCTGGCCCGGTGGTCATGTGACCGCCGGAGTGCAGGAGCTGTCGTGTCTTCCACAGACCTCGATCAGCCCTGCACTGAGGCTGTACAGCGCTGTATGCTGCTGTACAGCCTCTCTGGGGGCTGTATTTCCCCTGTAACTGGGGCTACTATGTCAGCCCCAGTTACACGAGAAATCAATAGTTAAAAAATAAAATGTGAAGTTATATGTCCCCCAGAGGTCTTGTATGAACTTGTATAGGGGACGCAAAGTGTAAAATAAAAATAAATAAATGAAGTGTTTAAAAAATAAATAGATAAAGGTTTTACATGTAAAAAAAAAAATCCCCAATTAAGTAATAAAAAAAAAATGTTAAAAATAGAAAATAAATAAATAAAATAGACATATTTGGTATTGCAGCGTCTGTAACGACTGGCTATATAAAAATATCACATGATCCACCTCGTCCGATAAACACCATAACAAAAAAAAACGGTGTCAAAAAAAACATTTTTGTCACCTTACATCACAAAAAGTGCAACTGTAAGTGATCAAAAAGGCGTATGTCCCACAAAATGATACCAATAAAACTGTCGCCTCATCCCGCAAAAAATGAGCCCCTACATAAGAAAATCGCTCAAAAAAACAAACAAACAAAAAAACTATAGCTCTCAGAACATGGAGACATGGTTTCAAAAATGCTATTATTGTGTTAAAGTGAAATAAATTAAAAAAGTATACATATTAGGTATTGCCGCGTCCGTAACAACCAGCTATATAAAAATATCACATGACCTAACCCCCCAGGTGAATACCGTTAAAAATAAAATTAATGTGCCAAAAAAGCCATTTTTTTGTCACCTAACATCACATAAAATGCAACACCAAGCGATCAAAAAGGCGTATGCCCCCCAAAAGAGTGCCAATCAAACCGTCACCTCAAATCAAATCAAAAAATAAAAAAGCTATGGCTCTCAGACTATGGAGACACTAAGAAATCATTTTTTTTTTGTTTTAAAAATGCTATTATTGTGTAAAACTTAAATAAATAATAAGTATACATATTAGGTATTGCCACTTCACCTAACCCCTCAGGTGAACGCTGTAAAAATAAATAAATAAAAACTTTGCTAAAGCAACCAATTTTTTGGTCACCTTGCCCCATAAAGTGTTATAATGAATGATCAAAAAATCATATATACCCAAAAATGGTACCAATAAAAACGTCAACTCTTCCTGCAAAAAACGAGCGTTCAGAAAATAGAATCACAAACATAATTTTTTTTTTTTAAATGCTTTATTATGTAAAACTGAAAAAAAGAAAGTAAACATATTTGATATCATTGCGTCCATACTAACCTGCTCTATAAAAATAGCACAGGATCTACTGTCAGATGAATGTTGAAAAAAATAAAAACCGTGCCAAAACAGCAATTTTTTGGGTTACCTTGCCTCACAAAAAATGCAATATAGAGCAATTAAAAATCATATATGCTCCAAAATAGGACCAATAAAAACTGGTCACCTTATCTCTTAGTTTCCAAAATGGTGTCACTTTTTTGGAGTTGCTACTGTAAGGGTGCATCAGGGGGGCTTCAAATGGGACATGGCATCTAAAAACCAGTTCAGCAAAATATGCCTTCCAAAAACCATATGGTGCTCCTTTTCTTCTGCTCCCTGCCGTGTGCCCTTACATAAGTTTACAAACACATGTGGGGTGTTTCTGTAAACCGCAGAATCGGGGTAATAAATATTGAGCTTTGTTTTGCTGTTAACCCTCGATGTGTGAAAAAAAATGAATTAAAATGGAAAATCTACCCAAAAAGTTAAATTTAGAAATGTCATGTCATCTCCATTTTCCTTTAATTCTTGAGGAACACCTAAAGGGTTAACAAAATTAGTAAAATCAGTTTTGAGTAACTAGAGGGTAGTAGTTTCTACAATGGGCTCATTTATGTGGGGTTTCTGTGACTGACGAGACCAATCTCGCCACATTGCATTGGATAAGCCTGGTTGCCCGCCTGCTTCCTTTAGACTATGGCCCCATGTTGAAACGCTTGATTTTCCCCTGCAAAGACATGAAAGCCTGGTAGTTTGGTACTTGCCCTATGTGAACAGTGATACCCCAGATAGCTATGCCATGGAGCCCATTCGGATAACAAGACTATGTGAAAGACTTTGGCTCCATGGCGATTCTCCTGTATTCGTGTAGTCTGAGTGCCATTCACCTAATAATATGCACTCAGACCTGAGCTATCTGGGGATATGTCAAATGTCTATGTTTTATGCAATAGCTGCACAGTTAAATATTTTTATGTCTCTTATTGCCTTTTGCTACCGTGTCCTTAATGGAGTTTTGCCTCTGCCCTTGGAGATAAATTGGATTACTTCCCAATTGTCTCCAGGACAGAAGTCATTGTGTAAAACTGTGTATTCTCCTGCCTGTGATAATTACATTAACCCATTGTGTAAGGTAATTGTATCACAGGCAGAGGGGAGGATTTTGTGTGGGAGTGTCTGAGTGTATTGTATGTGGTTACTGGTTGCTTTACAAAGCCCTGTGGGTGGTACTAATGTGTAAGAATTGTTATACAAGAACAATAAACACACAGCTCTGGCTGTCCACTGCTTGACCCTCAACACAGAGCCTCATCTCGTTCTTGGGGGGATTCACTGTATGCTCTTAGAGACTGATCGCTAGTAGTGTAAGCCGCTTGGGTGCGTTTCCTTTTCGTCTGCTAGCAGCTATTTGTGAGGTTCCGTTCGGGAGTTTGGAGTGCTATGCTGTATTCCGTTCGGGAGTTTGGAGCATTCCCTTCTCTGCCGTTCAGGAGTTTGGTGTTCTGTAAGTAGCTGTGCCTGTAGCTCTGGAAGGGGAAGATCACCTAAACGATTTTAACCCCTTTTATGCCCGGGGTGCCGTAACAATTGGTGGCAAGCGGCGGGATCGTTCCCACAGCCAGAAGGACAGCTACAGGAGACACCATTCCATGGATTTTACAATTTGAGGGCAACGCAAGTCCTAGTACAGCGACCCTGAAGGCACCAGAATGGAACCAGCAGTGGAGTACAATGAGGGTGTCATGGATGACCGAGATGCAATAAGGAAAGTCATCTGGTACCAGGCACTGGGTATGGAGGAGTACCAGCAGTTGCGGAAGCGAGTAGCCCTGTGGATGCACTTCCTGGGAGAGCAGCCCCTGGAGGAATGGGTGATGGAACTGGAACACTTAGAATGGCAGGGGATGTGGCTGGAAGATGCCTACCAGGAGCTCTGGTGGTATGGGGCACAGTACCTGCCCTGGACAGCCGAGCATGACAAGCCAGAGGGAGAGGAGTTGGATGGCCCTGGCTTGTTATGGGAGACTTTCTCAGAGCTGGAGTTTGGGAGCCCTACACAAGCCCGGTTCAGGGACCTCTTTGAGTGGCGGGAGAGCAGGTATGACTGGGACGACACTCACAAAAGTGAGCAAGACTTGGTGACCCGGGAGCTGGAACAGGACTACCAGCAGCTGTTCCACTCTAGTGAGAGGGCTCAGCGAGAGAGCAGAGTGTCAGACCCAGGTCCAGAGCCCTTCAGCTGGGAGGATATTGTGGAGGTTTACTGGGAAGAACCCCAGGTGGCCGGTGGAAGTGGGACAGAGGTCTCTCCACTGGTCCTGCAGGGAATTGGGAGCCCAATCTCCATTCCCCAGCAGCAGGCTGAGTTACAGGGGGCAGAGACAGTCGGTCCTGTCCCCCAGCGGCAGAGTGTCCTACAGGGAATAGAGAGCACAGTCTCCTTGCCCCAGCAATAGGACACTGTATTGGGAGCGGAGACAGTCGGTCTTCTTCCCCAGAGGCTGGAAGTATGTATGGGAGAGGAGCTTGTTACCCCCCTCTCCCCATTGGCAGTGTGATTTGCAGGGAATTGGGAGCACAGTCTCCATCTCCCAGCGGCAGGCTGAGTTACAGGGGGCAGAGACAGTCGGTCCTGTCCCCCCAGCAGAAGATTGAGTTGTTTGGAATTGGGAGCCCAGTCTCCATCACACAGCAACAGAAGGATTTGTTGGGAATTGGGAGCCCAGTCTCCATTCCCCAGCGGCACCTTCACATACCAGGGGGAGACAGTAAGCCCCACAACCGTGCAGATGGGACTGTGGTCTCTGCACTCACAGCACAGGGGGGTAGGGAGAGTCGGTCCTGTCCCCCAGCAACAGGGCTGTTTAGCCAAAGGGGAGACAGTCGGTCTCCCCCCAAAGCAGCGTGGTGGTTTATCTAAAGGGGAGACAGTCGGTCTCCCCCTCCAACAACCAGGCTTCTTCCGTGGTAGCGCTGGCACCAGGGCAAAGTACTGCTGGTCTCTGCCCACTCAGCAACCCACCAAGGCAGTCTACCAGTCCCCCACACAGCTGTGGTGAGGCACCTGGATATGAACAGGTTTCTCCCTTGCTCAGGTGTAGTACCCATTTATTGTGGGTGGGATGTACTGCTGTTTCTGTTTTGTGGGTGGGCTGCTGGACTAACAAAGGCACTGACTGGCAGGAAGTCAGATACCCTGTTAGTCTGTTTGGAAAAGGGGAGAGATGTGGCGAGACCAATCTTGCCACATTGCATTGGAGAAGCCTGGTTGCCCGCCTTCTTCCTTTAGGCTGGGTTCACACCTGAGCGTTTTACAGCGCGTTCCTACGCGCTGTAAAACGCTCAACAAGGAGAAACCAATGATTCCCTATGGGAATGGTTCGCACTTGGGCGTTTTACAGCGCGTACGATCGCGCTGTAAAACGCCCGACGCTCCAAAAAGTACATGAGCGACTTTTGGGGCGTTTGTGGCCATAGGACACTGTAGTGAATCACACAAACGCGCGTCAAACGCGCGTTTACTATTACAAAAACGCGCATAAAAATGCGCGTCAAAAACGCGCGTAAAACGCGCGTTTGCGCAACGCTCAAGTGTGAACCCAGCCTTAGACTATGGCCCCATGTTGAAACGCTTGATTTTCCCCTGCAGAGACATGAAAGCCTGGTCGTTTGGTACTTGCCCTATGTGAGCAGTGATACCCCAGATAGCTACAGTATGCCATGGAGCCCATTCAGATAACAAAAGCCTATGTGAAAGACTTTGGCTCCATGGCGATTGTACTGTATTCGTGTAGTCTGAGTGCCATTCACCTAATAATATGCACTCAGACCTAAGCTATCTTTTTAACCAGTTCCTTCAGCATGACCCCCTAAAACAGAAGACATATCAGCGCTGAAGACAGTTATTGGCTGGAGAGGTGTATGTGACAGCACGCCAGATGTAAACGGTGCTAGGACTAGAAGATGGAGAGAGCGGGGGTAGCGCAGAGGACCAGAACAGTGGGAAGCAGGTAAGTATAAATGTACTGTTTCAAGGACCATGAGTGTTAAAAAATTTTTTACTGGGAAATCCCTGTAAGCCTCTATTAGGGCTCATGTACACAAACGTATTATTTTTTTTTGTGTCCATTCTGTTTGTTTTTTGCGGCCTGTATGCGGAACCATTCACTTCAATGGGTCTCCAAAAAAAAAACGACATGACTGTGGGCATTCTGTTTCTGTATGTCCACATGACTGTTGCGCAAAAAAGATAGAACATTTCCTATTCTTGTCCATTTTGCGGACAGGCATTGTTACAATGGTTCTGCAAAAAAAAGGGATACAATACGGATGTCACAGGAACGTCATCCGTATTTTTTGCGGACTGCAAAATACATACGGTCCTGTGCATAAGCCCTTACGCTGCACAATATTCGGGCAATTACTGGGAACAAGTGCTCATTCTGGTCCGTGAAATTGTGCCGCTGATCAGCCGATAATCGAGCAATCACTTGTTTGTCAGCTGATCTGCATATTTTATCAGGATGAAAGATAGTTATCGACAGAACGTCTCTCCTTGTAATCAGGACTGTGCTGCCCATAATCAGTAGAACTGAATGAGGTTGGAATGACTCTAGTAGTGATCATTCCTGTGTAATAGGCCGATGCAAACGAGCACCGATCAACTTTTTTTTTTTTGCG